>NW_020455550.1:622051-676015 GCF_003342845.1 Nothoprocta perdicaria | reverse complement strand
GAGGAGAGGAGAGGAGAGGAGAGGAGAGGAGAGGAGAGGAGATCTCTGTGTGTAGATATTTCTCTAGCTTGTTTTTGTTTGTTTGTTTGTTTGTTTGTTTTGTTTGTCTGATTGATTGGTTGGCTTGGTTTCATTTGATTTCCCTATAGAGTAATTTTGGCCTCAGAAGATTTGCCAATGTTCAAAATCACATATAAGTAAGTCCTCTTTGCTTCCCTTGACCTTATGGGCTCCTCAGGCAGCCACTGCCTCATGTGGTGAATTGACTCATGGAAGAGTTGTGGAAGTGGCAGAGAGAAATGACCAAATGCTTGATAATTACATTTTCTGACATGGGAGTGCCCCAGTCCTGCAGTACCAGTAATGGTCATGAAACTGGTTTTGGTACACCAGCGATCCTCAAGAAGGAGGAGCAGCCTCAAGGAGAAGTTTCTTCACCCTCACCTGCAATGCTGACACAGAAAAGCTTCTGAAAAGAAGAGAGGAAGTCACTGCTGAACAGCAGTAGCATAATATTTCCCTCTGCAGATGAAAATCTGTTAAGTTATTTCTATCCTCATCAAAAATCTAATGCATTTCTATGGAATTAATTGGCAGGAGTTTTGTGAAATTTGGAAAAATCCATGGGGAATAGAGTTGACTTCTCTCAGTACACTCAGGAATCTACCATTAAAGTGCCTAACAAAGCTACTCAGACAGGAAAATAAATTAATCCATTCAGTCATTTATAAAATGCCTACAAAGAAAAAGCTTTTCTACATTTTACTTCTGTAAAGAAGTAAACATTCTTGCCTCCAGAGGTCTTCCAGTCCCCTCTTCCATCCTTGCAGAGTTATGTCTTATATCTTCCTTTTTCAGATCCTGTTTTTAAGGAGCAAAATTAACTTTTTAATGGAAAGAGGAGATAATGGCAAGCAAGTATTGAGCCCTTAGTGTATGAATATTCGGGGTAAAATTCTCAACCAGGCCTACATAGAGCATCCTGTGTAAAGTTCACTTGTAGTGTTGATGTTTCCAGCAGATCAAGGCATCAAAAGGTCTCTTCATAATCAATGACAATCAATATAGCCATAGCAGTCTGTGTTGTTACTCATCTCTGCCAAAAATAGAAGCTTTTAATTTCTCTCCAGTGACTTGGGCCCCTTGCTCACATGTAAGTACCTGCACTTAGCAAAATGAATCCCACCTCTTCCTGAGGCTGCTTGCATTTTGTGAGGTGGTCAGGAGGGAGGGAACACTCTGCTTTCTCTTGCACCACAGCGATCCAAACGGAAGGTTGATGCTGAAACTCTGCTTTCCAAAAGCAGACCCTTCTGATGAGTGCTGAGGGCAGTATTTGCCAGGGGAAAGCCAGAGATGAAAGGGAGACAATGAAGCTGTGTGCTCAAGTTGCAAGGCTCTAGGAGACAAGGCTCTCAGCTCTGTCTAGAGACAGAGAGAAATTCAGAAATTCACCACAGGGGAAAATGCTTGGATATATTTTGTACACAAAGAAAATACCCCAGCTGTACATCACTGATATACCTGACAATGCAATCTGACCAACAAATTTGAAAATCCAGCTCCCAGGGAGTTAGTCTCTCATCTGTTTTATTAGTTTTCACCGTCTCCCAAGATCCATGCAGTTCAGCTCCATGGTAACTCAGGAAACCGCTTAGTTGCCTCACATATTGATGCATGCAAGGAAAGCACAGTGGTAATACAGCGTTTAAGTATCTCTGAGATATATTCAAGATATCTAAGAACTGTGGCATAGTAGGATTTATAAAGCATACAGACCAGTGCTCTGTTTGTTGCCTTATGATTGTAACGATCGTTTCCTGGAAAGTTCTACCAATTCACTCATGGACTTGAGACAGACTGAAGTCACACTGTACTTCTCTAATTATTAAGCAATATTTGTACTACAGCAGCCCAAACTAAGATCAGGGTTCTGTCACTTGTAAACACTGTACAGAGGAAAAGGAAGAGTCTCTGTCCTCAAGAGATTCCAATATAAAAACAAATAAGAGGATTAAGAAGGACAGAGAAGAATAGAGGGGGGAAAAAAAGGACTTGCCTTAGAGCAAACAGCTCTGTCTTGACTAACTGGCTGGACACTACCTACATAGCAGAGAGACCCTGTAGTTCTCATCCTTTCCTCATCCACAGCACACCATGACTCAGCTCAGCCTGCCGGGACTAGGCTTTTTTTGCACAGAAGCAGTTCATGAGGGGTTGGTGCCTGTGTATGTTTTGCTTTGATATTGTGAGAATGAATGCTTAGACTCAGAAGCTTTACAGGGGACAGGATACAGAAAAGACTTAACACTTTTACAGAGCTGGAATAAGATCCCTGGTCTCTATGTCTCCATACTTCCATCCAGGCACTGGCTGGCTGGACCCATTTATAACATAAACTGTTTAGTAGCTTTGAATAGCAGTGTTTTCCTATCTATGATATCAGATGGAAAGCAGACAATAAAATGTTTATTGCCAAGCTATAGCCCTGGAAGTGTTGTGAGGACTCATTAGCTAATGCCACAAGTGCATGGCTTTGAACACCTTAGCAGAATTTTGCTTCTCCTCATTATTGTAAGCTTTGAAAATCCTTGGGATTACTCTTTTAAATACCTCAGAGAAGGTGACATGTCTTCCCATATGTTTTGGGATGGGAACTAAGACACACATTATCCTTTTAATATTTGCTTGAATTTAGCATGCAAATTTTTGAACAGAAGAGGGATCAGCTTCTGCTATTTAAGCTGCAGCAAGTAACCCACATAGCACTAAAAGATATGATGACTTGTCCCAGTATAATGGCAAGAGGCTAGAAATCTGTAATAACATGTTCTGAGATCCTCTGGTCCGGCAGATTTTCCATACTATAATTTTACTGTGAAAAGTCCATCTGAAAATGGAGAGTAATCAATAATATCAAGATACAGTGCCTATTTTGTGAGTTAGTTTTTCATCTGCTGCCATTTGTATTTTAATGATGTTCCTATACACCTCAGTGAAGAGCAATTCATATCATAAACCATTGGCTTTAACTGTTACCTTTTACTTATAGGATAAACTGTTTCAGAAACATGTTTCCCCAGGGCAGCGGGCAAAAAAAGATGAGGTGAAGGGTGAGGTAATGTCAAAAAAAGAGTGAGAATAAACACAAAAGAGTTGCCCAGGCCCGTGAAGGCATTTTAATTAAATATGCCTACATCTGCCTTTGAGCAAAAAAATTCTTTCCATACTGCTGGAGTATCACCATTGTGTCAGGAAAAAAATATAAAAATAAAAGACTGTCGTGGCTGGCTGTGTTACTGAGCACATCATGGTAAACACAGGGTTTGACACCCTCTGATAGTAGAGGTCAGGCAGATACTGAGACACAGCCACTGGTTTCAAATCTCAGGGTAAATATCTTCACTTGGGAGTTTCACAGAGCTACCAGCTAAGCTTACATTTTCTTCCTATTCTGACAGTCTTTTCATCTGAAAGATACTGTTGTAAAACAGCAAGGTTATTTCAGGTGAATCTTAATTGGCGGCATGCAACTTTCTGGCTGGTTATTTTCATGTGTAATCCTATCAGCTAATCTGGAACAGAGCCAAATGCAGAACAAGTCAAAATGGGGGACTTCTATCCTTGCTTTTATATCTCTGTGGACCTTAAAGAGGAAACTATTATTACTGTTATTATTACTGTTATTATTTATTTTATTTAGAGGCACAAAAATATTAGAAATAGAAGCTCAAAAATGGTTTGATTAAAAGAGGATAAATTCACACAAGTATATTCTATATATAACTACCAGATTTACACATGTACCTACACCCATAGTAAACAGATGTACTTAGGATTCAAATCCATCTCATTTTTGAATAACTGATAAAAGAAAGATATTTACTTCTGAAGGCATCTGTTATCTACTGATGAATAGGAAACTACTTTCTAATTTGATATATCTAATATGAAATGTTTGGCATTGTTTGAAGTATGCTGCATTCTCCATCTCTTTTTAGTTATCTGATTCACAAATATTTTAGTTCTGTAGCTAAGGACAGCCACAATATGCAATGAAAAAAATAGTCTTCTGATCTATAAATAAATATTAATAATAATACAGTCATGGTAATGCCCATTAAGATTCCAAACAATTTTTTGTTTTAAACTTGATTACTTTGGAATTCTTCAGCATTTTTAACTCTACACTACTCTGCGTAGTTCCCCAAAACACTTGGATATTACAGATTTTTAAGAGGAGCTTTCTCAGAACACAAAATGAGTAATGTGTAACCATTTGTTCCTAAGTTTTGGTTGCCCATGCTGTAGACATGAAGCACTTTTGTCAAGAGTCCCAGGGGGGACTTACTACCAAATTGATCTCTGCATCAGAAGGTTAAGGGAAGGGTATGAGTTCATCATCTGTATTATTCTTCCTAATTCTATCATACTTTGTTAGCTGGAGATATATATGTCTGGAGACTTAAATTAACCAAATTTACATAAAAGTCACCTATCTCTGCCCTTTAATGGAAAGTCCTCAGCCTCCAAAGATCATCCTGAAATCCACCTCTACCCATACCCCTTTATGAATATTCTTGGCAGATGTCAGCAATGAATGTCAGGCAGCCATTTAAATTCTGCTGCTTTCTCAGAAAGGGAATTTGGTATAAATTACATTTGGTAGCTTCTACTATTTCATTCATTCTCCTTTAAATGCCACCTACAGCCTGATGCCATATATATATTCAATTAACTACTTATATATAGCTTATCACAGATTCACAGAGTGGTTGAGGTTGGAAGGGACCTCTAGAGATCATCTAGTCCAACCCCCTGCTCCAGCAGGGACACCCAGAGCACAGGGCGGCATCCGGGCGGGTTTGGAAGATCTCCAGAGAAGGAGACTCCACAACCTCCCTGGGCAGCTTGTGCCAGGGCTCTGGCACCCTCACAGGAAAGAAGTTCCTCCTCACCTGGAGATGGAACTGCCTGTGTTTTAAATTATACCCATCACCCCTTGTCCTATCCCTGGCCACTGCTGAGAAGAGTTTGGCCCCTTCCTCCATACATTCTCCCCTTCACGTATTTATACATATTTATCAGATCCCCTCTCAATCTTCTCTTCTCCAGGCTAAACAAGCCCAGCTTGCTTAGACTTTCCTCGTATGATAGATGCTTCACTCCCTTAATCATCTTGGTTGCTCCAGACCCTGGGTCCTCTCTAGAAGCTCCACATCCCTCTTACACTGGGGAGCCCAGAACTGCCCCCAATACTCCAGGTGCGGCCTCACCAGAGCTGAGCAGAGGGACAGGATCCCCTCCCTCCACCTGCTGGCAACACTCCTCCTGATGCAGCCAGGATCCCATTGGCCTTCTTGGCCATGAGGGCACACTGCTCACTCATGGTTAACTTGTCAGCCAGGACTCCCAGGTCCCTCTCCACAGACCTGCTTTCCAGCAGATCAACCCCTAATTTGTACTGATGCCTGGGGTGGAGGACCCTGAACTTGAGCATGTTGAACCTCATGATGTTCCTCTCTTCCCAACTCTCTCTCTGAAAGGCAGCACAGCTCTCTGAAGTGTCAGCCCAGCTTGGTGTCATCTGCAAAGTTGCTCAGGGTGCACTCTGTGCCCTTGTCCAAGTCATTGATGAACAAGTTGAATGGCACTGGGCCCAGTACTAAACCCAAGGGGACACCACTGGCCACAGGCCTCCAACTGGACTCGGCCCCATTTATCACCACCCTCTGAGCTCTGACATCCAGCTAGATCTCAATCCATGTCACTATCCACTTGTCCAGTCCACACTTCCGGAGCTTTCCTATGAGGATATTATAGGAGAGGGTGTCAAAAGCCTTGCCGAAGTCAAGGTAGACAACATCCATGGCTCTCCCATCATCCATCCACCCCTTCATCCCATTGTAGAAGGCTATCAGGTTCGTCAAACAGGACTTCCCCTTGGTGATTCCATGCTGACTACTCCTGATCACCTTCTTTTCCTTGACATTCCTAGAGATGGTCTCTAGGATGAGCTGATCCATCCTCTTTCCAGGGACGGAGGTGAGGCTGTAGTTGCCTAACTCCTTAGTGTAGTTAGTAGGACCTGTAGTTGCCCAGCTCCTCCTTCTTGCCCTTTTTGAAGACTGCAGTGATGTTGTCTCTCTTCCAGTCCTCCAGCACCTCCCCTGCTCTCCACGTCCTCTGGAAGATGATGGAGAGAGGCTGAGCAATAACCCCCGCCAGTTCCTTCAGCACTCTTGGGTGAATCCCATCCAGGCCCATAGATTTATGGGTGGTTGGTTTGCCTAAATAATCCCTAACCCAATCCTCCTTGACTAGTGGAAGGTCTTCCTCTCTCTTGGCTATCTCTCTTTTACCTGGGCTCTGTAGTTCTTGGGGACTAGCCTTAGCAGTAAAGACGGAAGCAAAGAAGGCATTTAGTAACTCTACCTTCTCGGCATCCTCTGTCACTAAGGCCCCCTCCCCATTCAGCAGCAGGCTTGCATTTTCCCTAGTCTTCCTTTTGCTGCTGACATATTTATAGAAGCCCTTCCTGTTGTCCTTGACATGTCCTTGTCCTTTCTAATTCCAGATGGGCCTTGGCCTTCCTCATTGAATTCTCTGACAATTTTGCACTCTCTGACAATGTTCCTATATGCATCCCATATGGTCTGACCCTTCTTCCACATTACATACGCTCTCTTTTTCTCTTTAAGATTACCCAGCTGCTCCTTGTCCATCCATACAGGTCTCTTGCTCCCCTTGCTCAGCTTCTTTCTTGTGGGAATGCACCAATCCTGAGCTTGGAGAAAGGGGTACTTGAATATTAGCCAGCTCTCCTGGGCCCCGCTTCCTTCTAGGACCCTGACTCAGGGGATTCCTCCAAGGAGCTCTCTGAAGAGGTCAAAGTCGGCTCTCTTGAAGTCCAGAGTTGCAATCGTACTTCTTGCCCAGTTTCCTCCACGCAGGATCATGAATTCCAATATCTCATGGTCACTGCAGCCAAGGCTGCCATCCAACCCTCACATTTCCAACTAGACCATCTCTGTTAGTATCAGGTCTATCAGCGTCCCTCCACTTGTTGGCCCATCAACCACCTGCATCAAGAAGTTATCTGCAATGTTCTGCAGGAACCTCCTGAACTGTCTGTTCCTGGCTGTGTGGTTTTCCCAGCAGGTATCAGGGTGGTTGAAGTCCCCCAAAAGGACCAAGGCCTGTGATCGGGAGGCTTCTTGCAGCTGCCTATAGAAGGCCTCATCCACCTCCTCTTGCTGGTCAGGTGGCCTATATGAAACTCCCATGACTATGTCACCCCTGTTGCTCTGCCCTTTAATCCTCACCCACAGGCCCTCACCCTGTGCTTGTCCTCCCCTGTGCTGAGCTCTGTACATTGCAGTTGCTCTCTCACGTAAAGAGCAGCTCCGCCACCTCGCCTTCCTGGCCTGAATGTATGCTCATACAGGTATGCTATACCTATATGCAAGCTAAAAGGTATTATATAGCTTATATAATGAATAACTCATTCAACTTTTCCTTTAAATATTGAGATTTCCAGACCTATATTTGTTCTGATTCAGAAAAAAATCCAAGATACATCTATATTTTCCTCTCAGAAAACAAACTCATGTCAGGTAGATGATAGTGCTTGCCTTTGATTCAAATGCACATATTAGCCTATGTCAAATTTTGCCATTAATATGAAATTTCTAACTTAAAAGTCATCTTAAAATAAAAATTATAACTAACAATAATAATGATGGTGAAATTAATCATCATGTTGATTTTATTTTTGAAACAAAATGTTGAAAATGTCTCATTCTTGTGCAATATTTCTATCTTGATTAAATTATACCCTTTGCTCTGAAAAAAAATTCATTAGACAAGAGACATTTTCCATCCTCTCCTTTTACAGAACAATCAGTTCATCATCTGTCTGCTCTTCTTGAAGTTTCTGTGCAGTTCAGATGAGGGCAGCTAGCACTTTGCTCCCAGCAGCTGCCTAAAAAATATGGGTTTTCTACACTAGTCACACATCTAGGAAGTTCAAAGATCTGTTCCTAGGTGCCAAATAAGGGGCCATTTAAAGTATGCCTAATTTTGTTGTTAACATATATTTAAAGATCTCGGTAGATTGGAGTTACTATTAACTTAGACCACAGTTTAACACTGAGTGGATAGTAAGTTTCAACACAAATACTATTACATGGAAAGCAAGTGTACGGACTTTGGAGATGCCTTTCGTGCAACAGCTAATTAAGAACTTCAGCTGATGGATGGTGAACATGTAGGGACCCAGCGAGTAAAGCTAAAGTGGATGTAGGCTTTGCACTGCCTGCTTGCTAGACTTTTAGTAATTGGTTCACATGTATTGAACTGCCTCATTGTTTTGTGAAACAATAAATTCTTACAGTTAATTCTGCTCTACAGTTATCTTGTTTGAAAAGTTCTTTATGGATGACTTTTTCTTCTCCTCCAGAAATTACACTGTACAAATATTGTTATTTCAAAGGTGAAATTATGCTCAGTGAGCAAACCAAATATGTGTGTAAATAAATAGATATTTTCCCCAGATTTTGAAAGCCTCATCAAGCAACTTACTTCCCAATGCACTGTTACTTTGGCCTTATGATAACACCAGACCACAAATTTTCCACCTCAATAATGTTATGAAAGGAGAATAAGAACACAGTTCCTGCATTTTAGTGCAAATTGTACAGTGGCATTTAACTACAATGTCACCGTGTTATATCACAGTCCTGACAAAGCCTGAAAGATCCTATTATTTGAATGATGAGGTTTTATTTATGGTGAAATGTTTCAGTGATTGTTTTGCTTTCTTCAAGTGAAATAGTAGAGGGATATTATTGCCACCAATATTGGTGAAAAAGAAACCAGCTTTCCTTCAGCTTTCTATGTCCACATTTTTTCTCAGGCCCACTCCACCTTCCTTAAGATATCTTACTTGTAATTCAGAAACCTCATCATCCAAGATATATCAACTTTCATTCAAAGCTTATTGGTCAATAGCAGAGAAAAAATGCCCCTTTTCACTGGTCACAGAGCTGGGCTTTTCAGTTTGTGACTTGCAGACCCAGAAGCAACTATGAAATACTCCTTGAGAGTTTTTATAAGGCAGCAAAGAAAAGCAAGGTCGTGAGCTCTAACGTGAAATTCACTGTGCATCCACTGAAAGGTTTGAAGGAAATGTGAACAAAAAGAGTTTGAAAAATATTGTAATAGAGGGGCCCCAGGAAGACTGAGCCCACTCTCAGCCACTTCAGTTAAGCAGCTAAATCTGTGCACTAGAACCAGGCTTTGGTGTAGAATTAGCTAATTTCAGTCACTCTGAGGAGCAAAAAAAAATCAGCAGTCTTTAGGACTCTTTCTATCGGTGTCCAATTTTTAAGTAAAATGTGAAATGTGTTTCCTACAATGTCTTATAAGCAAACTTCTCATTACAGTCAATTGCATTCACTTGTTTAGAAACATCCATGTGGTTAATTCTAACAATCACAGTAGATCAAGTAATAATGCAAACTTATAATTTTCCTCTGCTAAATTCCTAATATTCCATAATACTAAAGGAAGTTAAAAATGAAGAGGGAGAAAGTTGAGGACAACTACAAAAAGCTGTAAAACCAACGTTGACAGAAACAAGGTGGCAGGTGTCAGATTAGATAAGTTAAATTATGACTGCATACCACAGTGTCGCTTCATTAAAAGCACAAACAATCTGAAGCCTGGGGTTGTGTGATTGACCTTAATTTGTGCTCATAATGACATATAAAATTTCAGAAAATGTTGGCATAAAATGAAATCAAAGATAACATGGTAAAAAAGTTCTATTTTTGGCATCACATAATCAAAACTGAAATAAGCCTTCAGGTTGAAAATCAGAAATACATCATGTTTCTAATATGCAGTTAAAAATAATCTATTTAACTTCACATTTGAAAGAAAAAAAATTATATGTGGAGAAATGCACTTCATCTGTTGTGTTCAGTTGAATTCATACTGCTCTATTTTTAGTGATACCTCATTGTGTGGGATTTTTTTCTTTTTGGAGGAGTGAGTGTTTTTTTTTGTGAACCCTATTATTAAGGGTGAATCCTGACTTCTACATAGAAGGAGGCCAAGAAGCCATGGCAATCACTGACAAGGTTATAGACTGCTTCAATCAGATCCTTCCAACGCAAATCTGCTACCAAGGGACTAGCCTTAAGCAATGTAAATTCAAACTGTTCCACATCACCAGGCTTCAGGGCTTCCTTGGTCCTTTACAGAACCACAGAATCACAGAATGGTTGAGGTTGGAAGGGACCTCTAGAGATCATCCAGTCCAACCCCCTGCTCCAGCAGGGACACCCAGAGCACGGGGCACAGGGCGGCATCCAGGTGGGTTTGGAAGATCTCCAGAGAAGGAGACTCCACAGCCTCCCTGGGCAGCCTATTCTTTTTATTGTTTTATAGACATGGCCTCAGCAACTTGTTTTTATAATCTCAAGCTTACTGGCCTGCCCTTATTTTTCTAGGAGGGTCTCTACATATGCTAGTGCTATAATTGATTTTCTTAAGGAAATATCAATGGATTTTCTTAAAAAAAAAATCAGAATTAAAACTGGAGGGCTTTTCTTAATAGGGCTATACCAGTAAGTATCATACGCCCATGTAGGACAATAGTCTAAGATTGCTGCTACACTTTTAATCTTGGCATGGATTTTGAAAATATAGGTAATTCTCCTTAGGAAAGTAGAGTGCTTAATGTGTGTCTTGTTTGAAACAATTTAAAGCACACCTGCAAAATTCAAGTTTCACTCGCGTAAACTATGGAATTTCTCATTTTCCTTGCTTGCACCATGCAACTCATTTGCTGGTGCACCAGGTGCCATTTGCTATCTTGGTTCTGACAGCAGAAACTTTTCTCTCTGATATCTAGAAAGCTGGCTCCCCTCTGGGCGAATTCATCACAAGTGAGTAACATCTTCTTAATACCACTTTAGACATGAAACTTCATTATTAAACATTACCATATTTAGCTCTGTATTTGACAAAGAGAAGTAAAATAAATAAATCAGGATGCCTTAACTGTAGAATGTCTTAAAATGTTCAGTAGGTAAAAATAGGGATTTAATTACTAACCCCAAGAGGTATGAACAAATTTCTTCCACTACTAGTTCAGTTCAACCTTTATCCAAATATTTCTCAGGTTAAGAAAAAGAGACTTGGAAACAATGTTTCCCACAACAAACTGAGCACAGATTTATGTACCCTAGCTGAAATATCAGTTCTCAATGAGTGTGTCTGCATTCAGTATTTTCTATATTCACAGTTCACAGTTGCCAGAATCTGTTCAGCTATTCTGTTTGTTTGTTTGTTCCTAAATGTATTTCATCACTGTTAATGGAAAAAAATGATCATGTAACTTTCTGGGGAATAAATTGGTAAGTTACAGTCAGACCTGACCAGAAATCACCTCTCTTTTCAGTATCCTGGTTAAACAGAAGAATAGATATGAAATATTAGGTATAAATAAGGAATACTGATATTATAATATTATTTCAAATATAGCTGGGGAAAAAATGGAATTTATAGATAGGGGAAAGGAAAACTGAGAATTAATTATTCCATTTTCAGCTAGTGAGTTTGACACATATTAAAAGACCAGCAAAACAAAGCTCATAAAATAGGATTCCTCTAGATGGAACTCTTGAATCTGAAAGATGACAGCTGTAAAGCGTCACCATTGAAATTTTCAATAAAGATGAAATGCCACTTAGGAAATTATTCTCTTTCCCAGTGATTGTTTCTACCGCTGAAACATCCCTCTGTGCAAAACCTGGCTTATCTCACCTACTCAGTCCAGTGCATTATAAAGCACAGCTTTTCTCTGTAGAAGACTGTAGACTTAAATTTAAAAGACTTGAATGATATGGTTAAATAAACAAAATGATGAATATGATGGAGGTTTGTACATGTGCAGAGAGATATGTGTGCGGAGTTGATTTTAGAATAGGATTAAGGCTGCTATTCAGAAATGTTAGATTTTATTTAGCTCTCCCTATTGAGTTTCCCATTAATGCTTGCAAATCTTCCTAGATTGGAAACAGGATTTTATTTTTTTAATTATAATCTTTTAATTATTCTGTAAGTAAAACAATTATATAAAAATACCTAAGAAGTTAATTGGCAAATTCATTTGAGTGTGAAACAGAACCTTTACAAAATCTTATGAAGTACTGGCACAACCATGGAAGAAATTTACTCAACAATTTTGTCAACAGCATCAGAACAATTTTGCAATAATCTTTCAAAAAGTATCGTTCTCTTACCTCTCACCTTCAGAAAAACACAGATGCCAGCAGTAATACCTATACACCACAAATATATTCAGTAAGAATGCAAAAGCAGATGAAACTGAAGCTTTAAAATGACAAAGAGTTTTGCAGGATAATACATTGAACTGAAGCACTTGCAAGGTAAAATAAAATAATTCAGGACAGCTGCTCCCAATGCTTCTGCACTCACGTAGAAGAAGCAAGCACAGGCTATATGTCAGGTCCTTGAACCCTCCATCAGTGCTGTAGTGAAAAGTAACTGTCATAACTAAAGTCTCCATAGTTCAGCACAGCACAGAATATGGAAATAATATGAATGTATCAGAAATCCAATGTGGTACTAGGTGGTAAATGTTGACTTCTACTGGTGATGGCGCATTTTTTTTCTTTGCATCTTTAGCTTCACATTCCTGCTGCTGAAAAGCACTTTTCTTGGGGCTATCTTTGAAATATACAGAGAAATTTCATCTGGCAGAAAACATAATGTGCATGACCTACTATGGTATGTATAAGCATGCACTCTATTTTCTCATAGCTATCTGTTCTGTAACAGCTTCTGGCTATTATTGGAAGTACCAGTTACTCTTTCAACTTGTACTGCATTTGTAACACATTTGTCTTCAAAAGATCCCTTTTCTCACTGAATCTCTCACAGCAGTAGCAATAATTCCTTCACTATTTTTGTGAAGACCTAGGACTGCAGATGCAGGACTGCATCAGGCGTCCTTTGCGTATGTGCGGTGCTCCAGGAGAAGATTTTTCCCTTGTAGGTCCAGTAACTCCTCAAAGAGGATCCAGATCCTAGAGTCACTGAACCTCACAGCTGTGATGCAAATTGCATCAAAAATGAAAAAAAATTTGCAAAAATGCAAAAATTTGCACAAAGCCCCCTAAATACAAATACAGCCTTGCACAACTCATGCAGCAGTACTGCCTGGGTGTTGAGAGAGCGCCAAACTCAGCCTCTGAGAGGGATGTCTCAATTCCCAATCTCCCTGCTGCCATGAGGTACCTGATCCTTAGCAGCAGATGACAGGGTGGGTGATAGTTTTTCAGAAGACATTTCCAAATTGCAGTTGCATGTCTCATACACAGCAGCCAGATGCTGAGGTGGAGGGTGAGGGGAGAGAGAGCTATAAATAAGTAATAAGTAATGCAGTATTGGGCTATGAAAATCAAAAACTAACACACAAGAAATTCTCTCGGTGCCAGGATTAAGACCAGCTCAGTGTTCAGCCATTTGACACTTTGAAATGGCTTCTGCCTCTCACCGTAAAAGCAGTGTAAAGCTCGCCTTGTATACCTATGGCTATACAGGTATATATAGCCATATGGCTATACCTATGGCTATAAA
This sequence comes from Nothoprocta perdicaria, assembly GCF_003342845.1. Classification (NCBI taxonomy): domain Eukaryota; kingdom Metazoa; phylum Chordata; class Aves; order Tinamiformes; family Tinamidae; genus Nothoprocta; species Nothoprocta perdicaria. The sequence continues at coordinate 662,341 of NW_020455550.1, read as the reverse complement.
AAATGAATTATCACTGAAAACACATAGTGAGGATCTTGGACCTTGCTAGTCCCTATTAAATAATACAGCTTCCTCAGTCTCCTTCTGCTCTGAGTCAAGACTATTCCTTTCTGTCTGAGCATGGGACAGGGACCAACTGAAATATTTCTGCTCTTACGTGCCGATACTTAGACCCCAGAGAACCCAGTGTCACAGCAATATCAGGCCCCCTTGATGCAGGTCTGTGGGAGGTTTTCCTGAACTGAGAGATGCCTTGAGCTACTCTTGGCTTTCCAGCAAGGACTGATTCAAAGCTACAGAAGCCCTTCTGAATACTGCTCTTTCAGGAAGGAACTTAAACACAGAGCTCCCCGGATGCCTCTCCAAAAACAGACTGCCTCCACCATGGTCTGTAGGCTCAAAAGTTGCTGATATCATGTCTGCTAGAGACCTGGTCGGCATGACCTCCAGCTCCTAAAAGATGATGTCTTTGCAAAGGCAGCTTCTCCCACAGGTCCCTCTGTGAGAGCACTTCTGTAGTCACCAACATCCCGAGGAGAAGCTGGTCACCACAGTGGATGTTTCCAAGCCTGTCTGTAACCCCTCCTCACTCAGGGGCAATAGTCACTTCATCCTGTCCAACCTCTCAGCTTGACTCCAGATCTTCCCACAGATTTCCCTGACAGGCAGACAACAAATGCAGCACTCACTATGAGCTCTTGTGCAGCTTGTGGAGGGACCCCCATGTCCAGCCCAGAAGCAGGCGATAGTGAACAATGGCTCCTCTCTACGTACATTTATTCAGACTCTTATTCATTTTATAGTGCTTCTCCTACTGATTATCATCCTCTAGCACACATGAATCTTTGCAGTGAGATAATCACTTTCTTCCCATGCCAAGGATGCTCTCAGACTCCTGTTGCTAGATACATCCTGTGTTCTTCTCATGCCATGGAGCTTTAAATGCTTTTACAGTTGTATATTACTTGAGCTGCATGTATTTTTTCCTAAAGTAACACAGGTGTCTTTATAGACATTCACAATACCTTTGATGCACTCCAGGCATCCTGCTTTTCAGTCAATTATTCAGTAGTACAATTACAGTAACTGGAGCTTCATATTTTTTAAGTCTTCACAATTATTTTTTTTTACTTTTAACAGAATGAGTGGTCAGGTGTGATACAGAGCTAAGAAGAAGCTAGAAGAAAAGAGAATATGTGAGCATGCTAGGAATTAAACAAGGACTTGTGTGTGAGAGATGTCCACAGGAGAGGAGGTCATAGATGGTACAGTTTCAAAAATGGGATGAATTTAGGCCTTCGTGTCATGGGGTAAATGCTTATTAATTAAACAAAGTAAATATGTTTCTAATGCTGTCTGCATTTGAAGTATTATGAACTAAAGAGATAAATAAAAACACTAACAACAATAGAAACAAAATATCTTTTAAACAAGATCCAGAGTCTGAAACAGGATGTTCTCGCTATGAACATATTTCATCTTTTAGTAGCAGTGGCCTTTCCAGGGAAGGAACTATGCGATGGGCTCCCTAGACAGCAAGCCCCAGGAAAATATTTCTGCAGTATCTGCACATGCAAACTAGCAGTAAGGCCAGCAGGCAAGACTTGCCCTGGAATCACGTTTGTGTAATCAAACTGAGGTTAGTAGGGTTGAACATGGTTATAAGTCAGGAGAGAAGGATGTCCACTTCTAGAAGTCAAAGTTGAAAACTAAATCTGATTATCTGATTATTATGCCAGCAACACAAGTTAGTTTGGTTAAAATGGCACAGAAAAGTCTAGAGGTAGCATGGCAAATGTTTGTACCTGTTATGCTGGTAAGAGCACAAGTATTTGAGTAGATGACTCTTCTCCAGGTTTAAAACTTTGGCATGGAAGGTAATACTTGGAACAGTGAATCCAATTTTGCTCTTCTCTGTAAAATATCTGAGCTCAGGATTTTTCTACTGAAGTCAGACTAGCTGGGTAAGGGAAGTGGGTGAGGATATGTAATTGTTCCTTGAGCAAAGCGTGACATACAGTGACACAGTGATCAGAAGTGGAAAATGCTCCTTCCTTAAATAAAAAAATAAAGGGAGAATGACTTTAGAGACAGATACTTTTTATACTTGGTGTAAATCAGATGTGATATTAAATCTATTTTGTAAAGGTTAGAATGTAATAATTATATTATTATATATCGATTCCAGCATTTTAGAATTGGTCTATTTTTATTAGCATTTTATTGGCTTCTCTATAGACACCAACACATATCAGAATGCCTAAGAATTAACTGCAACAGTAAATGACAATGCAAGCTTTAAAAAGATAATAATGCTTTCCCTATACTTGCAATGATAATAAAAACTAGAGATCCCTAATACCAGCATTAATTCCATCTTATGAACAAAATTAATGTGGGAAAAAGAAACTATGCAGGCCTACCAGTAAAATCACAAAGCTGATAGTAAAATGATCCAGGAGTGGAGGAAAAAGCAAAATCAATAGCAAAAGCATATTAATTAGCACTCTCTCCATTCCACTGTATACATATCAGACTTCAGTGGTTACAAAAGCAGGAAAGCTTGCAGTATCTGGAATCCGTTCTGTGAAACTCTTCTTTCTACAACTGAGCAATTGTGCCCAAAGGCCAGTAAATTAATGAGAGGAAGACAGAGATGGCCACATTTTTTTCCCCAAGGACTTGAGTAGATTGTAAGATTAGACATCTCCTGGCACTGTTCTCAATAAAACTCTAACACTCTGCTTCTCCCTTATCTCAGTACAGCCACATCATCCCAAACTGCAAAAATTCCTCCATTTACGGGAGAACCAAACCTGAGGATGAGCGTGCACACTTCCAAGACCAAACTGTTACAGCCAGGAAAACAACCTGTGCAGATCCTCAAAACGCTCCCCCTGCTTTGCCTGGTTTTGGGGTTTCCCTTCAGGGCAGCAATGTAACTGCTGCCTGGGCAAGTGCTAAATTGCTTTCAGTGGCCTTAGAGGTCAGTGCCTTGGGCAGCTAAAAGGAACAGCCCCAGCTCTGGGAATCGCTGCCCTGGGTGATCCTCAGGCGGATGCAGAGATGTCCACGTGGATTTGGGTTTGTGGATTTGTGCAGATTCCAGTCAGAGCAGGGGAGAGCGGCAGCAGCATTCGCACATCCCTGACGTGTGGATTCACACTATCGCACAGCGGGGCTCACTCTTTTGTTCCCTGTACTTTTCCTGGCAATTCCAGGCAGTCTTAGAGCTTTTTTTGGCTGTTGCTGAGCAAAGCCATTTTCATAGAACTGCCTGTTGCAGTTTTGCAAGGCCTTTGCAGAGCAGTAATAGCTAGGTCAGAACCCACGGTTGTGCACGAAAAGCTGGCAGAGAGAGTCTCTACGGGCACTGCTTTATATCCATCAGCACTGAATTCCACCTGCTGTTTTACCACTTGGTTAGTCAGTGCCTTGAAAGCCCTCTGTAGCTCTGCCGACCGCTTTCATTTGCCCTGCCCTGAGTCCCTTAGTGTCATCAGCCAGAGATGAAGTTAGTTTAGCAGGTTGTCTGAAACATCTTCTCCCTACAAATATCGTCCTGTCAGATAAAAAAACCTTCTCCTGTGCCCTGTGAGCACAACACTGCAATTAACGGAGGCCAGTTGTGTATACAAACAAGCATTCTGTGTATTCTTTACATTAATGGGATTTCCTTTTCAGGGGACTTATTAGCTGAAAAATACAATTTTTATTACTTGGCTTTTAAATGCAGCATGGCAATGTGCTTGAATTAGGAAAAATCTTTAATTCAAAAAAAAACCTGATTTCAAAATAAAGTGCATATTTATCCGTAAGTTGACTCCTTAGAATTCCCTTAGCAAAATAACAGCAAAACTACTTCTAAATAAATTAATGTATTAAGTGTTCTGTAATGCATATGTGCAATAATGCAGTTGCACCCACTTGTTACATTGATTATAAAGTCTTTTAAAGGTGTAACTAAAACAGAGAAAACAATTTGTTTTCCCATGACAGCTTAGAATTGCCTTCATACAGCTGAAATTACCTACCTTTAACACTAATTTGGTAGAAAGTTAGTGGTCAGTAACTGTTAAGGCACTTTCAATTCTCTCAATTTAAATTTTTCCAAGCCAAAATATTTTGGCTCATTAAATGTTGTCCATTTAAATTAGAAGACAACTGTCTCCAGCCTGGGATGGGCACTGCCACATGACTAAGTATCATTAATTTACAGTTACGCTATATATTGCTATTTTCTTTCCTATCATAGCATGTCTGCAGTGTAGACATACCCTAAATACAAATCCTGTGCTTTAGTGATTAATAAAAGGATTGTTAAACCTTTTCTTATAACGAAAAATAAATGCATTCTGGTACACAGATAGCAGCAGCAGTTCAAAAGAATTAATAAAAAATACATTGACCACATTCTTTGTCACATAGTCCTTAGCCAATAGCATTTTTCACTTCCTGTGAGTATTTGTGCAATCCTCATTTTTGCTGGCAAATGAAAGGTTGAAATGTTTGTGCTGATTGCTAATCACCGGTGCGTGCCACACACGAAGCTACTAGCATAACCAAGGCTCCATCGATCAAAGCACGGTGCGAAGGCCCATAAGGACACTATCCCAGGAAAATTAAAGCTAAAAATACTTTAAAAGTGAACATCGTGGTAACAAATGCAAGTCTCACTCATATGGCTTTATGGTATTTACCCATCCATCATTCCAATCGCACTTGCTTTGACATTTGGAAATCTGGACCAAATTCACCTTGCAATTATCCATGTGCATCAAATGGAGCACTTTGACAGTTATCATTTTTTAAAGATGCTTTAAGGTTACATGATATCTTATGAGGAAAGTGCTGTGTAGTACTTAGAGGAATTTCAATCTGATGATAAAGGAGATGCATACAGTGCAGTGAATATGGAGAGAAATGGAAAAAGATAAGAAGCACTTGCATCAGAAAGACAGATGAGAGGGCTCAGGTACTCCACCTTGTCAACAAGCCATCTTATTCTGAGTCATTTCCACAGGACCAGTTTCCTCTCCTTAACCAAATAACTGTATCTTTTGCTTTCAAAGGGGCTTGGCTGTGGGAACTGGCATCCAAGGTGGGCCACAATATGGAAAGGTAGCGAATGGCACCTGCATATTTCGAAGAGTGTCTACTTAAAAATCAAAAGTTACTTTGATTGAATATGTAGGTTCATTTATCACTTCAGCTGTGTGTGAAGAAATGATCATTAAGAGCATAGGCATGAGTTATGAAAATATTTGACTACATCTAATAAGATGCTAAACGACTTGAGATGTGACGGGAAAAACATCTCTTGGCATAGATTCTACCACTGTCACATTTTGATTGAAGAAAGCAAATACCACCTCCAACTCAATTATCTTACCCCAGCAAAAACCTGCAACCTTACTCATCCTATTTCATTTGCCTTCTTTTCTTGTTTCACATATAGCTCCTTCTCCATGAATGGTCAGAAGAGCCAGAGTACATAATATATGACCAGATCTGCTTGTCAGTAAAACGATGCTGTGGTATTTTTATTAAGGACAAATTATGAAATGCTGTTCCAAACAAGTTGCTGGAGAACGAGTCTAAACATAATACACTGCTCAGCTCCCTTCCTCAAAGTCTCCCAACTAGTCACATATGCAGCCAGTAAAACAAGCATGAAACATTACATCATCAGAACAGCTCCTATTTAGCAGATTATATCCTGAGGGACATCTGACAGTCTGGATGGTTTTCAGAGCTAGCATTTCCAACAAGACCTCTCCCATGTGCCTTCTATCGGTGACACCTTCAGAGTAAAGGAAATTGGGAACATTTTACATATGTCAGTTAACCAGCAAGAGTGGAAAACAGTTAAGTTGTTCCAAAAGTGCAATATACATAAAAGTAAATAAAAAGTTATATAGTAAAAATTAAAGAAGGAATCATCAATCTCACTTGATTAGATGATCCTTCTTTAATCAGCAAATTGCTATCTTGTTTCAAATTGCAGACTGTTGCTATGAAGAACATAAGAACAAACTATATCATCTAGCACTTACTTAAAATGCTATAACACCAGCAAGCTTATTGTAATATAATAGAGCAGTGGAGCAATTACACTGTGAGATTAATATTTATAGAACATAATCAGTTTTTCCTTATTTAAAATATTATTCAATAATTTGTAGTCCTTAAAAGCATCTTCAAAGTCAGTCTAGGGTTTGAAATAAATCTTTATGAAGAAGTATCAAAACCCTGACCAGAATCTGAAATGATGCTCACTACTTCTCAGATACCAACTGTGGTTTTATCCCTGCAGGTCTTGCAGATTAGGAGTGAGAATCACCCTTTCCGACTTCAGGAGTGAACCAAAGGGAGAATAGCATATGGGTTATAAAATGGTATAAAATAGGTACTGTGAAAGGGACCTGTGTCACTGCCTAGGAAAAGAGATATTCTGTAGGAAGAAATATTAATTCAACAGAGCTTTGATGCAGAAACTAAGGAGGAGAAGGAAGGAGGATGGTTTTTTTTCTACAAGCAATTCAAAAAACAGTGGTACTGAGAACCCCTGTGAAGTCTCAGAAGATAAAGTGTAAATCTCCAGCACAACTGGTCAGTGACACAAGGATGCAATGACACATGCCACCAAGTTTATTTCTTTTTAGGTGGCACGTTGCACGTTCCACCATTGCAAAGAACAATGATGACCAATTTTGGTTAAGGCTTGTATGGGCAATTGCAATATAAATAGCATGTAAAAACGACTATTATCGGGGGAACATAGTTAATGCTGGCATTCTGATGCTATTAAGTACTATGTAGTTTAAATATGAGAAAAGTATATGCCATAGTTTGTTATTATGAGTGAAATTAAGAACAGCAAACAGATTACAGAAGTAGACATGTAGCTACAAGACAGCAAAATCCTTATATTCATGTTACGCTAGATCAAAGTCTTTTTTTCTACTGGTAAGTGCTTACAGTATTTTCAGTTGCAACTGGTTAGTACTGCCAGTTCTTAGCCTGACATCTACTTTAACAAGCCATGTTCAAATTCCAACATGCATATATTTCAACTGCAGCAAATATTTTATAATAAGATATGGGAGTATTAATTGTTTAGCTGCTGTATTTGGGAAAGCATTTGATACATACAAATGTACATAACTTGATCATTTCATTCTTTGCCTTGTAATTCCCATTTATTTTTACTACATGGTAAACACTCAAAGTGCTTTATAAACTTTGCACTTCACATTACTAAGAAAGATACAATTTCACTTTATAAACATGTGAGAAGCACTTTTAGTTTCCCTCTCTTTGAGGTATATTTTGCTTATTGACACCACTAATCTGTTACCAGATTCTGTAATGTCCAGCATTTAGTTCTGTGGTCGAACTTCTCAGACCCCAACCTCAAGAAATCTCAGTGTCACCCAGCACCCAGTATCTGTTTAGCACTGTCCAGTGGTTCTTAACAGTTAGCAACACTGCTCTCTGATTAACCTAGCTAAAAAATAGGACTCTCCTATGGAAATGGCTAGTGATCGTCAGTAGAAGACCACCTAAATAAGCTTGTACATAGAGAACACATCTCCACAGATGGAGAAAATCAAATGCTTGACATTAAATGAATTAAATTCATTTCTGTGATTAAATAAATGAAATTCATTGCTTACATAAAGTTTCTGGCTTCAGGAAACTTGGATTTTTCTATCTCACCACAGTTCCCTGGCCTCCTCTTTGTGTTCTGGTTGTAAGCAGTCCACATTTCCTTCTTGTTGTTTTATACCATCTGATCATGGTTATCAGCTTCTTGGCAATAGTTGTCAGCAGTGAAGTTCTCTTGCCTCCATTCCACTAGCTGGTGATTTGCTAACTATCAGTGCAATCAGTTCACAAAAAAAAAAAAAAAGTTCTAAATTTCATTTTTGAAAGGACTGAATAGTGCCTACCATGTCATTCTCTTATCTTCACAGTCTACACTAACTGCTCACTTGTGCTCACTTGTGCTCAGTACTTGTGAAACCCATGAAATAAAATTTCATTTCCTTACGGTGGCTTCCTCCATGTGTACTGTCCTACTAAGCAGCAAAAGGAAGGCTAGGGAAGATGTGGGCCCATTGCTAAGTGGGGTAATAGCCCTAGTGACAAAGGGCACAGAAAAGGCCGAAGTACTGAATGCTTGATTCACCTTACTCTCTGTTGGTCAGAATGGCCTTCAGTAATCCCAGGTCCCTGAGACCAGAGAGGAAGTCTGGAGTAAGGAAGACTTACCCTTGTTGGAGGAGAATGAGGTTAGGGAAGGCTTAGACAAGCTGGACATACACAAGTGAATATGCTCTGATGGATGAACCTGTCAGTGCTGAGGGAGCTGGTCCATGTCACTGTGGGGCCAGTTTTGATTGAAAGATGATGATGATTGGCAAGGTTCATGAGGACTAGAAGAAAGTAAATGTCAGTTTTCAAGAAAGAAGATCAAGGGAGCTTTAGCCTAGATAGTCTCCCTTTGATCCCTAGGGCAACTGCTTCTGGGTACTATTTCTAGATATATAAAGGACAATAAGGTGATTAGGGTAGTCATCATGGATTTACAAAGGTGAAGTAGTGCTTAGCCAACCTGACAGCCTTCTGCAATGAGAGGACTGGCTTGGTGGGTGAGGGGAAAGTGCTGCATGTTTAGTAAGGCTAAGATATCTAGACTTTAGTAAGTCTAGATAAACAACATCTGACTTTGTCTCCTATAATACCCTCAAAGACAAACTAATGAAGAACAGGTGAGAGGACAGTGAGATTGACTGAAAACTCGATGAACTGCCAAGCTTAAGGGGTTGTGATTACCATCAAAAAGTACAGTGGGAGACCCCATAGGCTTATCCTAGGATCAGTATTTTTCCACATCTTCATTAATCACCTGGATGATGGGATCAAATGTGCGCTCAGCAGGTTTGTAGAGGATACAAAACTGAGAGGAGCAGCTGATACACCAGATGATTGGACTGCCATTCAGAGGGTCCTTGGTAGGCTGGGTAAACTGGTAGAGAGGAACCATGTGAAGTTTAAAAGGGAAAATGCCAAGTCCTACACTTGAGTATGAATAATCCCACGCATCAGTACAGACTACGGGCCAACTGTCCAGAAAGCAGTTTTGAAGCAAACATTCTGGGTATCCTGGTGGATGAATGGACCATGAGTCAGCTCAACAACATCCTGGGCTGCATGGGGCAGAACACTGCCAGCAGGCTGAGGGAGGTGACCCTTCCCCTCTACCCTGCTGAGGCCACATCTCAACTGCTGGATTCAGTGCTGGGCTTCCCAGTACAAAGAGGGACATAAACATACTGGAGTAAGTCCAGTGAAGGGCTACAAAGATGATTAAAGAATTAGAATGTCTCCTGTACGAGGAAAGGCTGAGAGACATGAGACTTCAGCCTGAAGGAGAAAAGACTTGAGGAGGAATGTGTATAAATATTTGATAGGAGAATGTAAAGAGTATGGAGATTCTTAGTGGTGATGCTGAGTGACAGGACAAGAGGCAATGGGTACAAACTGGAATACAGGCAATTCCACTTAAATGCAAGTAAAAGCTTTTCACAGTGAGGGTAGCTGGATACCAAACAGGTTGCCCAGAAAGGTTATGGAGCCTCCATTCTTGAAGGCAGTCACAGTATCACAGAATAACTGAGGTTGGAAAAGACCTATAGAGATCATTTAGTCCAACCCCTCTACAAAAGCAGGGCCGCCTAGAGTATGTTGCACAGGATTGTGTCCAGGCAGGTTTTGAAGATCTCCAGAGAAGGAGACCTTCACTGGCAACCTGTTCCAGGGCTCTGTCACTCTCACAATCAAGATTTTTCACTTTATATTCAGATGGAATTTTCTGTGTTGTAGTTTGTGTTCTTTGCCTGTCTTATCATTGCTCTGTCTTATCATTGCTCTATCTTATCATTGGACACCACTGAAAAGAGTTTGGCTCCATCATCTTGACAATCTCCCTCAAGATATTTATACCTTTGATAAGATCCCCTCTTGGTTGTCTCTTCTTTAGGCTAAAGAGGCTCGCTCTCTTAACCTTTTTTCATTAGAGAGATGTTCCAGTCCTTAATTTTACTGAGACCCCTACACTGGGATCTCTCCAGTAGTTCCATGTTTCTCTTACACAGAGGAGCCCAGAACTGGACACAGCACTCCAGATGTGGCCTCACCAGCACTGAGTAAAGGGTGAAGATGACCTCCCTCAACCTGCTGGCAACACTTCTCATAATGCATCCTAGGATACCATTGTCCTTCTTGGCCACACAGGCACATAGCTGGTTTATGGAAAACTCATTGTCCACCAGCACTCCCAGATCCTTCTCTGCAAAGCTGCTTTCCAGCAGGTCAACCCCCGAATCTCTAAAGGTATATGGGATTATTCCTTCCTAGGTGCAGGACCCAACTGGTCGTGGTCCAGAGCAACCTGCTCTAGCTGGTCAGCTTGAGCAAGAGGTTTGGACCAGGTGATCTCTAGAGCTGCCTTCCAACCCCTGCTATTCTGTGATTCTGTGAAGCTGATTGAGGAAGTCAGTGAAACTGAAAACATCTTTGTCCTCTGGGTTTTTAAAAAATAGCACCCAACTACATGAGTTTGGCTTTGTTCTTGGCCTCAGTAGAGGCTATAACCTGGACACTTTTTTTCTCTTCATTTTTATATCTTTCCTCACAGCTCACTGAATATCAAATACATCTTTTTTTTCATATCATAAGTGAAGCTTTTTTACTAAAAATATTATTTTGGCTTAAATGAACAACGCAAAAAGTGTACTTCCCAGCATTAGTCTGAATGGAAAATCAGGAATGTGCTTTGATGTTCGCAATGCCTTTAGTCCTTTACTCGTAAATATTCATACAATTTTTTTTTCTCTATAATGGCAACCAATATGTTTGCAAGTTCATTGTGAAGGAACTGACACTTTTACAAACAAGGAGAAGGGAGCCATGTAACTATGGAACAGAAACAATGGTATAGGGCTTAAGCGGCCATTTCAACATCAGAAATAATAAGAATAAATAGATGACAATACGGTATTCTAGAGAAAGAGTGTGACTTGCACTCATCCCTGCCATTATCTAAATCTATATCTCATATTTATTGTGTTTCAATTATTTAAAGGGATTTCGCCATCCTTAGGGACCGATTTGAACAGTGAAGGCTCCTATTCTTGTATCATATGGGTGACACCTGAGCGGAAACGGTGATTCTGATTTCAGAAAAGGGTACAATCTGTGCCAGCTCAGATTCTGTAATAGAGCTTAACACTTAGCAGCCCTATATATTCTTGATTTTCTTTTTAACTTGTTGACTGAATTCTTTGCCTTTTCTTTTTTTTTTTCCTGTCTGAAATAATCAGTCATATTCTGCATGTGAACCTGGAGGATGCATCAGTTCAACTGGAAAACTACAGTCCTGCATGCGGACCCATTCAAAAAATCAGTTGTTTGTGCCTTGTCAAAGGTAATGTAAACACCTGTCTGTGGCTTGCATCTTGAAGAGAAAGTACTTGCAGTGTCTGACACTATTTTACACTCATGATAAAAATGTTTCAGGCTGCAGATTTGGGTAGGGACTAATCTTTATGTCTTGAATCATATTAAGTGGCCAAGGAAAGTACTATAGAGAAAAGCTATGCCAGCTAGGGACTGTGTGTGCCCACTGTGGCTGTTTTTTTCTTACATCATCTTTCATTATGAGCTGGATGTTAAAAGGTGCACAAGAGGGCACTGATTTGCCAAGGTATACACAACACAATTCTGTTGTGTATAAAATTCCCTATAGATTGTCCTTTCGACAGGTAGAAACTTCTTGCACCCCAAGGCTTCCTTTTTAGCCTTCACTTAGGAATTCTTGCTTTAATATGAAAATACTAACCGTTGCAACCACAAGAAGTGCTATATGGTGTCAATTTTGGATATAATATAAAAGGAACTTATAAAGAAGATACTGCAGGTAAATCAATGTGTGCTGTCAGTCTAAACTCACTGTTGCCAGACATGTATACCCTTTATCTAATTTATATTAATTTTTGATTGCCTGTAATGCCAGCCTGACAGATAACTGGATTCATGCAATAATTGTGTTTTATTTTAATTAAAACATTGTGAAAGCAATGGTAAAGCAAATACAGAAGTCACATGACAAGAAAGTAGTATTTTTCTAAGTACCTTTGGTCTGCATTTTTCTGGCATGTTTTTTCACCACATTCCACATGAAGTAACACAACAGCAACCAAAAGGCCACGCAGGCATTTAATCTGTGAGTGCTGAGGGCACACAGCTCCAGCTGAAAGCTCTGCAAACATTCTCAATCGTGTGCTTCCGCTCCAGAGATTGCCATTTGAGACTCTTCAAAGGCTAAGTTAGATTCATTTTAAAACAAAGCACTTTCTGACACTAAATAAAACAAACTGAGCTTTATTGAATTATATGAAGTGCTGCAAAAAAGAAGAAAAATGATTATGCCTTGAAAAATTACTCTGATCTGAAAACAGCTACAGGGAGTAGGCTAAAACTTTTGAGTGATGGCATGCAAAAATACCCTCTGTCCAATGTATAATCTGGATAGACCTACATAAATGTATATACAGCCTCTGTTACCGTGTGAAACAGAGATTGATGCCGACAAGAAAGAAGGAAGAACAAGAGACTGAAGAAAGGGAGGGGGGTACAAAATGAAGGGAATAAAAGGCAGACAGACTCCATATTTATTTTCATCCAAAGAGAAAGGAGCAATACAAATGATTTTCTCAAACGGTTTCCTGCAATCCTACCACCACAGATGAAATCTTTGTTTGACTTCGCACCGGGCATTGAGATCATTCGCTTAGACCGGCACACAAATATGGAAAGCAATTATTTTCATGAAACATGCTCCGAATAGTGGAATATTATTGACTGTAACTCCTATGCTGTTATATACACATTGATAAAGTGCAATTAATTCTAGGTAAACATTATAGTTGCCAACATTAAAAATCTATATAAATGCCTTTGCAAGTAATCGATGTATTCAAAGCATTCTCTCAGTTAAAAAAAGACATCATCTAAGGAATAGTATGGTCATCATATCTTCTCTCAAAAGCAAAAGTACAAAGATTTTAGTGGTGATCCAGTCTCTTTGACAAATGTAACCCTGCCTGATCTAAACACATGAGAACATATATATATATACAGCATGAGCTTTTAAGTAAAAGCTTGCTTGTTTCCATGAAAAGATAAGCAGTTTGTCCCCTTTTCTTGCCCCTTCTGATACTTTTTAGCTCCTGAATGCCATCAAGTATAAAAAGAAATTAATACTAAAAGTGACTGTCTCATACTTGCTGTCTTATACAACAAATAATATTAAAGCCTCTGACACCAAATCTAAGTTAAGTATCTGGTCCAAAAGAAGACTCTACTGGTAAGAAGACTGTAAGAAGAGAAACCCAGCCCCTGATTTTCCTTTCAGTTCCAGAGGTAGAGACAAAAATAGAAAGGGAACAAGACAGGAGCAATAGGGAACAAGAACAGGAAAGCTCTGAGGCTGCCTTCACCTCTTCGTTTTTGCACCTCTTTTGTTTTAATAATCTGTTACCGCTGTTATCCTAAGGATGTACCTATTGCCAGTATATGGTCCTTGACTCAACACAATTTGAAAAAGAGGCACTGCAGCTTGCCAGAGGGAGAAGATGCTGTGAGTAATGAAGTAAAAGAATAGTCCTTGTACCGAGGTACATATCCTTACAGTTTATCTGCAGTATTTTTAGAATATAGTGTTTGTCTCTTCCTTAAAAAAAAATGTATATAACTTTACTGGAAACATTTTCCTGGTCACCTGAAAGAAAGAGAGACACTATTAGATGGTTGAGATTTAGGTTACAAGATGGATTGGAGATTTCCATATCAGGAAAAGACTGGAAAGATCAAGGTATATCTATACTGCTGTCTGTGATAACAATACAATCTGAGCAGTTTAGCTGCACCAGTATAGATCTCATTTGGTGCTAACTGCTTCTTGGGTGGTTTTGGCAGCCCAAGCTGAACTCTGAGTTGCTACCACTGAGCTGCAAACAACAGCTGTGAGAGTTAATTTAAAATTGGCTTGAACATCCTTCTATTATGTTACTGCAACTGCACTGCAACTGCAGTGACTTTAGTGTATTGTTTAGAGAGGGCTGAATAATAACAGGAAGTATGGTATACATAAAATAATGATTACTGTTCAATGGATAGATGTGTGCTCTTTATTTATTCTTTCACATAAAACATGAAAAAGAGAAAACAAACTCACCTAGAATAGACTTTTGTACACAAGGCATAATTAATTGATGTAATTCTTCTCCAACACACATTGCACACATTGCAGCTAACAAATCGGTAGAATTCCAAAAGAATGGTAGATATTGTTATAACCTATAATAAAAACATTAAAAAAAAAAAAAAGAAATCATACATAAGCACTGAAAAACATTAATGCTAGGGGGTAACAGCAAAAACTCTCTTTGAACTGCTGGGGTTTAAGAAAAGTTCACACTACAGATGATTCATTTGTTAATTGTTTCTTACACTATTTTCTAAATTGTTGAGCACTGGCTAGTATCATAAACCATCAGCATATTGGAATAGGAATTCCTGGTAGGAGATTTGATACACGCAGTGCTAGTGATGCTGGGAATAGTCACCACAGCTGCTCGGCAAGCCAACAGGAGGCAAGCCTATAGATGCTGCTTGTGAACACAGCAATCCTTGTTTCCCGAGCCATTGGGTAGTGATACAGTCAACAACTCACTCTTCTAGTACATTGTTTTGTGGCTTTAATACATAGTTTTGTGGGCTTTAAAGGTTTGAATATGTCTTTCTGACTTTCCGGTAGTGCTTTTTCCTTATTGCTTTCCAGAATTATTCCATTTCATTATCCACCGCCACAAAATCTTTCTTATTTTGACAGAGACTGTTCTGCTACAATTACCTGCTGTCACTGAGGTTCAAATGAAGGTACTGTCAACTGGACAGATCTGCAAAGCAACACAAGTGAATTCCCCAGCGTTAGGAAGCAATTATCCATCTCTGCATATTTCGAAGTGTGTTCATTTTGCAATGAGACAAGCAGCCTGAGATTGTAAGCAGACGGAACCTTCATTCTTTCCGAACTTCAAAGAGCAACACATTTATGATCTTTAAAAACTCTTTATTTCCTCTGGAAAATCTACCATACGTAGAAGCTGATAATTGTGTATGTGAAATGTCAAAATGACAGCATGAAGATGTAATTCATGTGACACAGCCATAAAACAACATGGGGATAATCTGTTTAATATCTCTCAAGAACAATATTTTATTTTATAGTTAAACGGCAGAACAATTAGTTCAAACATATATTACAAACATCAGAATTTACGGAAAATCCATAGACTTCTGATGTGACGAGCACCTCCTCTTTCAGCTAAACTGAGTAAACCAGATATGAATAGAAAATTTTCAGGAATACACTAGGAACCATCGCTTTCAGGAACTACAGGCACTACAGGCCAGCAGCCACAAATATGAAGCAGAAAGGGAGAACAGGGATATGTCAGCATGGGCTCATATATGTCACCAGCCCCAGTACCAAGGGATGGACAAGGAACTCTGACAGCCACTTATCAACACTGCTGGAGGCAGGGTCTGTGATTGAGGAAGCAGGTCCACCTGACAGGACATGTGGGACACCTATCCCCTCCCTAAACATTTGTTCACTCACAAATAATAATAATAAATAGAAAAAATAATAATACAGTATCATTGTAAGACGCCAACAATTACAGTAGAGTATTTCAAAGTTACTTTTCAAAAGGTTTGGGGGACAAATTTGGAGTCCCTCAACATCCCAAAGTCTACTACATTAAACTAGACTTTGTAATCAAGCATACTTCTTCTGCAACGGATGGGTACAGACCAAAAGATCAAAAACATAGAAGAGAGGCCATATGCCTTCATGTGAGATGATAGAAAATTTTATGAAAAAACAACTTAAAATATAATATGGCAACAGAGGCTAATCAACATTTAGTACACTTAGCATGGTTAGTACTTATTGTCAAAGAGGTCTCAGTTACATAAATGACCTATATTTGCCTTAACATAGAAACGTGTTTTGATGCTTTTTGTAACTAGTTTCAAGTGACTTAGTAAAGCCTAGAAATAATCATTAGTATCTGAAAAAATGAAATTTAGCCTCTTATTAGACTGTTCCTTCTAAAAGGTCACCTATTAATCATGATTACAGTATTATATTTCTTTTGCAAAATATACAGTACAAGCAGGAAAAAAAATAGTATTCATGGAATCCTAAGGAGATTCCTGTAATTTTCCATTACACTCACCAAAAATTTTACTCTTGAAGATTATTGTTAGATCAATCAGTTCTGTCTTCAATCTGTGTGTTGCTAACAGATGAGCTGGTTTTGTACCTCCTCATAAACTTCCAAATTAAACTCCTATACTCTCTCTTGCTCCTGTGCTTTGGGACAACACTGCTGTTAGCTTGATAAAAAAGAAAACCATTACTCAGATAAGCTAGAACTGTCTTGTCTTCAGATAGTAAACAGCAGATTACAAAACAAATTTGCATCATTTACCTTAAAGATTCAACACTACACAATGCAAGCTCAAACACTTGCAGTTTAATGAAACATGAAAGAAATTATTTCCAGAAATGTGGAAGTCTTGGGGATACTGTCCCAATAAAAATGTTTTTAGTGGTTCTTTTATAGTCTTATTCATCACTTTCTGCCCATTGCATCACTGCCAAGCAAATACATGCAGCCATTCTCAGGAGTAGCATTTAACTGCTACTTTATATGGTATAAATAATTGCTTTGATAGGAAGTAATAGTGAACTGTTCCCTAGACTTTAACCTCGACTAGTCCTTTTTTTTTTTTAACATAAAGAAATGTATTGCAGTTTCTCCCTGGAATGCATTTCCCCATAATAAGATGTAAGGATAAGAAAACAAATTCATCTGTAATCGCTAGAGGCAATTAGGGTACCTACAGGTGCTAATTGCCAGGATGCTTCTAGTGCTGCTCAGGAGATAATAGATTCAGGGATAACAACTGCTGTGACTTTAAAAGGTACAGTGTATATCCCAAGGACGAAACTATCAGCCAGTTTGGAAGAAAATATGGAGATATTAGTGTCCTTGCCTACAAAGCAAAGAGAATGCAGAGGGCAAACTAAATCTTGTTGTTTTCCCAACCCTGCATATTTCTTAAAACTGTCGTTAATAATTGGCCCAAGATATTTTCTAACTAATGTTTTCATGATGATAGCAATCTTTATAGAGCAGGCAGCAACTTCAAAAAAGGTACACAACGCAAGGAGCAGCCACTAAACCTGCAGCAGACGTAGCTATTCCAGAGAGACTGATGTGTTTAGTGGAGGAAAACATTGTCAAATCGTTGGAAAAGAAGGTCCAGTCCTTCAGGATCTTCATCTCTTTCTCAGAGATAAAAGACATGCACTGGAAAGGCCAGCTTGGGTCTGTTAATTCAGTGACAGGAGTAAGCTAGATCTCCTGGCAAAGAGGATGAGAGATGAAGTTATGACAAGGAAACATACAGCAAAACCAGTCACCGTATGTGTGATGACTTTACCTGAGTAAAGTCTCCGTTTATTTAAATAAAAATCCTTACAAAGATTTATTAGAACTCACTTATTTCAGGCTAAACTTGTGACCCACAAATTACAGTCATTTGTTATACACTCCAGAAATAAAAATAAAACTTTTTGTTATAATAGAAATACTCTCATTGAAATATTTCTCTTTTTGTTTCACTACTTATTAGTTGGAATACACAAAACTATGTACAAGTTCTTTATAAATCATAGTGTTGCATTCATGAGAATGAATGATGTGGTGCTGTTATTTTCCTAATAATAGTGAATATTGTTTTAATTTTGAATAATTTTATATCTAATTATGATTTATAACCTAAATTGTCTCTTGACTGGACTGAAATTTTGTTTTTCAAAAGAAATGACCATTTGTTTTAGAATCTGAGTCAGCCTCTCCTGAAGTATTTGCAATATTTTAAGTATATGAGAATGTGGAGCTGCTGGAGATAGTCCAGTGCAGGGCTACCAGGATGATCAGGGGCCTGGGACATCTGCCCTATAAGGAAAGGCTGAGGGAGCTGGGCCTGTTCAGCCTGGAGAAGAGAAGGCTGAGGGGGCACCTGATCAGTGTCTATAAATACCTCAAGGGAGGCAGTGAGGAGGAGGAGGCCGGCCTCTTTTCAGTGGTGGCCAGCGATAGGACTAGAGGAAACGGACACAAGCTGAGGCACCAAAAGTTCCACAGGAACTTAAGGAAACAATTCTTGACAGTGAGGGTGACAGAGCTCTGGCACAGGCTGCCCAGGGAGGTTGTGGAGTCTCCTTCTCTGGAGATCTTTAAAACCTGCTTGGATGCAGCCCTGTGCCATGTGCTCTAGGTGACACTGAGTGTGTAGGGAAATTGGACTAGATGACCTCTGGAGGTCTCTTCCAACCTTAAGCATCCTATGATTCTATGATATGATTTTACATAGGATTTTATATGGGCATGTATCATAGGGAAACAAAGCCTTGCACATTCTTCTGTCTCTTTAGGGTGAACCATTAGGTGACAGGCAAGCTTCCCTGCAAGCCTGTCTGGGTGAAACTGCAATCAAGCCACCAAACTGCAAGGAGGCTATACAACCAGCCAAGTTAACAGCATCAGCCTAAAGTGAATTTACTGCCATCAGAGTTTCCTTTGCAATCTTGCCACACTACAGATTAGACAAGAACAGCAATTCTGAAACACAGTATTGTAAATTGAGTTCCCTGAAAGACACAAAATAGTTAGGAAAAATCTCCTCACATGCATGGAGTTTAGACGTACACCTCCTTCCCTGGTTTAATCTCCCTGCCATTAGCTCCAGGAAACCAACCTTAAACCAACCTTCTCCCCATCCCTCAATTAACACTCTGTTACTCTCAAGAGTGTACGCCTCCCTCCCCATCACTCTCTGTATGTGGATATCAGCTTCCCTTTACTGACAACCCAGTTCTTATTCCTAGGATCAGAATCTGTGAGGTTTAGTGCTCACTTTGATCTCAAACATTAGCCTAGGAAAGAGTAACCAACCCTAGCCTGGATGAAGGCCATGCATTTTCTTCTTCACTGGAAGCTCTGCTATTTTTTCTGTCGGGAATGGTATCTTTCCCACTGCCTATGTCCTGTGTATTTTTTTCTTTGCTGCCCTCTTCTAACTCCTGCATATTAGATAGGTTAACAAGGAAGAGATGATAACCTGCAGATCTTCTTATACCACAGAGATATCATAAATATTACTTCAATTTCCCTCACTCTGGCCATCATTGTATCTTCAATGACAGCAGATACATTTAATATCATCAAGGCGACCGGGCAAAAATATCCCCATGTTTAATAGATAGAGCAGGAAAAAAAATAATATCAACATCAAGTTTCATGCTTTCTTCCATTCCACAAACTTCCATTACTGCCAGCTATAGATTTTGAGATCATGTCGTAACACATACATCACAATATTTGGGTAAGCAAGGCTTGTAGCAATCTTCCTACCAAACAGCCAGAGAGCATGCATATATGAGTATCTTCTTGACAGTATTCTGAGCTAGAGGGAAAAAAAGATGATTTTTCTTACACTCATCAAAAAGCAAATGGCTTTTCAAGCACAGGGGGGTGTGTTTTTCAAGCGCTCATGGGGAATTTTGACAGTTTCAGTATTTTGCCATTGCACATTGATACAAACAACTTGTTTACGTGTATTTCAAGTTTTGTCGTTTTCCACTGTGAAATTAAGCAGGCTGATACCAATTTTTAAATTATATGGTTTTATCTCTGTGTAAACAGGATTTCCCAATAAAGCAAACTGGAATGCAGTTACAGGCGGAAATTATTTTAGTAATGAAAATCCTCATTTGAATTGGTCTACTCCCTTTATAGATTTAGTCACCAAATCTTTATAGACAAAAGTAAGTCTTTAATACTTTTTGCTCTGCTAAGTACTGCATACACCTCTGGGAGCCTAAAGTGGGGTGTCTTTATGAATCATCAGACTTCATGATTGGCCATGAGACCCATTAACTACATTTCAAATTCAAAAATCCTGTTGCTGACAAACTAACAAACTACAGAAAACATGCTCTTAATTTGCAAATACACTCTTAATTTGCAGGATGTATTTTCTAAGCTGACAACTGACAAATCAATATATTTGACACAAAAATGACAGGGGGAGTCCACCTGGGGTCCCTTTGTCACAGGTTTTACAGTTTTGTTTCAGATGAGAACCACAATGTCCCAACAGTAATTTTAGCCTGAGGTTGCTTGAATATGACAAAGTTGGTGATTTTGATCATTTGGGCAACAGATTGCTATCCCACAAGAAACTGCAACTGGAAATTGAATCCTCACCTTTCAAATGACCAGATCAGCTGAGGCTGGGAGGAGAACCTCTGAACTCTGTGCAGAAAGACCAACGGGAGATCCCCCTTCTCGTCTATGAGACTATGCTAAATGTAGCTGCAATCCTTGCTGAACCTGCTTTAATCAGAACAGGTAAACCTCATCTCCTAATGCCATAAAAAAAGACTTTGTTGCACCATTTTAGAAACTTGCCTGTGAGAAGGAGAGGTAAAGGGCAAAGCCTAGAATGCAACAAACACGCTGTGGCTCCAGAGAGGTTGAAAAGTTCCTACTATATCCTTATGTCTGATGGCTATCTTATCACCTAATCATCTTGGGCTATGATCTTTGTTTGTAGTACTTGTCTCAGGTACTGCTAACTAGCTGATCTGAACCCTAAACAACAACACAAGCTGAACTGCAGGTATGCAATTGCATTCACCCCTGCTGCCACCTTGATGTAAGCTCTAAGTTGGAGAGTTTCCAGGGCCCCAGGCAGTGTCCCACTGACAATATTTCTTCTGTTTAGAAACCACTCTCCTTGAATAGCCACGACTATATATTACTCTTACAGCTTTCACTCAGTGACTTTTTAATGACTCAGCTGTTAAAATCTATAGACTTTATGACTATGCAAATAAATGGCATAGCCTAAAAAATTAAAAGTCACAGAATCACAGAATATTCAAGGTTGGAAGGGACCTTGGTTGGTTGGAAGGGAAGATCATCTAGTCCAACCTTCCTGCTCAAGCAGGCACACCTAGAGCATGGGGCACAGAGTGGCATCCAGGTGGGTTTGGAAGACCTCCAGAGAAGGAGACTCCACAACCTCCCTGGGCAGCCTGTGCCAGGGCTCCAGCACCCTCAGAGAGTCCTGCTATCAGTAGGTAGAAAAGGCTAAGGCAAAAGGGTTCTAAGAAAAAAAAAAAAAAAAAGAAAGAAAAAAGAAGAAAAAGATTCTAAGACAAAAAAATCTCAAATGGAAGTTAGGAGGCTCTAGAAGCCTGAACTGTCCTCCCAGTAGTTGGTGCCAAGTATAATATGGCAGACACTCCAGAAGAGTTGGTTGCGTATCAACTGCAAGATAAGCTGGGCAGAGGGAAAATGTGACAAGAAATTGATAAATAAAGCAAATAAGAAATGAGCTATATATTAGAACAAGACATGCAGAATAATATGGGGATTTTGCATAGAGAAGTTCTAAGGTGTGTCTTTGGTCAAGACTAATATGGACAGAGAGCGATAAACTCTGAGATCAAGAGAAAAGCATTGTCATTTATAGGTCCTTTCCAAAAAAAGAAACTTGAAGTACTATAAAACTGAAAATAAATTCTGAGAGGCTGTAAGCATTGGTCTTAAAACACACACTAGGAAAAGAAGGGTATTAATGTAAGACTTGTTTACATAATGGCAGAATGATCTGTCAAATTAGAGTCCGTTCATTTGAAAGGAGCTAGGTTGTGAACATCCTGCAATAAGGAATCTCATTAACTTACTTCCCATCAATTTGAAGTCTCTAGAGTAAGAGTTATAAGATAGAGAATGAAATTAATAAGTTATAATGCCTGAGGATGAGTAAAATGACAAGCATATATACACTATGGATACTGTGAAAATAAGCAACTGGGCTTTAAGCAGGTATAAAGTGCACTTATCCAATATATTCATAATACAGACTAGCAAAAGGTTGAGCAGAAACATGCTCATGCCTTCTCCTCTGCCTAAAATCTTTCTTTCTTCACCCAAGTGGAGTCTGGCCAAACCTCACTGCTTTTGGAGATGGAGCGTGATCAGTCCTGGCACTACAGCAAACGAGTCACAGGTGAACTGCTACTGTGCAGCTGCTGGTAGACCCAAGAGCTCCCACCTTCAAAGCTGTAATGCTGGTACCTCCTCAGCAAAAGTGAGGGTCCTCCTCCCTTGCACTACCAGAGGCAGAAGATGGAAATCACCAGTTATTTTTCAGATGAAAAGAAAGTCCTGGATATAAACATGGACAGAGAGTTTACAGCAAGATACCTAACTGTAAGCTCTTCAAATGCTAGTTGAACTCTATTTTACACATAAAAATCAGTACTGTTCTTCATTATAAGAAAAGCCTGAAGTCTTTAGCATGCAACAAGGTCCCCTGACTTACCTCTCCATGGGTCCATGTGTCCTACCAAGTTCTAACCTTTTCTCAGGGGCAATATTATTTTTAATAATAGAGGCATTCTTGCCTTTAATTGGGTATTTAAATAACACGGTGAATAAAGTGCTGAGGGTTCTTTGAGTGCAGGTTTCTTTATCAGATTAGGAAAACAGTGATCAACACCTAGTTACATTGAGCTAGAGGCAACCATGGGTGAACAGGAGCTCAGACCTGTATAATCATACAGCCACTTCTGCATCATGGTACGACCTGAGGGACTGTTTCACTGAGGCTACTAACACAACTCCAATCACCACACAAGTCTCCTTAGTTTCTGGCCCCTAGTTATGAATTTTACATGCTCAACAGCCACTACATGTGAATCTGATGAGAGTATATACTAAAACCAATAAAATTCAATTTAAAACATGCAACTATCTCATGCACTGGACACCGTAGCTTCTGCATCCATTCTACATCAAAAAGTGGAAGTTGTCTTCCAGGAGATTTACATCCTCTATATCACATTGCAGTGAGCCCATCAAAATACAAAATTAATTGACAAGACACAGCCCGTGAGCCTTCTTGGTCTGCAGACATTCACACTATTAGCAAAATAGAGAACACATAAATCAGAAGTACAAAAGTATTAGAAGATGAGCTTGGATAAATCTTGAAAATGTCTTTCTTTCTGCAGGATGGAAAAGCTTGTCATTAAAGCAGATGTGAACAAAGCAAACTGAAAATAGAGATAGGAGGCACTACTTCTGTGGAATAACATGTCAATTTGCAATTTTTTTTTATTATTATGTTTAAATGTAAATATTTCTGACCTCTGGCTTCTTCAGTTAATTACAGCCAGGGTTAGGGTGCAACAGCAAAACCATTTTGTTTTGTTGTGGTTTTGATGTTTACAGGACAAATGAGGATTTCTATTGATTAATAAACTGTCCATAGGTCTTCCCTCTCTTTCTTGAAGTACGTTACTGGGGCAGATTTATCTTGGGGTAAAAGATGAGCAGGGTTGCACAGTTCACGTGCTCTTCAACATTGAGAAAGGACCTTCTCCATGCCCATACATTTCTCTCTCTTGTCAATTAGCCTGAGAATAACTATAAAAGGCTCAATATATACTGAAATACCTATCTAAACATATTTCCTGAAGCTAATTATTAAGTTCAGTCTTACATACTCCTGTAACAAATAAACATCTTGATCAAAAATTGAAACATCTGACACTCCAAAATAGGAAAGGGACACAAATTTTTTTCTCTCTATTGTTCATATGCTGGTGATATTGACTCTTCTAATCAGCACCTTTGACTTCCAAATGTGTGGACTACATGGCACCATCTAATCCAGTATCATGTTAGCAGCTGCTGAAAGTCCTAGATGCTTCCAAAGAGGAAGAAACAATCCATTTTTGTGCAAAGATGAAAGAGTCAGATCATTTCTTTAGTCCTTGAATTATAATGATGACTTCTATCTTTCTTCCTCAATCCTATAGATATCAGAGTATGTTCTAATAGTGGATGCATATATTCCTGTTTCCTTCTCCTGGGTCTACTCCTGGCCTCAGGGTTATAGTGTAATACTATATCCTGCTGCTTCCCATTACCCACTGTTGTCTTTACTTAAATATTACCAGTTATATTCAGTTATTGACTGAGTGTCTCTTTACTCTTGCATTACAAGCACACAAAACACCTCTCCTCTACTATTTCTCTTGCTTTTTTTTTAATGTGAATTTTCATAGCTACCCGTTCACATCTCTTCCAGATACTCTAATTTCAACTGTATATGGATTTTTTCCATGTCATTCTATCCAGTTTTTCTGATTTTTTCCCTTTTTTTTCCTGTTTATTCTGTTTTATATGATAATCAGAACTGAAACATTCCAAATAAACATACCACAGAT
This sequence comes from Nothoprocta perdicaria, assembly GCF_003342845.1. Lineage (NCBI taxonomy): Eukaryota > Metazoa > Chordata > Aves > Tinamiformes > Tinamidae > Nothoprocta > Nothoprocta perdicaria. The sequence goes on along the minus strand of NW_020455550.1, from coordinate 637,821 downwards.
TTATTTAGCAAATAAGTCCATAACATTTTTCATGCCACTCCTAGCGTGGCCACTGAAGTTTTCACTCAAAACCTTCTACTATTTGCCATTAACTTGCAGCTCTGATATCTGAGTGAGCAGTTCAAGGAGTTCTTCAAAATGTGGCACCCACTCTAATTTTCATCCACTATTATATTGCTCAGTGATCTAACTTAGTTATCTCAGTGGAGCTCTTCAGTCTTCTCTCGTTTTAATTATCCCAAACAATTCTGTCATATTGCAAATGTTGCCACTTCACTGCTCGTTCCTTTACAGATTGTGAGTTATATTAATCACTCAGTACTGGTACTCAGCCTCAGGTCATCCCTCCATCGATCTTTGCCCAGTTAAAACGAACTACTTCAAACATTTCTTTATCTGACTGTTTTTCTAATCTAAGACAAAACTTTCTCTTCTTCCACAGCAATTAGCTTTCTTCACAGTTTTTTTTTACAAAGTTTTTTTTTTTCCCCCAGAATAGAAATAATTTTGATTTATCTGTGTGGAAAATCTTACCTTTTTTTTTAATAGCAAAATATTTGTCCTTACCATATTTTTTCCAATTAGGTGCCTCCTACCTATTCATAATTGTTTAATCCAATTTACCCAGTAGTGAAACAAAGCTCACAAGGGCTGTAATCACAAGACTGTCCAAGGCACTTACAATCTGTTCAGCTAATACCTTTGCGGTCTCTCCTTTCACATTTGCACTGTATTTCCCTGGAAGAGAAGGCAGCCTAGTAATGCAAGCGGGCGACTCAGAGTCAACATTGGATTCTTGCTTCGGATCTATCAGTTACTGGCAGTGTACCCTTAAGTAAGTTTTCTAATATTTCTGCATCTCCCTCCTTTCTCAAACGCAGATGATACCTAATGATCTCACGGGAATAGATCTGATGCAGGGCAGGGAGCAGGGGGTGATCTCTGTGCTTGTCTCGGTGCTGATTTCGAGGGTGGGAGGGGGCTGTTAGATGTCTCCATCAGAATATTACAAGTCTGAGCACATAAGCCCACAGCAGGTCAGCTGCTCTGGATGAGCCGCCAGCTTTCCAGGTATTTCCATCCTGCACTGGACAGAAAACACTCTGCAGGTGCTGAGCAGAGGCTCGTCCTGCAGGACTGGAAAGCAGGGCTTTGAGCTACCTGGGCATGGGTGCAGACACATCTGGAAAAGCTGCATATGAATTTTTATGAAGCTTGATTATTAATGTTTCGAAAAATGCTTTGAGATGCTTGGGAGGAAAATTTTACCACCTGCTAAGTATTAGCCTTCTATAAATATTTCCAAGCACAGCACAATTGCCAAGTGTTTCAGTTCAAGTTTAACTGTTCTAATGCTAGAACAGAAGGAATTTTCATGACAATCCAAAACTTCCTGCTCAACAACGTGTTTCATAGCTCTCATTCTTCTGCTTTCTGTCTCAGCAGCCTGCATTGTTTCCTTCCCTAGTAGCCAACGTAAACACAGATACAAACATGTTTTGTCTGATCTTCTTTCTCAAAGCCAGAACTGTGCAGTCTTAGTATTAATGCACTGATATGCTGCAGATACTAGTTTCAAGGTCTTAACATGCATAATGCATTTAGAGAATCTCATTAATTTATTCCAGTATTGTCGTTTTAATACCGCATTGGTTTTCAGCTTCATAACGTATTGCATAGGATCGTAATTGCAGAAAGTCTAAGATAAATGACACCAACAGAATTTGGAACTTGTTTACTCATCACTGGTTTGTTTCAGAGTTCAGAGTAATAATTCTGTTGGGTAAATTCTGCTAGTAGTTTTCTGGTAGCTTCATTTAAAATATTAGTAGCTAACAACAATGTTAGTGGAGTCATTGAATCCCACTCAAACTGATGCAAGACCAATATCCAAATGGATGAAGTTTTAGAAATGTAAAACTGTTAGTACTGGAATGCACATATATGTAAATACTTATCTAAATAAATACATCGTAACAACACTAGTCAATGCCAACAGGTCCTCCTACAATATAGGATAGTCTTGACTTCAATATTCCATACATTTTTTATCCCATTTCAGTCAAACTATTGAGTCTCTGCCTGCCAGAGCACCATCTAAATAGTAGATTTGAGTGAAAAGTTTTTCCCTTCTTTTCTACATGCTAGGATTGAATCAAAAATTATTATTTCAATCTTGTGCTGCATCTGTGTAGGACACTATTATTCCTTATCTCAGTAATCTGCATTAAAGGCTGCAGATGACCATTCATGCTGAACTCCTGGCAATAGGCTTTCATATGGTAAAAGATCCCCTTTGGGTCACTTTTTGCCTGGCATTTCTTCCATAAGTATAGTAAGAAAAGGGAAGCAAAAGCATACAGCATTGGGTTATGGAGTTGCATTTTTTCATGGTGTATGTCCAGTCACATGGCCTGTAGATCCATTCTCAGGCCTGGGATTCTGTAGCAAGAGGACAAAGCAAAGAAATAATTACTCGCATCAGGCCAGCTGCTGAATTTGGTCCAGCCTCTTTGGTTAGCATCTCTCCTGCACTGTTTCCTCTATAGAGAGTCAAGCCCAAGTCAGGCGTGTTTTCAGAGAGCATTTGGATTTGCTATCACCACACAGAAGGCAGATTGTGTTAAACAAACAAAGCAAAGGTTTCAGATATGTAAATGCATGCTTAATCTTACAAATGAGAATAATCCCAACTCTAGGGAACAGATTACAGATGTGATCTTTCATTGTGCTGCAGGATTGAACCAGAGGGTTCAATCTGCTTTAAGATTATGTAGGGACCAGGTTTAATTTGCTATTTCTCCCTCTCATAAATGTTTTCCAAAACATTTTGCCTCTCTCTAGAAGAATGACAAAAGTGCTTAAAATTGGCCTTGGGTCAAACAAAGAGATAAAGATTTAATTTTTAGTCAAGAACTATGTTTAATCAATTCTTTTCATAAAATTAATTTAAGAGAGAGTCTCATGAGCGATCTTATGCTATATTTAGGGCTACTGTGTCATTTGTGTGACCTGAAAAATCAAAGTATAAAGAGGAAAAGGTGAAATGAAAAATCAGCCAAATGTGCACCATAATCACAGAATCACAGAATATTTAAGGTTGGAAGGGACCTCTAGAGATCATCTAGTCCAACCTTCCTGCTCAAGCAGGCACACCTACAGCATGTGGCACAGGGTGGCATCCAGGCGGGTTTTGAAGACCTCCAGAGTAGGAGACTCCACAACCTCCCTGGGCAGCCTGTGCCACTGCTCTGTCACCCTAACAGTAAAGAAGTTGCTCCTCACCTGGAGATGGAACTTCTTTAAGAAACAGAGCAAAAGATGTTACCAATCTATTATTTGCAGCAAGAGGTTAAACCTTAAAGGCAAATGAAAAGCAGTTATTCTGAAAATCTTAACTTTTGTCTTTCAGTGTAATTCTAGCAGCACAAGGGTGCAAGTTCTCTGCTGAGACCTTTTACAGTTTCACATTTAAGAAAGACTCCCCGAGTGTTGACATTCATTTTTATTACCATTTAATTGCCAGTATTTTATGCATGCCTGCAACAAATTATTTCCTGCAGTATTTTTAGCACTGGGGGACTTGATTCAAATATCAGTAGTAGCTCTAAGTGCGATGCACGGGTGTAGAGTAAAACATCTGAGACTATTCGCTGCCTTACAGCTGCTTTTTGCTGTGGGTATCAGGCAGAAGGTTGCTCATCATGGGGAACCACAGTTTTCAGCGGCTCTGAAACAAGCCAGTAGCTCTGTGGAGAGCCAGGCTTAGCCACGGAGGTCAGCAAGAAATCAGCAGTGAACGAATCAAATTTCATTCAAACTCCTAGGCTCGGTGTGCTCATGGAACAAGGCCTAGGATCGAAAATAAAATGAACCAAAGGTATAACTGCACTGAAAGCTGCAGTGGAAAGTGCAAACATCGGAGCCAATTTTAAATGAGTGATCTTTTAGGAAAGCAAATTACTCTGTGCAGAGCTACCTGCTGTCATATGAAACTAGCTCAGCCTATGAGTACATACTCAGAAATTTAGTTAGAGCAACTTTAGTTTATGAAGTTTTAAACTTATGCACATAATCTTACAACTGGGACAAGCTGGATGCTTAGGGAGCAATAGACATCTATTCTAGTTCTAGTAGACATGGTTGAAGCCCATGTGTTCAGTCAAAATGAGCTGAGGAGCTTCAGCAATTTAAATAATAAGTCTTCATTAATCCAGCTCATTTTCTAGAATGGTTTAGGAAATGATCACACAAGGGAGGTTGATGTTATCATTAGTATACCTAGCCTGGCAGACAAGAAAAGGAATAAAGATTCCCTGGAAAGATAAATGTTGTAAGCAAATATGTGCCTGATCTGGCTGCCAGAATGAACCTTGTAAGAGCACTACTCTGCAAACCGATAGATATGATAAAGCATTGGAGAAACAAGCACCAGTGCCAGTGACAAAGCTTTTGAGCAACTGAAGGACTTAGAGACCTTAATTCTAATGACCTATAAAAGTGATCAGAGCACTAAGTTGTCTACCACTGGCCGCGGGAAGGGCAGTGGCACCGGGATGAACAGGATGGCCACAATGGCAAGGCAGCAGCTTGCCTGCTGAAAGCACTAACAAAACGACATGTGCTCAAAAAGAGGAGGCAACCATCAAAAACCCAGCAGTCAGAAACGTTCATGTCCTTATTTTTGAGAGCTCGGTTTTATTTGATACTGGCTGTAAGCAACAGCATCTAGGAAAGAATACTTTAGACTAAAGAGGGATTTTCAGCTACAGATAGAGGCTTTGCAACTTAACTGTAAACCTAGAAGAGTCTAGGTGCAGGCCCATTCTCCAGAGCATTTTCCAATAAGGCATTGGTTCAGAATCCAGAGTTGGATTTTATAGGAATCAAGTAGATAAAAATCAACAGTAAAAACAAAACACAAACTTTGAATGTCAAAGCTGCTCTCACACACACACACACACACACACACACACAAAAAGTCCTACCAAATATAACTGAAGTTATTTACATACTTTGGCCAGCACATTATACTGCCCTTACTGATAGCTTACTGATAACCAGTCTAGAACTGGGGGAAGCTCTTAGCACTAATAGATGAATTAAGAAATTACAGCAATCACTCTTAAGATATTACTGAAAAATATAAAATGCACAGAGAAAACTCATTTAGGAATTAAAAAAAAAAAATCTAAGAAAAGGACTAGTGCTTCCTTCTGATCTTAAATGAAGATTAAGGAAGTGGTAAGACTTGTCACAAGCCCCAGGAACTATTTGCTCCCAAAGCAAAGGAGAAACAAACTAGTATGTCCTGACTGGAAAAGGAAAATACAGAGTGAGCACTCCCTTACTCCTAACTACATATTTCAGACTATTCTCATTTTCCTAAGATGTTCTTGCTAGAAAATATAACATAGTTTAGAAAGACGACATCCCAAATCTGAGCTGATGTTCTAGGTCTGATATACCTGATATAGTACTGTGTGATGTTTATCAGGTTTGGTTGTTTTTAACTGGTTTGCTCTGAAATATGAGCTTAATCACATAACTACAACTTTCATCCTCTCCAAACTCTCCAGGCTGGCAAAAAAAAAAAAAAAAAAAAAAAAAAAAAAGTGTTAAAAAGCATACAGAAATGGATGTCAATTCTGATCCATACTTAGCCCTGTTAAATAACAGAGTGGTACCGATGTAACATGACTTGTCACCTGCTGACATTTTTTCAACAGAAAACTGAAAACAAGAAAGCTTGCCCTATTAGAAACTCATGTCAAAGTCATGGCAACCAGCAGACGTATGGGAAAACAGACTTAGGGAGTGAAGGTAAAAGGAAAACACGAACCAGGGTGCTGGGAGCTGTCACCATTTTGCAAAGAGAGCTGTGAGGACATCTACAAGGAAAAGCAATGACTGTGGACAGCAATAATGTCACAAGAAATATCCTATGGTCAGGTGAAGTTGACACACCAAGTGGACATATGTAGAGAAATAAGTGACACCTTTTCTCTGAAAGAAGAGTAGCAACCCAGCCATTTTACCTGAGAAAATCTGACAGCCAACAGCTGCAGTAGGTCGAGATGAATTAGTTCCTGGACATGGCACAACTCGAATTAACAGATTTGCTGCCATCTGACAGTGAGAGTATTGATACTCTGGGAGAGATTTCCAATTCCATGAATCAGTGCAGAGTACCTCAGAGACTAATTGAACATGTGTTTGTTCATTAAGTTAGATTAAGTTAGTACCTGAACTTCCTTATTATGTTAATGTTTAATTTCAGGAGGCAAGAAGGAAGCCGTTGGGAACCGTGTCTCCAAGAGGTTCTGGCTTTAACCAGTTGTTAAATAGAAGCTTGCAAAGTGCAATGCTCCTGTTAAAAGCTCACACTCTGAGTAAGGCAGATCTCTGTCAAACTCCTTGGTGCCTGCTGGTCACAGAACAAGGCAGTCCCTTGGACTTTTTTCATGCTCAGCATATGGGAGGGATTTTTACTTTTGGCATTACTTTTTTAAAAGAAAGCTATTTTCTTCTTTTCTTCTAGGAAACGCACTACCATATTACAAGAAAACTTTAAAATACGCTGCTTGAAAGATCAAAGGTGATTTTTCCTTATCTTTTAGTCTTTTAGGAGGGGAAACATGGAATTTTTCTGGAACTACTCACTGCATCTCAGGAGATACAGAGCAAGTAGGTAAAATCTCCTGTTTTCAGTGCAGCTGACCCTTCAACTTTGCTTCCAGAAGGGTAAAATAGTCAGAGGTAGCACTTGAGGCAAGATTCACATTGTTAAACCCCAACAGTATAGAAGTCTACTTATAAGTTAGTTATCCTGAAGTACGTCTTTTTCACTCTGTGGATGGAAATTGAAACTTTTGGAGTGCAATTCCCCTTGCTCTGCTTAACATGTCCATGTTGGAATGACATGAATAATGTCCCCGAAAGACCTGTTTCTGACCACTGGCTATAAATGAAATCCAAGATAACTGGCTCAGGCAGAGACCTATAAATCATTGGTGTCCCATACTTCTGCTGGTCGCCTTGCCATGAGCTGATGCAAACTAGAAACTCCAAAGATGAGAAAACACACAGACAAAAAGTTAATCATCACTTGCCAAAATCTTCCCCTTCCTGAGCCCTATCTATAGCTATAGCAGAGACAATAACAGACTGCTTATTTATATTACATTGCTGGTTTGTGGGCCTTTCACATTCTTGAACTGATATGCTTCTGGCCAGATAGTCTGGGTCACATCTGCTCTGTGATTATCTTCTTATTTCCAATCAAAGGCACAAAAGGAGGGGCAAGACAACCACCATCAGGCCTATGACTGTGAGTCAGGGCTTTTCCACTCCTGGCATGGTTTACCTATTGGTTTGTCAATTACTCTAAATAACCACTTAGCAGTTAATTGCCAGATATGTTAAATTTGGTGGGGTTTAGATCTGGCTTCTTCCAGAACAAGAAAATGTACACTTTTTTTTTTTTTTTTTTTTTTTTTTTTTTTTTTTTTTTTTTTTTTGCTGTTGTTCTTATCTGAGAGAATCAGATATTTTTAATGGCAGACCTCAGACTTTCCATCTAAGAGCTGTCCTCCAAGCACAGCAGCAGAGCCTTAGCACAGGCACACCCAAAGCCAAATAGACAACATGACATTCGTAATTCCTCCTCAAAGAGAATCCCCAGATCAAGGGAGTCTGTGGCATCTGACCGAAAAACAGAGCGTGGTGAGGACAGCCAGTGAGTTTTCCTGCTCTGCACTAGCCTCAGAGCTGCTCCTCAGTTCTTGAACTGCTGCCCGATCACGGCAGTTTTGGGTCAGCAACAATGATGGCTTCAATTAGCCTAAAAACATTGCACTGTAAGCAGCCAGTCCTGACTCTGAATGACAGGCAGGACAGACATCTGTGCCATATGTTGGGGAAAACCAGAAATATTGAAATACATCTTCTTTCATCAGCAGAGCCCTGATTTCTATATGCCTCTTGAAGAAGCCCATCCACCCAGTGTAGTCTAGAATGATTGGAACAGAAAATTCTTAGAATTCATCCCAAAGTGTTCCTTTTGGCTTTTCTCCACCCAGAAAACATAATTACTTCTAAAGACTTGTTTTCTGTATCTGAGAATAAAAATATTTTTTTTTAGAATTCAATTTTGCCCATAGCTTTTGTGCTACTAATGCTAAGGACATCGCCTGCATCAGACAGTGCTTCTGATGAGGAGTCATCACCCATTAAATATATACCAAAGTAAGAACAGGTATCTATCATAAGTGTGATTCTTTGAAAGGTGTTAATAAATGTCTATGATTCTTGTTTTTGCTCTGCTGCTATAACAACATATTCTGCAGTATGAAGGAGCGGAGAGATTTATTTAATATTGCTGTATACGTAAAGGTCTGAGAAAACTAAGAGCAAAGTCATGTTTCCAAGTGAACACTGATGACCAAAGGAATGTGAAAGTGAGTGCATTGGCCTCATGTATAAACACTGAGCAAAGCATCACCAGTGACAACATTTCATTATAAATAAACAAAAAATTGTTGACCTGTATGGCATTCTCCCCTTCTATTAGCAAGATTATCCTTCCACTTCTTCCCGTCTTCTCTTACAGTCTCTGTTGACTTTCCTACAGCTAGCACAAATAGGTCATCAGTCCCCAGAACAATTGTGCCTAAAGCACAATAATGTGTTTGGGTTTTTGTTTGTTTGTTTGCTTTTTCCTCAAAGAAAAAACATTTTGCCCTCACAGAAGTATTCTTCTCTCCTAAATGAAAAGGCCACAATGTACACTTCAAAATCTCTCATGAAATTCAGACCACATGTAGCACACAGGTGATGACCAGGGGAGTACAGCTCCAATTTCTCTGAAACAAGTGAGCTCCCAAGCCTGCAAAGAAAGAGATCAAAGAGATTCCAGGCACTAGACTAAGAAAGAGGTATTACAGAAGAAACTAAGCATGTTTTTTTTTCTCTGTGCTGTCCCCAAAGCTTTCACTACAGCTTTTTAGCTACAGCTTGTCTATTTTAGGTTCTCAGCACAATCCTGTTGGTAGTAGACTTTACTTCAGATGAGAATGCTCATGTTTGGTTGTCTTGTCAGCCTGCCAGATTTTTGCTGCCAGCACAAGCCATAGGAAAAAAAGGATATTACTCTATCTGCTTCTCCATCCAAGCTAAACAGAATTTCATAGGACACAGAAAGCATACATCTTGGCCCTCCAGAACTTCTTCTCTGCTGAATTTCAAAAATCTGCTCCAAACAATCTAAGAATTGTAACCTTGAGAAGGTCTAAATGAGGAAGTCAGTACTAACTCCTTCCATTGCAGGTGATTCTGTTCTTGTAGGATAAAAGAACTTCTAAGTTTGGATACAGTATGACATTTCAGAAAGAGAAATCATAAGAAAGAGGGAGAAATGAGCAGGATGTAAATATATATAAGCAGTGAGGTGGAGCATAGTTTTGTCTCTTAGGCTACAAGGTAAGTGGTAAAGCCACAATCCTGTTTTGGAAGTCTCCAACTGTAAGACTTACCATCTATTGGGCTACATTACTGCACATCATTAGAACTAGTGAGTTGGGAAATTCAGTAAGAAGAAGAAGAAGAAGAAGAAGAAAAAAAGGGCATCTCAAGTCTAATGAATAGGACTTTAAAAAATGGTGGCAGAATGAGGACAAAATAAAGGAGAAAGACAGGAGTGAAAAATGAAGCATAGGATAGAAGCAAAAGCCTAAGACTGCAAGAAATGCCTTAATGACCTAGTAAGTTCACCCAACCCTACTTACCCAATAGGATAGACAATAAAAAAAAAACCTTCATATTTCAAATACTGAGGTTACTTGAGTCTTACTTGAGGAAGAACATGTTACTGAGGTTATTATAATAATGATGTTATAATCATTAATCAATAATATAACATCATTATTATAATAACCTCAGTAACATGTTCTTCCTGAAGTAAGACTCATGGTTCGTATTCCAGGTGTGCTGGCTCTTGTGATTTCCTTGAATGTTGAGAAGTTGACTGCAGACTTTGTAGTGGGGGACTGTATTTACACCTCTAAAAATGAAAACGGTGGTAGTAGAAGATACTACTTAGGATGATCATGAAAGCCTAGCCACCAGCTGTGGTCAGTTGTCCTTCTACTTTCCCGAAACCTTCACTTACTATATTAGAGATGTTAAAGAGCATATCCCTACCTATTTCTTCTAGTACTTGTTTGTAAAGATTTTGCATTGGTGTATTGGCCCAATCTCATTTTGAATTTGATGATACAATTGGTCTGTGCAGTCCATCTATGGCAGCATGTTCCAAAAAGTTTACTACCCAGTGTGAATGTGTGTATATATATACATAGACATCTATCTCTATGTATATATATACTTGAAGTACTTTGAAAACTCTCCCAGGTGTGGGTGCACCAGAGTTTGTAGGGAGACAAATGATGCAGTCTCACTTGTTTTCATGCCTCTCCTGATGACACCCAGTACTTCATTAGCTTTTTTGGCTACCTCTGAACCTAAGGCAGTGGCTTCAGTGAAATGTCTGGAGTGTCTCTGAGTACTCTTTCCAGAGCTGTAGCTGCCAAGTTCAGCATCACATACAGATGGTGTGGATTTAGTTTTGCTCTAGATGCAGTATTCCCTTCCTTTTATCTAAATCAAAGCTCCTCTGTCCCCCCCCTCCTTTTTTTTCCCCATTGTTTTGCAAGGTTCTTCCAGAGTTCCTAGCTACTGGGATGGCACTTGTCTACTTGAAAGAGCTTAATATGTTCTGCAAAAAATATTGAGGAAATGACAAATGGGAGAGAGAAAACGGAAGGAAGGAGGGAAGGAGGGAAGGAAGGAGGGAAGGAGGGAAGGAGGGAAGGAAGGAGGGAAGGAAGGAGGGAAGGAAGGAAGGAGGGAAGGAGGGAGGGAAGGAAGGAAGGAAGGAAGGAAGGAAGGAAGGAAGGAAGNGAAGGAAGGAAGGAAGGAAGGAAGGAAGGAAGGAAGGAAGGAAGGAAGGAAGGAAGGAAGGAAGGAAGGAAGGAAGGAAGGAAGGAAGGAAGGAAAGAAAGGAAGGAGAGAAAAATGTTTTTATTTCAATGCTGTATGTGGCATTTGGAGGTTGTCCTTATGATGTAATCTTAAGTTATTTTTCTGTGTATAGGTGCATGACTATAGCTTATGGTAGTAAATCTACATTTAGGAAAATACTGAAGAGATGGCCTGAATTCTGGCTTGTTTTTATTAGTCGTTTTTATCCCGTGTACATCTTGTAAGAGTTTTTTAATTAAAAAAAAAAAAAATCAATTGAAGGATCATGGGGCGATTTCCACTATAATTCATATTATTTAATCCATACCTGCCAATGATGAAAAGCTGTAACTGGGGAGAGGACAAGTTTTTGTCCTTGAACTCTCCAGTAATTTAATCAAGATTGTTCACAGGTACAGAGTACACAAGAAATGGGGGGAAAAAGAAAGAAATGGTAATGAAGAGCTATCAAAGAAAATTTATTTGGTGAGGACTTGGGTAATTTTTAAGTTTTCCTATCTATATTGCCAGTTATTCCTATATGGGAAATGCTTCACCTTTGCAAACGTATTTTCATGGGTGACCACAAGCTGCTTTGGTGTATCAGATCACAGCAGTGAAGCACCATCAGCATCTTTTATAAAAAATTGAATCTAAATTGCAGAAACGTGTGGGGAGTTCAAGCAAGGCAGATTCCCTCAGTTGTGGTTTACTTTCCTCAGTAGTGTTACGGTTATTAATGGTTTATTACAACTAATCACAGACACAGAGGAACATGACTTTTCCCCTTCCTAGGCCAAGATCTGGCTGCTTTCTTGGCTTAACAGTCTCTACCTGGGCAGTTCATCCGATATGAGCTGCAGGTTTGGTGAAGGTGACAAAGTCACCCTGTTTAAGGTCACTGAAGAAAAGAATTCCTTGCCCAAAACAAGACAGTTCTTAGCTGGTTGCCCAGGAGGAAACGACACCTACACTTTGCCATGTTCACATACGTGTCTGTATCTCTCTTTTCCCAAGAATTTTGAACCTGTGGGCCAATATTAATGAGACTGAATGGGGACAAGGTACAAATCCCAGAGAAAAGCTACAGCTGTCTTTTGAGTATAGGGGATTGCAGGGAAGAGAGAGACACTGTGGAGACACTACTGTCTCCACAGAGGAAGGGTAGTAGTGGAAGTTCATCTTTCATTAAAAAATGGGGAATGTACACTGAAGAGAAACTAAAAAAGCTCTCCTAAAGAAAAAAAAAAAAAAGAATTTAGAGATATATTTCAGAGATATAAGCATCTTTCACCTGTAAAATAAACATTAATGTGAAATCAGGCATCTTCATTTCTGGTGTGGAACTGCCTGTTCAATGTGTTACCTCCAAGTTCCACAGTTGCAGACTGCTCTGCCACACCCTGTATTTCCAAACTGACTTAATTATGGAGCTCTCCAAGAATTACCTAGCCTTATTCAGGGTGGGTCGATGGCTTTTTTAGGGTCTTCTTGATGCGGATATTTCTTAAAGGGTTGGAAATGGATATGCTGTCATCCAAGTATCACCTCCTTTCATTGCAACCAAAAAATATTTATTGCCCGAATTAGGAATTATTTGTCAGCTCCTGGAATTTGCACTCATAAACAATATGGTATAGCATGTCAGAAAATCGCTAGGCCTAAAAAATTATGTCTTATGGATGCCTAGCAATTTCTATTCATCTTCAGTGAACTTTTGAACAATTTATCATTTCTCTGTGGGTCCATCGTGGGGGCACAGACTGTATGGTACAGACCATATAGGTATGCCTTAAGAAAGTCACAGACAGGGATAATTTGGAAACCCCGTGATGTTTTAAGAAATAATTTTTCTAGTGCCCAAATCCACACTTATTTCTTATGACCTTAAAATAAAATTCTGGATTAAACAATAATGATTTGCCTAAAACCACTGCAAACTGGCAATTCCAAATCTGACCAAGAAAAAGCTCTAACGTGAGCAGCGGACTGGGGAAGACAACTAGGGATGATAAAGGGATAAAACTTTTCTTTCAATAGTCAGTGTTCTTATTTTTCTATGTTCCCTAAGCAGAAGTCAATACCTCCCTCTCACTATTCCAAATGGCTGATGCTCTCAACTGTTTTCATCATGCTTTTAAGCAAATCATTCCAAGTTTCAAGTGTAAGATTTTTTTTTTCTGCTTGTATTTCAAACAGAATTTTGCTATACCCTTTTTATGAGATTTTAGATGTGTGTATTTCAGAATTCAACCTTAAACTTTTAAATTAAACCCTGGTCTCTTGAGGCTGTGGAAATCTATCAAGGAGATAAATTGGATATTTGGGTGAAAATTATTAATGCTGCCTTTGAAAGGGCAAGGGAATGACTACTTTCAAACCTGGGGCAAAATCAGAATCACAAACATACCTGCATATATATTGCCTGGATGATCACACATACTACTGGGAATTGTCCGCTGACAAAGTCAGCAAACTAATGCTCTAATTTTCTTGAGCCCATTCAATCTGAATCTGAGATTACTTATAGCACAGTTTTCATTATTTGCAGTAATTTCTGCAGCTAATGCAAGCTTCTGATAGCCTTGTTGGTTGTTCTAGTCTTGTAGCAACTTTTGAAAATACAGATCTGCATACAAATCCTACAGGCTCGTCCCAACAAATTCTTTCTCTTCACTCAAGGCAAAAAGTGGCACCTGCTTTGGTCTTCCCTGTCAAATGAGATCTGATACATTTGCAGGCTTTCATCTTTTTCCTTGCTTCTTAAGAATCCAAGCAATGATTACAGCCACTGTTTATTTGTGTCTTCATTTGTGTCTTATATGTGTCTTCATTTTGTTTCTCAAACAAAGGATGAGGCCATTAGCTAAAAAAGAAGACACTATTCTTCTTCTTCAAAGGTAGTTGGACCCTTCAAGCTGTGGAGGTTTTAAAGAATGAGTCACCTATCTTAGGAAAAGTCTGCGTTAAGTGTCCTCCAGGAAATTACCTTCACAGGACAACAACTCTTGACTCTGTGCACTGAGACCCTGATGCTCTGGCATCTCAAAATAGAGCTATCTGCCCTCCAAGGCTCTTATTAAAGGTCTTGTTCTAACAATGTGCCCTAAAACTCCTCACATACTATGGCTGGTACTCTGTTTTTGTCTGTCAAACTCCGGTGATGTAGCCTGGTGTTCGTCTTAGCTCCTGGCACCCAAAGGAAGGCGAGACCTCTGTGAAGGGGCACTGCCAGAGCGGCAAAAGCATTTGCCTCTGTAATGCAGTGTGTCTGCTGTTCCAGGCATTTTTCTTCTATTTCTTTCTAAAAATGTCTACAAATTTTCGTTAGTGTCTAATGACTCTGTGGACAATCAGATGGCAGTTTGTGTTCGAAACCTAAATGAATATTCATCCACATGCTGCAGTTTCTTCAGCTTCATACTGTAAGGCCCGTGAGGTACTACTATATGGTTCCGCTGGCTTCAGAAAACGGAAAAATGGTTACCCAAATGTTTAGCAGCGTGAAATTCAGGGAGCAGACAACCCAGCTATTGACTTTCTGTTTGCATTTCCAATAGTGGATGACGTTTAATGTTTTTTATAAAGGTTTGTATAGCTTAGAGCAGAGTCTCACGGGACTGTCTTTCACCTCATATGCTACCACGGTGCAGGCGATCGGCGCTATTATTTCCACAGACTCCCTTGATTTCTATTTTGGTTTTGTCTGGAGAAAGGAAAAAGGTGTTCTTGGCAAAACGTCCTCAGCTCTGCATTTTAAAGCTAACCTTTAAACCATCTCATCAGGCAATTCTGCTCTGACAAGCTTTTTCCTGTGTTGGGGAAACAACTGTATAATTTCCCTTCGTGTTAATGAGCTTTGAAAAATTGCATGGGTGCTGAAGTACTTTGGCAAAAAAAAAAAAAAAAAAAAAAGTTCCCGGCTAATTCCTTGGAAAGAGCTTTGCTCTCCTTTGCAAGGTATCTAATTCAAACCTCTGGAAAAAACAGTATACGTAAACAACTTAAGTCTATCTTTTGTACTGAATTTTCTTTTTCTTGAATTTTCTTTTCTTGTTTAATGTGCTGGAAGCGATGGGGGAGAATGTAGCAGGTAAAGATCTTTTGAAAACGTAGCAGGTGAGGGTGTTTAAAGATGAACTACGCATCCCCAGCCTTCTTTTTAAAAATGTCTGTTGGGGAAGAAAGAAGCAGCAGATTTGCCCGCAGGGTTAAGCACATGTAGGTGCAATCTTCGAAGAGCCGTTTTAATTATCTGCTTTGAGGGCTAGTAAGAGGGCGGCCGTTTTCCCCGTAACGAAGGTGAACCTAGCACCACGCTTGGCCTAAACGCTCTTTCATCTCTCGTGAAACGCAGCAGGGCCGCGCGTGGCCGCGTCGCGCGCGCGGCTCAAACGCCTCCTTTATTTCCACCACCAGCCGGAACGGGGAGCGCACGGCGCGCAGGGAGGGGCTCCCCACGCGGGGCGGCAGCGGCTTCCCGCGCGCTGGAGGCACCGTGGACACCCGCCTGCCCCCGCCCGGGCCCGGCTTAAGAGCCACTCAAGGTTAATACCTGAGCGCCGCCCGCCCCTCCCCCCGCCCCGCGGCGCGCCCCCCCGCTGGATGACGTCATCCGCGCCTGCGCGCCCCCGTCCCCCCGAGATAGGCGTGGCCTGCGCGCGCGCCGCCGGCGGGGCGGGGGAGAGGAGCGGCGGCCCCACCCTCCCGCGGCGTGCGTGCGTGTGCGCGTGCGCGCCGCGCCTGCTCGC
>NW_020455550.1:370590-621131 GCF_003342845.1 Nothoprocta perdicaria | reverse complement strand
CGCGCGGGGGGCGGCGGGGGGAGCGGTGACCCGCTGCTTCCTCAGCCACCATGATTAACCGCCTCGCCATCGCTCAGCCGGGCTGCAGCAGCCGCTTCCCAGCCCCTTTTCTCCTCCCCCCCCCACTCCGTGTCTCCCATTCCTGGCACACCCGTCAGCGATCGCCTATTGGGGAAGGGGATCCACCTATCCACTGGGCCCCTGCGTAGTGGTGCGCCAGGTGTTGCGTTTTTATTTATTTATTTGCTGCTTTTGCTTTGCTGCATAATAAGCAGCTTGTTAGTGGCGGCACCAGTGACACTCAGGTAGTGCTCGGTTTCCTTGCAGCTCTCCATTCTCATTCGTGTGGAAATAAGGATGCACTGGGCAGTGAGGGAACTTGGCCTTTTTCATTTTATTATGCAACCGCTGTTAAACCAGTGCTCAGGGCTTGTGTCAAACCGAGGAGTTAAGGTACTCGCTAGCGTTGCCCAGCTGCCCATTTTTGGGTTGCCACTTGGATTGGTGCGTGAAAATGACAGCCCGAAAACCAGTCTTTGTATAATCACACCAAGAAAATGAGGAGAATCCTCCAGACCAGAGGGCAGTTCAGAACTAAAGCTCAAGTCCATTTTATGCCCTCCCCCCGTTTGTTGTGGCTGTCTGGTTTTGAAATCCATTCTATGTTTATTAGTCATCTTTTGTGGATCTTCTTTAGTTGTGCACATGTTGCAAATTGGGCACGAGGGGTGTAGCAATACTGAGACTTTGTAATTTTCTCTACCTTTCTGATTCAAAAAGTGAGATTGCTGGGGAAGCCTTAGTAGTGATTCTCTTCTTCGGCGCCTGCATTTTTTTTTTTCTTCCAGACAATTTGTTTTATGTAATTGTTTTGAATTTAAGCAAAGCTTTTTTTTTCTGCTTATGCTTTCTTGTCCACTCTCCACCAGTATGCTTTTCAGATGTTATATCAAGAGCTACCTACCCTCCAAGTTAGGGCTATAATAATATTTTGGAATTAATATTTACACAGAATTACGCAAAAATGCTATTTACAGACCTAGCAGGATTGCAAAGTTTCAGCACATAGTTCTGTCATTTAATGACATATTACCTTCCTGTTAACACAACCAACTTTTCAAAACACTGAGCTGCACTGGCCTGCTTTGCTGACGTAAACTGTAAGTGGTGGCTCCAACTTAATGCTGGTGGCTCATGGGGAGCTTTTCTAGGAGAAAACCCAAATTCTGCAGTTAAAACATGTTTTGAAGATCTTTTTTGGCACACTTATTTCACAAGTGTCTTTATGCCGTTCACATACTGTGTTTTATTTATACCTGATTAGTATTAGAGAGAATGTGCAGTGATTATGCTTAAGGTGACTACATATCCTTCTAGAGAATGGATCATTCACAGGGCTGCAAACCTCTTCACATTTCAAACAACTTTTTGTTTTGTGACCAGAGAATTTAAAGAGAGCACAAAAGCTGTGAGTTAAATATTAGCCACAGAATTTTCCCGTGAAATTTAGGCAATACAGATAGCATTGTGTTGCAAATTGATCGGACAAATATTAAATCACATTAGCATAATGATGCCAAGAGCACTGGCAGAAACAGGCTTGATCACTGAAATTAACAGCAGTGATAGCGTGAAGAGTTGATAGTTTAGTTGATTGCTTAGGTCCTGCATGCATGTTATGAGTCCTGTAAAAATATTTAAAATAAAATTTTAGTATCATACACTTACATAAGAAGTATTGTTTCTTTACAGCACTATGTAGGTGACTTCCTAGGGACCATGAATGCAATGTCTATTTTGTGCACAATTTTACTTAGTACTTTCTTCTTGTTCAAGCAACTTGAGGAAGGCTGCTGTAAATCTGCTTTGAAATGTTTCGTGTGCATCTTGGTAAACACCTTTCAGCGAAACATCAACTAAATGGGCACATGTTTCTGTGATTTACTATTGATTGATACTGTAATTCAGTCCTTGCAAATAGCATATCTGGCTTTAATCAGCATATCTGATTTTCGTTTCAAAGGTATGAAATATTTAACTGTGTGTACTCCATCTTTCCTAAGTAGGTAGTTTACTACCCTCATTTTAAATAGATAGGTATTTTCACTAGAGGTGTTGAGAAGAGATTTTAGGCTAAATATTCAGTCATGTTACAGTTAAACTTCTAAGAGAAATCTCTCAATTCCTTTTCTGTTGACTTGAAAAATGTCCTTTCTGTGTGATGTTTTTCTAGTAGAAAATACATGGTCTGGTTTCCTGAGGCTTATTATAAACTTAGATTAATAGTTTTAAATACAGTAAACTGGCTTATTTTATTTAAACACAATGACAATAGCTTTTGGTGTGCTGGAGTGTGTAACTGCTATGGTGTTACAATACATAAAAGAATCAACTGAGATGATAGAATGATAAACTGTTTATTACAGGCATTTCAAGTGTTTAAGTTCTCCAAGTATGCATTTTTCTCTTAAATGAGTACAGGAGAAGAGAAGGGCCAGGAGGAACAGGAGGAAATTTTAATCCATGTTTCTTCTAGAAGAACTTCAAGAAAGTCTTAATTTGTCCATATTTGCTTTACTTCTTTCAATTTCTGAAAGCTATACAGAGATAATAATTGGAGTAATAAATTCAATTTTATGTTGGCATTTATTATACTTAAGTGATAGTCTTTGTGGCACTGATGTTACTTAGTTATTTTTATTGTACTAGATCTACTACTTTCTAGATGTGTTCCAGTGCCTTTCTTCAGGCTTGTCTGACAAACGCCTTTCAAGCAGGAGTAAATTGGAAAGTTTTTGCATTACTCTCAAGAGAAGTCTTAATGTGTCTTGAGATAACAGGCCTCAATAAAAGTCTCAGGCCTGCCACTTTTTTCAGATTTCCTTGAGAGAGGCTCTTACACGTTTTGGAGTGGTTCTCCCTTGGTCTGGATTGGGAAGCACACAATCTAAAATATTTAACTCAGTGTGTTTTGTTATTTTTTAATTAGAATTTTTAGTCAGAATGAATTCAAGAATTCATAAAGTTTAGTGGGTATAGAGTTAAAACATCTTGGGTATTTATCTGATGTGAAAACTAAAAGTTAATCCTAGCAGCTCCAAATATATGCAGCATACAAATATATGTAGCAATAGCTTTCTTTATGCTGAAAAGAACAGGTGTCTTTAAGGTAGAATAGATATAGGTGGTATTGAATTTAGAAGAGTAGAACTGGCTTTTATGGTAGGAATAGTTTTGTGTCTAGTACTTGTTCTGTTTATTTCCTATTATTTACATTTGACTTAGGCACTTAAGATTCATGTTGACTTAAGTTAGCACTGGGGAAGTGCCATAAAGACTGTCAGATCTTTCTAACAGCAGAATTACAGATTGCTTTCAGAATAGTTGCTTATATTGGTAAGCATCTGTGCAAATTTTGAAATAGTAAGTCTTATGTGATTAAAATTAATAGAAGTTCTGCTTTGGGTATTGGTTACAGTTAAAATCATTTGTGTGCTAACAGGCACTTAAAATTCACTGTGCAAATTTTTGTTCTTTTTTTCCCCACATTTACTGGGTCATATATATGTGAAATCTATATGTGCACTTGTGCACAGTAGTAATGCAACTGTTGGTATTTTTAGTACAAAAAAAAAAAAGATGTGATGATAGATGTTAGCACTATTGGAATTTCTAGGATGTCTTTTGCAATGTGACTTGGTTCGGAGTAGTTCTTTTCTTCATTTTACACTGATGACTTTTGTTTGTTCTTTATCCCTCCTTCTTCAGTGATGGTCTGATTCTCTCTGCTTCGCCTCCTTGGTAACAGGAGTTAAATTATGTAAAAGTCAGAAAGTCTTCTGGACTTCCAGGCTTCCTAGTCTTATAGATGACGAAGTAGTATGGGAAGTGTGAGGGTAGGGGGATAGAAGTGAGGTCTTTGGGAGTGCACAGAGGAGGAGTTTTTATGTTCAAAGACTAGTATCTGAGTAAGGTCAGACATAAAGAGAATTGTTGTACTTCCATCCTGAGCTGTTACCTTTGGATGGAGAAGCTTTAGGTTTATGCCCTAGTGAGGGAATGAGTAGGGAAGGAAGGAGACAGCTCATGTATTCCTTGTCCAAAAAATGTGCTAATAACTTTGAGAACTGTGATAACAAAATCATACAGAAATAATTTGATGCTTTTGGTGATGCTGTTCATCATCACTGCCTCCATTTTCGGTGCTGGAGAATGAGAATACTCGTCTCCCACATGTGCCTTTTTCTCTAGGGCACCACTGAAGTTTTGAATAACCTGTAAAATTGATGCAAATAATTTATGGATATAAATTTGAGAAAACAAATGTGAAACAACTGCACCAAACACTCACTGTTTGGAAAGGAGTGAGAGGGAAGGGAACGCATGCAGAGAGAAAGTTATTTGTGTAATTTAACTACTGAATTTATTACTACTGTTTAAAATACTATTTTAATACTATATGTATTAGCAAAACATATTCCAAGTAGTTTCCTATATTAAAGTGAGAGTTAATGATGAATGGATGAATGGGTTATAATGAATTTGGCTTAAGCATGAGGCTGTAGGCATGCGTATTGCTTTGGGAAAGTAACATCAGATTACTTGAAGTGTTTAGTTGCTAAAATATATATTTAGCTAAGCTTCTGTGATACAGGCTTCAACAGTAATATTGACCTGTTTCTACCTATGAAGTTCTCCCCAAATGCAACTAAATACACTAAGAGTTATGTGATTTAGCTGCAGAATACAGCATGTTAACCAGTGCTCTGCTTTCCACTTGTTCAGCTTTTTCTAATGTTGTTTTGATAAGCTGCTGCACTCTTGCATACAACCTCATGATGTAGTACAAGATGACTGAAATGACTGAGAAGTAGAATCTTATTAAGGGCGGCTTTCCAAGGGCCATTAGGATTTTTATTTGATACAAGAAAGTGCAAACTGAGAAACATTGTAAGGACTTTGTAAATATATTTTTGTGGTTAAGCACTCCAGAAGACAGTTCTTGAGGGTAAGAGTAGATAAATAAATGTGTGCAAACTATCCCTGAAAAAATTTACATCTTGCAAATCAGAAGATTTTTAAACCAATTTACTACGAAGATGCCAGAGCAGCTTTCTATAAGAAGCTATAGGACAAAAAGCTGCCTTGCTTTGAAGAATTCCTGAGTTTGATCCCTTTATTAAAATAGTATGAAACTTTGTTGGCTTCAGTAATTGGGACCTAAGTGTTCTCTGATAATCATTTCTCTTTTACCTTCATTTTAATGAAGGACAAGGTAATATTAGGAGAAAGACAGGCCTGTGTATTTTGTCAGCAAGCATTCCCCTACTTAGTCCACTGTGATACACTGGTCTTATTATAATCCGTTGCATACATGTCATGATAGTGAAAAGTAATCAGGCAGTATTAAGCCTAAAATAGTATTGCAATGATAGTCATATTAAATGTGTCATCTAAAAATGTTAACTTTAGAATTGAAAGGGGTTAGTTTTAAAAGTGCTTATTTTATGCTGGATTATGCTGTTAATGGAAAGAAAAGTTTCTTACTAACTCTGCTTTTTCCAGAGATCTTTAATATTTTAACATATAATCTGAAAATGTATGTACTTCACCAAAATTCTCATCCCTAGTGATTTAAAAAGTTAGACCGATCCCTTAAGATAGTGCACCAGTTAGTTAATATACCCAGCAAAAGAACACCCCCGCCAAGAGCCTGTTTAATTTCTTTGCATGTATCAGATAAACATGTAAAAAAAAAGACACCTAAGTAAAGCCAACTAAAGCATGGTGAGAGGCCTTCACTTGAACTCATTTGTAAACTGAACTATATTTTAGAGGGTCAGGTTAGTTCTTTTACTGAACTTCTGCTGTATTCAGAATGAATTACAGCATTTCTTGGAAGATGTTCCTTGATAAACGGAATTCTTCCCTTCCTGGAAACAGAAACATGCATTTTCTTCAGGACATCCCCGCTGGCTATGATAGGCTTCTATAGCACATGAAACTTGTAATTATTATTGATGTGAAAAGTAATAATGCAATAGTTTGGGCTGACCAGAATCCAAGTGTAATGACAAAGAAATTATGATCAGAATGGGCCTTTTCCCCATTACCTGTAGGTTCTTATGCCATGGCTTTACTATCTTAACAAGTGACTCGAATGCGGTACTTGCTTAAGACCTTCTTCCCCCCAGAAGGTGAAGTGTGATATCATATCATGGTTATTTTGTGTGTGTGTAAAACCTGTTTACTATAATGGTGTGTCTATTGTGAAATAAAAAGGTATGAAACATCATATTTTGTGGGGCTGTAGAGGACAGTAGTTTTAATCTATTAGGGTATCTTTAACTATTAGTAAATTTCATTATGTTTGAGGATTAAGACTACTGACCATTACCATACTCTTTCTAGAGTCTTAAGTGGTTTATTAGTTACCCTGAACTCAAACTTTTTTGAAGTAGTCTTGAATTTCATTGTCAGTTTATGTGGAAAAGCCCTGTAGAAATGCCTATGGTAACAGGCATTGATGGGGAAATGCATACTGCAGCCTTCTTGTAGCAGTTTGAATTTCGGAAGATGTACTGATCTCATAGCCAAGTAGGTATACATTAGCATAGTGCAGTTAAAAGGTTATTAAAGGGTGAATATCTGAGGTCATAGTATAGAGCCTTCAAGCTAACAAAGTAATCATAGTTATGTTGATTTTTGAAAACAAAGAGTTTGAATGCAAAAGAATATTCAATTATTAATGTTCCTTATGAACTCTGAGTTCTTAAGCTTTTTCTTTCTGTTAATCAATGTTGTGTCCTATTAGCTTCAGCAAATTCTTCCCCTTCCATGATCTGACCCTGTCCACTCACTGAAACTTGCTGAGGCATTAGATGGCAAAGGAAATAAATTTTGGCATCATTTGTAGACTCATGTCTGATTATGTGCCATCTGAATGGTTTGCTCAGGACTGCCCATAGCTCCATAACTGTTGAGAAAGTTTTTTTTTTTTTTTAAATGCTTTCCTTAAAGTACACATAGTACATTGTTATCAAATGAGAGATTTGGATACTGAAAATAGAGAAACTGGTGGAGGAAAACAGAGGTGGTAGTCACAGATAGTGGAGGCTCAGTGATAAAGGGATACCAAACTGAGAATGGTGTTCCTTGCTTAGTTAAAACACTCCTATTCTATGGCATTCCTGATTCTGGTTATTAATTCAGGCTTTGCTCTTACGGATATAATAACTGAACTTTGACTATGTTTATGGCTCAGTATTCTTAGCATAGATAACTGGATCAAAAATAAGGTCCAGGATATGGTAAAATAGTCCATTGATAATTCCACAGAGAGAAATAAGGAGACTGCCTATTGGGGCTTTTGCATTGCAACCCAATAAGGTTTATTAATATGTTCGGAAGTAATGTGGGACAAAGTGCCAGCTCTTTGACTGTTGTTTTCAAAGCTGAACCCCTTTTATGAGCGCCAACGGGATGTTTATTAAGTGAGCATAACATCTGATTCAGTTGTCTTGTTAGGTTAATGTGTTCAAATGTTGTCTTTGACATGAATTTCATTTTGTAATGCAAGAAATGCTTTCTCATCGTTTCTGGGTTTGTGCTAAGTCAGGCACTCTGTGAGAAGGAAATGGATTAACACAATACTAGTATTGTTATTCAATCAAGTCTTGATACTGGGTAAATTTAGGAGTACAAGGACCGATAACTATATCTTGTCTTGAACAAAGATTTGCTATATTTCAGACTTATGAGAGTCAGAATTTAATACCAATATCCGGAGAAAAACTGTGAAAGAAAAAGAACAAATCAGTTGCAACCTTTGGGAGGATCACCTTTGTCACTAGAGTACCATTATTGCTAATATAATCTCCAGAGATATAGGTGACCTTTTCTTGATTTAAAAAGTCTTTGCTTCCACATTGTTATTTGCTGGAATAGAGTAAGATGGGATAGCCAGAAAGTTACTAGTTCCTCTCGTCTTCTGTTGCAGTATCCAGAGTACCCCGAGAGAAGTGGTAGTATTTCTTTCGTTTAGTTGTCTATCATATTCCACTGTAAAGTGATGCTAAAACACTGACATTTCTGCTGTTAGTAAAACATCTCTGTTATTCAGAAGGAAGGCGCTATTTAGCCTATAAAGAAAATGCTACTGCATTGACAAGAGTTCCAGTTAAACATATTTTCTGTGTTCTTAAATATTACTTTGGTTGCAAACAGTCCAGATCTATCCATTGTATGCCCTTTGGGTTCTATGTATTTTCATTTTCACCAGAGGTTTCCAGATAGCTTTTGGTTAAATAAGTCCTCACTTGGCTACTTCATTTGTTTTGGCTACTGGATGCCATGTCTAACTGTTCATAGCTACTCTGTGGGTGTTTTTTTTTGCTGGCATCCCTATGTTTTGAATAGTGTAAGCAGTAATTGCTCATTTCTGGCATTTAATAGTAAATTTCTAAGGATGTATGGACATATGGATTAAAAGAGTTATAGAGTGCTTGTCTATGAGCATCTATATATTTATAGATAAAGCCTATAGATAGGCTTAAGTCCTATGCAGATGTTTATTGTGGTTTAAAAGGTATTCTGTTTCAGTTTAATTGTTTAAGAAGCGTTTTCAGTTGAACTGAAAAACTGGTTTATTTCAAAGTATCAGCTCTGCTATAGTTAACACTGTTAACAGCTTGGAAAATAATTAAGATTTGAAAGTTTCCGAGTAACAGCCCTATAGGTAGGGAGTGTTTTGGCTGTGTACATCTCAAGTGCAGTGGCCATATTTTTCTCCCTTAAGATACTCAGAACTACATGTCTTACCGAAATCTTCAGATATGTTTATCTTTTTTTTTTTT
Organism: Nothoprocta perdicaria; assembly: GCF_003342845.1. Taxonomy (NCBI): domain Eukaryota; kingdom Metazoa; phylum Chordata; class Aves; order Tinamiformes; family Tinamidae; genus Nothoprocta; species Nothoprocta perdicaria. The sequence continues at coordinate 612,276 of NW_020455550.1, read as the reverse complement.
TTTTTTTCTTGCCAATTTTGTTAGGGGAGAGGGTCTGTGAGCAGAATCTTGGCTGCATTCCTAATGTTCTAGCTTTGAGAAGCTAGCAAAAAGAGTCACCTATTACTTTACTCGCCATCCTTCACTAGGGAAATCCTGCAGCTGCTGCAGCAAATTGAGCTGCCAGCTGCCCAGTTTTCTTTTTATTTCTTCCAGATGTTGTTCCCCATTTTGAGCAGTGAGGAACAATTCTGAACAGCAGGAGGGCACTGATTTACACTCAGATTGGAAGGGTCTATTCACCTGTAAATGGGAAGGATGGTTAAGAAGCAATGGAGTTATTCTTTCTCCCCTCCTTCCTCCCCTCTTCTTCCTTAGCTTTTATGGAGAAATGATATAGAAGGTGGGGATGAGAGTAGCTTGGGAAGGTGAGAAGAAATTTAGGGAATAATGTCTTTCGGTTTTAGAATCCTTTCTGCGTAAGTAGAGAAACTTCTCCTACAAAGTGCTGAATGATGGGGAAGAGAGCAGGTTTTCTGTGGAGCTCTTTGTTTGCCACATTTGTCATGTAACCCAACCTCTTTGGTCCAGCAGGTTTCAAAGAGATTGAGAGCAAATATCCCACTATAGTCAGCACAGGTATAGCCGTGCAGACCAATTAGCCTGGGCAGAGGTTGTGGTGAAATGTAGCATCTCCATAAATTTTTCTGTGTCCCTGCACTGACTGTGGTGACCTCTTCATTCAGGTCTTCATGATTCCTGAGGGAGAACTGTACTGAGTTGTAGCTGGCCTATAGAATCAGTAAGCACAGGGATAGTAGCCTGTTTTTCCTCTTTTTGCACTGATATCTTGCATTGTAGGAATACATAATTGAGTTCACAGCACAAAAATCACACTTTTAAGTTTGTTGCTACTCAAAGAGGAAGGTCTAACTCTTTTTTTTTTTGGTGTGTTTCTGCTCCTTGCTGCGCAAGTCACCCGTTCTTTGTGTCCACTTTAGCATTCATATGATCTTTGTAAGCCAGATGTGCTATATAAGTATTCTCCATTTAGATGGAGTGTTTTTTTCTGATATTTTTGTTTGCTTGGATTGGGCTACTGTGCACTCAGAGCTAGCTTAGAAGGCTTAGAAGTGGGAGAGGTAACAGCTGGACTCTGCACACCTTGCAAGCAAGAATCAAATAGTAGGTAGGGCCATGGTGTGTGCTTGTTTATTTTAAGCATACTTGGCCCTTTTGCATAATAAGCATGAAGATAGTCCAATACCTCTAACTGCAAAAATCTAGAAAATAGCAAGGAAAGGGGGTGGGGGAGAGTGGGAAAATATGTATTTTTGAACTGTCTTCCTGTATTTGTGCCTTGAATATTTGGATTAAGAAGCTTCAAAGTTCTTTTTAGCTTATAATGTGGTCAGTTTTATAGATGTTTTTCAAGCATGCATAAATTTGGTGAGGTCCTTCAGAATGAAAATATTAGTGGTTGCATGCATAGCTTGCAGCCTGAACCTCCATCATGCTTAGTGTTCATAAATGATTCTGCTTTTAGAGAAGCCACATCTAAATCTGTTGCTTCTAGTTCTACTGTGATTGTGTGCAAAAGTACTGATAGTGTGGCAAAGAGTTTCAATTTTTTTTCCTGAGCTTCTCTTTTCATGTGTGTATATATACATGCACTATATGTATGGTATAAGTTTAAATTTAAAATACTTTGCATTGAGCTAAAACTTATTTGAATTAAAAAGCTTTTTTTTTTTTCTCTTTCCTTTCTTTGAAGCCCTCTGTGTTTGGATTGGAGAAAAACAAAACAAAACAGAGCTGACTTTATTTACATAAAACATTGTTTTCTTTTTTTTTTTCAGTCCCTGTGCCAGACACAATCTCCTCCTTGCTTGTGTTCATGCAAGCATCTTCATTCCAAACCTTCAACATGACTGAGATTAAAGCAGGAAAATGAGTCTTCAAAGCTGAAGGTTGAACAGAATTGTTTTGCTCATTTGCATCTGTTAGATTCAGGCTTTTTTCCTTTATGGAAAAGATGGTTACCTGTTGGCTGTATTTCTCGGATGTTCAGTCCTTAAACTTCAACTGTCTTTGACAGCAAAAATAAACAGGGTGCTTAAAAATATCAGGATCTCTTTCTCTAATCTTAGATCTCAAGTGTTCCATTTTTTTTTAATCAGTTCCAGGCACTTCCAGCTGGAAAGCACTCAATCCTTCGTAGTTGTTACTGAACCAGGGTACTTTCGTAGCTTGTGCAGACCTACCTTCTGTTTCAGCTTCTATGTTTTAGTAGTTTAAAGTTCTCCTAAATAGGAATTGCTGAACTCTGCTGATTAAGAATATTTTCAAATATATTGCTGGTATTTGAAAAACATACTCGGAATAGGGACCAGAATAAGTGGTGACGCAGTGATAAGTAGACACGGACCAGTAGGTTTCATTTGAAGTGGGGCCCAGTTGATACATAGGCAAAATAAGCACCAAAACTGTTGGTCTGGATATCCTTCTGGACAGTTTAGCTGTAAGATACCACAGTATTCATCGCTGTTAACATAGAGTGCTTCTCGTGTGCCTGGTTATGTTTTACAGCTAACCAACAAATGGAGAAGTGTGAAGGTTTAGAGTATCTGCAGGGGTGCAATCAGTGGGGCAGGGGGGTGATTGCTTACAATTCTGTAATTCTTACAGTGAATATTTATTGCTTTTGAGAATAGGACTTAAAGTCCTGCATTACTGAGGTACATTTAACAAAATTAAAGTGTCACAGGAGGCTGAGTTCAAAATTGTCTTTCCAGTGCTGAGCCAACTGGGACTTTTCCAGTACTTGCTACAGTCGCAAGGCTTGAAGGAAAACATGAAGCTAATACCTGGCAGAAAAGTGGTTCAGATGTACTGCTGGAACATTGAGAAATCAGTGGTGACTTCTGCTCATATTGACACGTGATAGACTTAAACATGCATATTTCTGATATATGCAAAAAATTAGTCTGAAATCATTGTATTTAAAAACACTTGCTGGGGTTTATAGCTGCTCTCTCTATTGAGCTTGCCTATGTTTTGCAATTGTTTATAATAAAAGGGAGAAAATAGCCTGAAAGGTTTTAGTGTTTTGGACAAGGATATAAGAATTATTTAGAACTTGTATTTTTCATCTGACTTTTCTTCTTGCTGTTCAGTTAATAGCTTGAGACTTTGCTGCCATCTCTAGTTTCTTGAGGAAATTCATCTTGAGCTGTTGGTCATATGTTCTCATCTGTACTTCTAAGGCAGATTTTGGCTGGATTTCATTACTGATTGTTGTTACAGGCTTTACAATACTGGTATTTGTATCAGCGAAGACCATAGCTGTGTCCTGAGTTCATTTCTTTAGAAAGCATGAAGGAGCTGCTCTGAGGAGAAATTTCTAGTATTCTTTCTTGTCACATCTTCAAATCTAGCTGTAGCTATTAAGCCAACTTTTAGCTCTTTTTGCTTTCTTTATACATGTTAAAAATTTACATCACGCTTATGTTCCTGTTCTTACTGTCACCGTGCCTTGAATATCTAGTCTTTTCTGTTTTGTTGCTTTTTTCTTTTATTTATTTATTTATTTATTTTAAGACACTTCCAATACGTTTTATTGTTGCTGAAAAATATCCTAGCTTATGCCACTTTTTTAGCTAGTCTTCCTTCCTACTCCTCTGAGTGGCTTCAGAGCATTTCTGGGCTCCCCAGTATAAGAGGGATGTGAAGAGGGTCCAGCAGAGAGCAACCAAGATGATTAAGGGACTGGAACATCTATCATATGAGGAAAGACTAAGTGAATTGGGCCTCTTTAGCCTGGAGAAGATTGAGAGGGGATCTTATCAGCATGAACAAATACCTGAGGGGAGAATGTATGGAGGAAGGGGCCAAACTCTTCTTGGTGGTGGCCAGTGTTAGCACAAGGGGCAATGGGTATAAGGTGAAACACAGGAAGTTCCATCTCCAGGTGAGGAAGAACTTTCTTGTGAGGGTGACGGCGCCCTGGCACAGGCTGCTCAGGGAGGCTGTGGAGTCTCCTTCTCTGGAGATCTTCTAAACCCACCTGGATGCCGCCCTGTGCTCTGGGTGACCCTGCTAGAGCAGGGAAGTTGGACCAAATGATCTCCAGAAGTCCTTTAACCATTCTGTGATTCTGAGGTGAAGCTAAGATTATACTAGATCTGACCATGCCTTCTATGTTGGTTGGTTAATGAAGGGTTATTGAAGTGATTTGTGATTTTATTTTTTTCCTAGTCTCTTTAAATATCAGCATTTTACTTCCAATTTGAGTCTCAACATAGCTTTACTGTTTTCATAGTCTTCATGATCATGGATATACATACGTGCTTCTCTGTCAGTTTTCATTCTTTCAGTATTTATATTATAAAGCCCCTCAGCAGTTCTGTCGAAGCAATTTTTGGGCTTGCCGCCTCTCCCCAGTTTGGCTTTCCACTTCTTTTTTTATATCGTCACTTTTTATACGTTGCTTCTGAATGTGTGTTGCTGGCATACGCTGAGATCTTGTTTGATTTACTTCAAATCCGCTCAGCTCCTGACAGACTGTAGGATGTCCCCCATCAGACTTGTTGCTCTCATGGGAACTAGTGTGCCACTGAACGGTACTGCAAAATGAGCTCTGCTTCAAAAAGTTTCTCAAATCAAAACTAACACAATGACTTGTTTTTATAGCTACAAGAAGCGAAACTCTTGACTAATGTCATTACAGACATCTCCATGAGTCTGTGGACAGTTCTGAGACATCAGTTGTTGCCCTTAAAGGGAGTAGAAGCACAGTAAGCTCTTCTAGTAACGTCTCCTGAAAGTTCAGATATCTAACAGGTGTTGATTCACTTTTCATTTACTTTTTTGTTTTGTTTTCTTTCATAAAGCTGTAAAAGCCTAGCATATAAGGAAGAGAGGTAGTTCTGCATGTCTTGATTGTGTCCCTGTGAGCATGTTTGGAAGAAGAAAGTTAAAATCAATATTTTGTCTTGCAGGGAAGGAATAAGATCTTGACCTTTTTGTTTGAATAACCATGCTTTTCTACAGGATTAGTTTGGGGAAAGATAGAGGCTTGTTATTACTATGACTCATGAGTATCTGTTAAATCTTTTCTACCTATGCATAGTATAATATTGAGTTGCAGATTTATTTTATTTTGTAAAGGAAAAGATGGCTGTTGTAATGCATCTGGAGTTAAATTAGGAGAAAATGATTCAAAAATCTTCTAGTTTGCATTTAGTAGAAATATATTCTCTCAGTCACTTTCTGATACTTGCAATTCATGGTCTTACAAAGTAGTTGTTCAAACTTTTGAAACATGGGAGCATAAATATTCTGTGATTATTTCTAAAAATGCTAAGGTGGTTTTATAAAATGTAATGACAAAAAATGTCTATATCTAGGGCAGTAAACAACTTCACAACTTTTTTTTCCTTTTTTTTTTTTTTTTTTTCCCCTGAGCAATGCTGAATAGTTTCCAATATGGAAATGTCATAAATTTAAGATAATCTAATGAGCTAATATGAACTTATAATTACTGTTAATGCTTTGGGTAATACAAGCTTCTTAACTCTGTGGACCTGGATACCTCTGAAGGATCAAATATAAACTCAGTAGCAACTGTGAATTCTTGAAGTGATTTCATGATTGATGTAATCATCATAAACTTTTAGTACAAATGTAAGAAGTACAGATGTCTACTCTACTCTTTTTGTGGAATTTCTACCCTAATATGTACTTATAATCACACTGAGGAAGTGAGTTTTCTGTGAAGAAGACAAGATGGCTTCACTTCAAAAGATCAAGTTAGAGTGGACAGTGTTCTGTAATGGTGTTCTCATCTTTTCAAGTGAATTGAGATGGTTGTTCTCATTGTTCACTTTATATCTCTATGCTAGAAAACTGTGTTCTCTGTGTGTTCTCTTTCATATTTGTCCTCTACTGCCTGTAAGTGGTATGACAGACTATTTAGGGATATATGTGAATAAGATGTTGTATCAAACATAATCCTTCAAACTACTTTTCACGTAAGAGTAGTTTAACCCGTACATTGTGTTGCTCGCTACCCCTTCAGCAGGAGCAACCCGTTGCTTTCTGCTCTGTTCAAGCAGCCACCTTTCTCTTCCAGGCAGGTAATAATAATCTGCTTATTTTATCCCATGCAAATATGGGATACAGTGCTAAATGTAGTTCTTTGGTAATTGCTACACATAGTCAATCTCTAGCAGCTGCAAACAAATAAATAAAAAGCAGATTGTAGAAAAAATCCAGCAGCCACCTATTTGTCTTTTGATAATTTACTTTATAGGCAGGGAAACGTGTATGGAAGTGAATTACAAACAACTTTATATTTCAAATTGGAATTAGTTTAATGGACTGCTTTCAAAGTGCTCAGCTCTCAAGCAGCATGCCTAAACATATTCATATACATGCCATTCTCTTTGCGATTTTGTAAGGGCTCTTAAGCATTACTGCATCATTTGTAGCTATTTGTTAAGTATAGACATGATCTAATCTTCCCTACATGTCTTGTCAATAGCAGGAAATTGCTTTTCTACACTTTTCTACTGAGACTCTTTGGGGCACGAGGGGATGTATCAAAGGGGGCAAGGATGCCCTAGGCGCAAACTGAAATTCCAGCTGATCCTTAGAAAACACATCTTTACTGTGAAGGTGGTTGAATATGGAAACGAGTTTCTAAGAAAGATGTTGGAGATGTTAAAAACTTGGCAGGACAGGTGTGATACTGCTCTTTCAGTAAACAAAGTATGGTAGTAAATGAGATATGATATCAACACTGTACTTGTTTGTTCTATTCACAGGGAAATGGGTCAGTGGTAAAATTCTTCTCCTCCGCCATTATCTTTGGCTTCTCATGATGCTAAATATGAACTTCCACACTATCAGCTTATGCACTACTTGGAAATGCTCTAACTTCCTTATGCTGCTTTTAACAACACAGAAATTTCTTTTGATCAGCTTTTTTTTTTTTTTTTTTTTTTTTAATATATGTCCAAAGGTCATTGTCTTAGTTGGTCAAATTTTTTACTCTGGAGTATCTAATGCATAGGAGTGGGAATATAGACAGTATTGATTTAATTTTACAGTGTCCTTTACTTTTGCTAGACTTCAATGATTTTTTTTCCAGCTATTTTCTATATTCTCTCTAGCCATGTTACTCAAAGTGCATGTTCCTAATTCATAACTTGTTTTTCAGGCTTAATCTGTTGCTTCATTTTCTCTAGCAGATAGATTGGGAAAGAGTGTAGGTTAGTGTTTGCAAGCTAGTAATCAGCAATGTAAATGTACTAGTATGACTTGGAATGATCCATTATCTAAAACTGCAATTGTATTGTTGAATGTTTGGCTCTGTTCAGATTGGGCTGAAGAATTCATACTTAACTTTCCAATATTGTTTAGGGGATTAGTTTGACCAATACAATTGAGTAGCACATGTTCCTTCATTACTTAAAGTGGTATTAAATGATTTCTCAATTGATATTCTTGAAAAAAATGTGTGTCTAACAGTAGCGATGCTAGCTTTAAAACTTTGCAGTTGTAACAAGAACTTATTTAAATTACACTCCATACTGTCCTTGATAAACCATTTATATTGTTCCTGTAGTATATGAAAATCTTAGATTTACATAGGTAATTCTGTATTCTGGAAATTAACTCCTTGTGATGAAGATCCAGTACAGATTAGGGGTCGACCTGCTGGAAAGCAGCTCCACGGAGAGGGACCTGGGAGTCCTGGTTGACACTAAGTTAACCATGAGTCAGCAGTGTGCCCTCGTGGCCAAGAAGGCCAATGGGATCCTGGCCTGCATCAGGAGGAGCGTTGCCAGCAGGTCAAGGGAGGTGATTCTGCCCCTCTCCTCAGCTCTGGTGAGGCCGCACCTGGAGTACTGTGTTCAGTTCTGGGCACCCCAGTATAGGAGGGACGTGGAGCTTCTGGAGAGGGTCCAGAGAAGGGCAACCAGGATGATTAAGGGAATGGAACATCTCTCGTACGAAGAGAGGCTGAGTGAGCTGGGCCTGTTTTCTCTGGAGAAGAGAAGGCTCAGAGGGGATCTGATTAACATGTATAAGTTCAGGAAGGGAGAATGCAGGGAGGAAGGGGACAGGCTGTTCTCACTGGTGGCCAGCGACAGGACGAGGGGTAATGGCCATAAGCTGGAGCACAGGAAGTTCCGTCTCCAGGTGAGGAGCAACTTCTTTACTGTGAGGGTGACAGAGCCCTGGCACAGGCTGCCCAGGGGGGTTGTGGAGTCTCCTACTCTGGAGGTCTTCCAAACCTGCCTGGATGCCGCCCTGTGCCACATGCTCTAGGTGTGCCTGCTTGAGCAGGAAGGTTGGACTAGATGATCTCTAGAGGTCCCTTCCAACCTTAAATATTCTGTGATTCTGTGAAGTTACAGCAAATGTAGTGAAAATGGTTCAAAATATTAATGTTGCAGATCAATTTGATCCTCATCTTACATAGAAAAGCATTTCTGTGTAAATGATCACTTGTAAAGATTTTTACACTTATTAAAATTTATATAGTGAAGGAAGTTTTTAAATCCTGTCAAGCAATACATTTGAAATAGTAACTGAAGTTCTTCTAAAGTTAGGGATATTTGGCACTAAAGCGTTTTTGGAACCAAGTTCTGCCTACTGTTGTAGTTAGTTCTGTGCCAAGAGCAACTTGTTGCTGTTCTGTGTAGCTCTGAGACCTGTCTTGAAATCAAATGCTGAACCTCAGCTCATTGTGTCTTGTCCTGGGATGTGATGAGGAGATTGTTGTTTCACGTGTGGTCTCCCTCCACTCCTACCTCCTGCACACTTGCTGTTCCACTTCATGTTCTTGCTCTTTTGGGGGCCTGACCTAGACTGGGGGGGAAGGCTAAAGAATGTGTCCCCCTTGGGTTTTTTTGCAGGCTTCTCATTGAATCCTTCCCTTCATGCATTTTTGCCAGCTTTGCAAATATAGAGCAGTTTCACTGGCAGCCTTCACTCCTACTTGGATAGGAATCAATGAACAAATAGGAATGCAATGGTTGTGAACAGCCATGTATCTTCATGAGAATGGTTAAGTCAGAAGGACAGTATATTGGAGAAGATTACATGTCTTTATCTTCAGAAGGGAAGCACAAGTGATAACTATTTTCTACCTCCCAGGTAACTGTTTTCCACGTTTCAGTGGATTGTGTGTCATTGTCACGTTACGTGCTCTGAAGGTAGATGGCATTCGTATGGAAAGGACCTTGGCTCCTTTCTGCTGAAGCTCACTTAGTGGTGTGTGGAATATGTGCTGTTTGGAAGCTGGTTTGTTATAGGGGAATGTCATATAGTAAACAGATTTATATGTCCCTTGAGGGGTCCATGTGCAGAAATTAATTTATTAATTAACCCGGTTAGCACCTTCCAGAAATGTCCAGGAGGAGAAGAGGAGACCAAGAGAACCAAAAGATCAATAGTGATTTCAGATATATATATATGTGTGTGTATATATATATATATGTATTTACATAATTTATTTTAGTTTGACATAATCTTCCCCCAAAATGTTTTGAAGCCACATTGTGACTAGATGCTGAACAACAGAGTAATGGTTAATAAAGCTTTATTCTTGTCTTGAAGGAAATTTAAGACTACTGTACATATGGGTAGTGTTCTAGCCCTCTGAAGGGAGTTCTTTCTCTTACAATAGGAAGTGAGTAATCAAATTCAGATTAGAAAGTCTGTTTAGAAAGTGTGTGTTAACAATAAGAGGGAAAAAAAAAAGGAAAAATACTACAATTGTAGACATACACTTTAAGCACTGTATCCAACTGCTAGATATAATGATTTATTAGGCATCTTAGAGCACTGCTCACTTCATGGATAATAGGATCTGCTTTTGGCTATAGCAGCTGGTGTTGAGTAAGATTTACATAATAAGTGGGGCTATCACCTTCTATTCTTAGGAAGATGGAGAGGAAGCAGTGTCTATTCTGCATGCACATTCTTCTCCCAGAGGGCAAAAGAGAATCAGAAGTTTAGTTGCAGAAATATGTGGATGATGGCTTTTTTTCATGTAGTTGCAGTTTACCCTCAAAATGAGGGAGAAGTCTTTATGCCCATTTATATTGAGAATCAGGAAAATGAAATCGGAAAATGAAATTTCTGGTAGCTTAATCTGTAAAAACTAGCTAAAATCATGGTTCTAGGTCTCTCCTGCTTCTCAGTGGAATGCAGAGAATGACAGTGTCCATGTTTCTACTAGGCTTTCATTAACATGTAATTGGATGCTCAGATAGAGCTAAGAAGACTTGTTTTTCACAGGGAAGGGTAGATTTGAAATGAATACTTGGACAAAGCAACAAAAGAAAATTTACTTAGCAGCTGCAAGGTTTTTATTTTGCTAAATATGATAACTTCTGAAATATAGCCTTGGGTGTACAGAAGAGTTTTATAATAGTAGATAAGTACGCAATAGCAGAAAATAGTTTGGTTGTCTTAAAGCATATCTAGTGATTTATAGAGTTATCATATTGAAGACCTGTAAATTTAAAAGGAAAATGATAAAGACAATCTGCTGTTTGCCCTCTCATTTTCTTATTACTGATTTCTTCTCCTCGCTTGATTTGTTTAAAATTTGTGTTCCATGCATATATAAAAACAGCAGATATCTAGCAAAATATGTTTTGGTCTCTTATTAGAGCTTGTGGGTATTTTGCTGCACAGGAAGTACAGTAAAATATGAAAAATACTGCCAAAAATGTTTTACAATAGTTTGAAGTCTGTGCCTATATGCATGTGAATAGATTGTTTAACTTTTACCTTGCAGAAAACTTAATTATAGTTTATGTTTGTGGTTTGTTATTAATGTAGATATTCTATGCAGTTGAGCTTTATGTAATGCCATCCTGAGGTGTAATTCCTGTACAGAGATGCACAAATGTCCTTTTCTAAAAGTAAAGCCAGATATTTGGTGTCAGCAACATTTTAAGAGACTCCATTTCCGTAATACACTGCTTAAGTTGCCAGTTCCAGTATTTGCTTGAATAGGATTCTCCAGGAGGAATTTGCTTGTGTGTTAAATTGCTGTAGGATTATGTTCAAACCAGTGACTTCTACCAAAATGCTGCTTTCTCTAGCCTTGCAGTGTGTCAGTTTGTCAGTTATTTTGCCTTTTATGCATGATCTTAATTTCACATGGTGATGAAAAAAATTGATCCCTCTGTTTTGTAGCAATAGAACGACCAGTGTATCTCAGCACAGTCTGGAAACATATGTTCAGATGCCCCGCTTTGGTGAGTGACATGCTCAGCATGAGTTTGAGCTCTGTTACATGGCAGCAGTGAAGGGGAGACCGTGTCAAGTCGGCCTCAACCCTTGAGTGTTCTCAAGAAACGTCCAGCCATTTTAGAGTGTCTTGAACTCAGTGCGGAGCTCTACAGACGTGGTTAGCATTGACCAAAAAAGTCAGGGCAGAAAGAGGAATGAGGAGGTCATTTCCTTTTGTCCAATGGTTAAGTGTACTGGCCCAAGTGCACTCTTTTTAATTTTTTTTTTTTTTGGAAGAGCCTAATTGACTAAATCTGTTTTTGAAATGGACTGTCTTATATGCAATTATATAAACCACATTTTAGTCCATATTATAAGGTTTAACACCTGTCATCATAATAAAAGTAGTAGAAGATAAAATTTTAAAATTTCATTAATAGACTTGAAGATAGCGCTAACAAGTTCAAAAGAAATCTTTGATAAAGGAGGATAGACGATTGTAGATATTTAAATCACTATAAAGTTCATTATAGTTGTATTCTGGATGCTATATATACCAACATATATTATCTTGATAGAAATTTTAAATACAAAGGAATGAAAACTGTAGGAAAAGAGTGGAAGCAAATATATTCTAGAGAATACAAGGCAATTTAAAATGTAAGGAAAAGCAGAATTACTGGTGAGGGGAAGAGGAAGCTGCTGGGAAAAGGAAAATCACAGAAGTATTTGCAGGGTCTTTGTGTTTATAGGAGCTACTGAATAATGTGAATATTAGAATTCTGGTTGAATTCAAGCAGAAAAGATAAATGCAAAACTGTAGGAAAAGTGGAAATGAGCTTGAAACAGCAGTATATATACAGTGACAACAGTATATTTTTGTACTTGGGTATATGAAGGGGCTGATAAGTCTGTAATAAGTCATCTGTAAAGTTTTGTTAGTACATGCATTATTTCATTTGCATGCTAGTAATTATGTTTTGGCCAAAAGTCAATTCTAAAGGGTAAGTTATTTTTGTTGTAAACTTTTTGAAAAAGTTTAGTTTTATGAACAACAGAAAGAAAATATCTCTGTTTTTTAATATTGTGATAGATGAGGAATCTTTAAACTGGCTTCAGTAAAAAACATGTTAACTTTTTTCTTCTCCAGTAAGCTTCTTGTCAATGTACAGGCAGACCGGTGAGAATGCATTACACTTTGTTGGTTAGATTTCAAGTTTGCTGTAGCTTATATGTGTTGCTAAATAGTGTGTTGCTGTGTGTACTTAAGAAAGCTTCTTTAAAGCGGCAAACCTGTCTGCAGTTGCTGTTGGGACAGATGGTCTGTTCTTATGATGTAGAACTACTTTTTCGATTCCGTTAAAGTCACTGCACTTATTAGTGATTTCATGTTAAATGTCAAACTGTTTGCCCTTTCTTTATGCCATTAAGTTAGCATTCCTCATGCATTTTAAGAATATTCTTTTGAACATGGCCGTGTTAGTTATTCCATTCCTTGTCTGTAATGATAGGATTTCTGTAGTGTCCATTCCGTACAAGTAAGCAGAACACAGATGTATAACGAGGTTGATGATCACTTAAATTACTCTTCTTCCTTAAATGTATGGTATTCGTAGTCTAAAATTTCACCTAGGACTATACTGATGTTTCATTCTGGATTTCCAAAATTCATCAGGCATGTCAGACAGAATTCTCATCTGGAATGAAGCCTGAATATGCTGCCTTTTTTTTTTTTCATTTTATTTTTTATTTTTTTTATTTCCTAATTTTGCCTTCTTAAGGAAAAGGAAAATTACATTTCAGAAGGGGACTTAAGTGTCCCGTGTTCCATTCACTTAGAATACATTTGGAAGTATTACTCTTGAAATACAAGCAGTGTAAGTGTAATTTACAGAGCTGAAGATCAATGAAAAATAATCCTGGCTTTTCTTTTTTTATTTATAGCTAAAATATTTGAGGAAACAAGCTGTAGCTTTGTAACTGAGGTTCGTTGTTGTTGTCATGCTCGGTGGAACAGAACAGAATGTTGCACACAGGACTGGTAATACTCAATTTCTCATTAAGTCACATATTGCAACATTTTATGGAAAACATGAAAAACCTGCAACTTGTATGTATATTGGTACATCAGAGAAACCAGAATCTTAGATACTTCAGAATTGTTAAGAGAATTTAACTGATTTGGTATGGTGTATGTTTGACTGGAGGACTTCAATTTTTAGAATTGGTCTGCTCCTTTAATAGGCTTGAAAACTTGCATTTAAAAAAAAAAAAACCCAAACAGTTAGTTTAAGGTGAATGTTTCTTTCTTCCAGGGATGTTCTTTTTTTGTTTCTGCGAGGGAGGGAGAATCATTGAAATCCTGGCAAATTAATCTTTAGCAGGTTGAATCTTGAGCGGAGCGTGTTCCAGCCCACTTCTGTTCAGGAGCGTGATTGCAGTTGGAGCAGGGTGAGAAAGCGAGGAGCAGAAGTTGGAGCTGGAAGCTCTAAAGGGAAAGACTGAGAGTGAATGCAGGAGGAGGAGGAGGGAGGGGGAAGGATGAACAGGCCCATAGGGAGGAAAAAGGAATTCCAGCTGAGAAATCAAATTGGATAATCAGCCCCTTGAGACTCTGTGACTGTCGGCCTGTAAGGACAGAGAAAACAGACTGAGTAGGGATGGGGAGCCACACGTGGAAGTTGCTTAGGAGGTTTATGAAACTATGTTTGAGAAACCATCAGAAGACATTCCAGTTGTGGACATGAAGCAGCTGGTGGTGGGAATGTGTGGATGGGGGTGGGTGGGAAATGAGCTGGAGGGGGAGAGAAGGGTGGGAGAATTCAAGTGGGCTGAGAATTCTTAAAGGGGAGATTAGGATTAGTGAAGTGATAATCAGGCATGAAAGAGGCTGTTTTGGCTAAGTAGAAGGGAGGCAGAAGGAGAGCATGTAAAAACTGATGGGGGTGACATTTGAAGGTTATTGGCATCAGTTCTCCCCCCTAATACTCGGTTGCTTTTCAGTGCAGCGTGTTTTAATTGCATGAATTCATTACTTGATTGATGAGCAGTTTAGCCATATATGCAAACAGAGCCAAAATCAGTCTGTGGAAGTAAACTCTGAGCAAAAATGTTGAGTTCAGAAGCTGTACTGGGCTGATTCATAGTGACCTTCCACAGATGTCCCGCATTAGCTTTTGTTAGCTGTCTCAAGTTACAGTCTTCCTGTTTCTTAATCCTGTATTTTAACTGTTTAAATTATTTTCTCTGCTTCTTAATTCTTGCTCTTTCTCGCCCTTGCCCCTCAGTCCTTTGGGCCTATCTCATTTAAAGCAAACCAGGTTAATTTCAATTCTTCAGATGTGTCTTTACTAACTTTACTCACTCCAAGTCAAAGCAAGTTAGTGGAACAATGGTCGAGGGAAGGGATTGACAGCAGGCTTCAACTCTGGGACAAGAGGCAATAGCTGATTATAGCCATTATCTGATAGCTCCATAGCACCTTAGATTCTCAGATTTTGCATGCACACATCCTACTCTTGCTACAGCTGTTCTGTGAGTGCCTACAGTGTACTAAAAGTTAGACTTTTTATTTTAAATGCCATATAAATAAAATATAACAGTATGTTAAAATTATGCAGATTTTTGTTACTAAATGACATTAATAAATTTATCTGTCCATCATAAATATTTATGCACCTGGCATAAGAATAGAAATCAGTGGTTGTGGTGCTTTGTGAACAAAGCTGTGCATCTTCATAGTTTTCTGTTGTACTCGGATTTTAATTCTCAGTATTTTGGCTTGTGCTGTGGTTGTGGCAACAGAAACATAACTCGAAAGGTGGAATTATCACTTTTAGATTAGAAGTTTTAGATTATAATCTTCAATCTATGTTAAATTTTTATGTACATAATTTGATGACTAGGTTCTGGTTTGGCAGACCTAATACTTCCCAACGTCTTGCACAGAGAATAGAATATCTTGTGATAGTGATTTTTCCCCCTACTCCCCAAATTTTGGAGTTGTTGCAGACATTTAATTTAAAATTTCCTCAAGCAGAGTGCTCAATATGAAGTATTAACTTTATGATCAGCAGTCTTGTAGATAGCTTTCAGCTACATACTGTTTCAACTTTGCCTTCCTTTTGAAAGGACCAGACTTTTCCACATTGAGATTCTTTGTCTTTTTTTCTTCATTGATGTCGTCACGTTACACCTATTGTCATTAAATTTTTTTTGTTGTTGTTGGAAATCTATATATGTAGGACATGCAAGTGTGAATCTTACCATGTTTCCCTGTAATGTTCAATGTAAATACTGTAAAGAGATGGGTTTTTAAATTAGTCATCTAGACTTAAGCGGGCTTAATAGAGGTTTAAACTTGCAACACAATAAAAACCAAAGATGTTCTATCAACATCTTTGCAGTCTTCTCGAGAAATGGTAGGATTGTACAAAGTTACCAGCACACAGAATTTGGCTTGTAGAGCCTCTGTTGTGGATAGTATTACTAAAAAGGAAGGAGGCTTCTGTATTTAAAAAAAAAAAAAAAAAAAAAAAAAAAAAGCTGAAAATTGTCTTCTCCTTACCTGCTCTGTGTTTTGTTTTCATTTAAAATAAAATGAAAATAAAGCAGGAAATTACTAGCAGGTCAGGGGCAGGGGATCCTGCCCCTCTACTCAGCTCTGGTGAGGCCGCACCTGGAGTATTGGGGGCAGTTCTGGGTTCGCCAGTGCGAAAGGGATGTGGAGCTTCTCGAGAGGGCCCAGCGGAGGGGAACCAAGATGATTAAGGGACTGGGACATCTCTCATACGAGGAGAAACTGTGTGAGTTGAGCCTGTTTTCTCTGGAGATGGCTGAGAGGGAACTTATCAACATGTACAAATACCTGAGGAGAGAATGTATGGAGGAAGGGGCCAAACTCTTCTCAGTGGTGGCCAGTGACAGGACAAGGGGCAATGGGTACAAATTAAAACACAGGAAGCTCTATCTCCACATGAGGAAGAACTTCTTCACTGTGAGGGTGCCGGAGCCCTGGCACAGGCTGCCCAGGGAGGCTGTGGAGTCTCCTTCCCTGGAGATCTTCCCAACCCGCCTGGATGCCGCCCTGTGCCCCGTGCTCTGGGTGTCCCTCCTGGAGCAGAGGGTTGGACTGGATCATCTCTAGAGGTCCCTTCCAACCTCAGCCACTCTGTTATTCTGTGAAAATAGCCTTCTGTATAAATACAGCAAACAATTCAGACCATTGCTCATGTCATTTTGTATACTAGGTTAGCAGAAATTAAGCATCACGATTTTTACATTTCCTTCTTTAAATATACAAGATAATGTAGTGACTTTGAGCTTTCTGTGGCTCCTTAGGATTGTGTGATAGCTTTATCCATCACTGGAAAAAGTGGGTTCCCGCATATGGCTGCGTAGCCCGAGGATGATGATTTCCCTCCATCAATCAGGCAGTTGTTTATATTCAGTCAACGATTAGAAACAGCGCTCAGACCCTCCTCCCCAAGCATGTTTTCTGTCTTTTATGCTGCTGGAGAGAAGCAGGTGGCTGTCAGCTCTGTGCTGAAGACTAACAAGACTGGAGGTGCTTAATGTATTATACAGACTGAATGAAGTACAAACTGTTTTGCTGCTGATTTGTCTGAATGTCTGAAGATTTATGGGTGGGAAGTGCAGAATATCCTTTTAATCTTTCATGGCTTTGACAATTCTCTTTCCTGCATGACGACCCATCAGTTTACAGGCAGTCGGATACATAAAGAGGACCTGGGTTGAGCTGCTATGTTTTCAAAACAAATGCAATCCCATGAAGACTCAGATGTGTGAGTTATTGGCATTGTGTTAGTTATGCTGGGCACAAGCCCTGTGTGTGTGCTGTTATGCCACTGTAAATGCAAGATAAAATGGATTTCATAGGCTATAGGTTGCATGTTACACATTAGATTGGAGACCTTCCAGTGACCCTCCTGTTCATAGCAGGGTCAAGCACTGAATTTCAAGACTTAAGTCTTGAAAACCTGAGCAACCCATGTTTAATTATTTTCCAATCCCCATGTTTAATTATTTTCCTATCATAAAAGGGTGGGTTTTTTTTTTTTTTCTATCCAGATGGAACCTTCCATGTTTTAATTTATGGCCAATCGTTTTTCTACTATACACCACAATAAAGATGGCTCCATCTTCTTAATCCTCCCTTTTTAGGTGTTGAGATACTGCTGTTAGTGAAATGAACTGTTGAAATGAGCTGTTAGGGAAATGAAAGCATTTCCCTCTCCAGGCTACACAGGCTCATTTTCCTCAGTCTTTTGTCTTGGGCCAGATATTTAAATTTGAGTTAGATAACAGATTAAACATTTTCATTTTCTTGAAAGACCTTTGTTTGCTACTCATGATTGGGCCCTCTTCATCTTTTCTGAGAAACATGGTTTAGAGAAATAAATGGGGCATCATCTTTTCTGCAGAGGCTCTGTGCCAAGTTTCTTCAGCAGCAGGCTGAAAAGTTTGAGTTTTAATTTGATCTCAGGTTTATAAGCAACATCTTTTTTTATTGTATCCAAGAGTGGAAGGGCCTATGAAAACAATTTCTTGTAATATTGTCCAATTTGCACAAATTGTAGAAATAGGATGCCCAATTCTGTGTGCTCAGGTTTACTCTGATCAGAAATATGTTGAAAATCTGACTGTATTAAATCTTTAAACATGTCATCCTAAATAAGATTTTTCTGTTTCGTACCGAAAATTATCAGACAGCATCCCAGATCTTGTTTCCCTCTAAAACAGAGGAAAAAGAGCAGACGGGGAAGGAGGAGAAAAAAAAATATTTGGAAAAACAATTCACCTTATTTCTGCTGTTCGTCGTTGCCTTGTTCCATCTGTGTGCACAAAGATGCTCTCTCCCCCACGGTGTGGTGCTATTGTGTTCAGCTCTGTAACGCTGGTAATATAACTGAAAGGAATAATCCTTCAAAAAGGCATATCACAGTAGTAGTACAGCTAGGAGAAGATCCTAATATTCCCTTCTTTCCAAACACCACATTTTGGTTAGCTTTGTTACTGTGGAAGTTTTCAGTGTGTTCAGGGTTTGCATGTAGTAATATACTAGGAAGTTTAATTAAGCGTTACAGTTTTAGTAGGTTCACAGTCTCTGTTCATTTTGCCTTACAAACAGAAAAAAGAAATGGGGTGTTTTTCAAAGGTAGTCCTTCAAAGTATCTGTAGCAGAAACATTCATGTTTCTGGTATGTTTATCCTTCTAGATTCCTTAAAGAAAAAGGAAAGGAAATCAATGCACAAAATGCCTGGATCCAATCTAATTTTGTTTTTTTCTTGTGTTTTTTGTTTGTTTTGTTTTTCTTCAATCTCTTGTCCCCTCGTATTATAAGGGAATTCAAACAAGTGTTAAACCTCTGACATGTTGTATTAAGACAGACTGGGTTTTCTTAAGTAGGGCATCAGAAACATGGTTTATTGTTATTTTTTTCTTTAATCTCTTCTAACATAAAATGGGCCTCACTGCTGCAGTTCACAAATACTTGTCATTTCTCCTATATGGGTTTTTTTTTGGTTGGTTGTTTTTTTTTTTTTTTTTCCTTTTTTAATTGTGTGCCAAGAATTTGGTGGTAGTGGCGGTTTCATAAAACTTACGGCCTTACTTAAGACAGCAGTGTTCTGAAGTGCTCTAGTAAAGGGCTACTAGGATGATGAAGGGACTGGAGTGTGTCTAATGTGAGGAAAGGCTGAGATGGCTGCGCCCGGTCAGCCTGGGGAAGAGATGGCTCAGGAAGCATCTGCTTAATGTTTTTAAGTATCTGAAGAAAGGGTGTAGAGAAGATGGGGCCAGACTATTTTCTGTGCTGCCCATAGACAGGACAACAGAAACTGGGCACCAACGGAAATGCAGGAAGCTCTGTCTGAATCTAAGGAATGTTGCCGAAAGAGGTTGTGGACCCTGTGTTCTTGGAGGTGTTCAGAGGCCACCTGGGCAGGATCCTGGGCAATGTGCTGTGCTCTAGGTGACTGTCCTGCTTAAGTGGGGGAATGGGCTAGATGATCTCCAGACATCCCTTCCAACCTCAACTGTTCTGTGATTGTGTGATATGGCTATGGGTGATGCTCATACAGCACTCTTCTCTGCTTTATTTGGCCAGTTCTTGAAGTATCTGTTTCTTTTGCCCCTTGCATTCACTGAATTCATCCTTTTAGGGGTGTGTGTGTGTGTTGCATCTTTCTGCCTGCAATAGCAACTGTGCAGCACTGAATTTTACCCTTTTGTCTCTTAACCGCATGAGTCTGTGATCTTAAACCTTTCTTCTGTTCCTCAGACCTAGTGCCAAAGATCAAAACTAGCTTATTTCAATCTAACTACAGAAGGGTAGTTAGATAAATTCAGGAACTTATCTTGGTGACTTAATATGTATATACATGCTTTTACTTGAAGGTGATGTAGTGTCTTATTTGCTCTGATTGTTCAGTTTGTGTGAATTCATCGCATTTTTAACATCACAAGATCTATAGTTGTTAAAGTTTTGATCTTCAAGATCTGTCTGGGTTGTCGTTCAAGCTTTAAAATGTTTCTGGCAAACTCAACCTTGGCCAGTTTATTTTAAGTTGTTGCATCTCAAATAAGCCAAGCTTCCAATAACTGTTAAATAGGCTAATAAGATTTATCTGGCCATCACTGTATTTCTGCTATAAATAGATCTAAAGCCAGTCCTTGGCATCAGGATACTTAACAGGCTTCTGTGCAGCTTTACAGCTACGGTTCTGTCTGGGAGAACCTGCCTGGTGAGAAAGCTCAGTTTTTAAGTGGACATTTTCAATGTTAAAAATGAATAAGAAAAGTAAAATGTACACTCTTGGGAAAAGAGTGAAGTTGATAAATCTGCCTAGTGATTTTTAAAATCACTATATATTTTTTTTAATCTTGAAGAGTTAAAAACATGCTGCCGTTATCTCTGCAATTAAATGAATAAATTGATCCTCAAATGTCCAAAGAGTGTTCTGTTTTTTTCCCTGTTCCTAGCTCCCTTCACACATCACAACTGAAAATTATAATTCCTTTAGGGGCTGAAGATCATTTAGGCAGAAACTTAATATGCAAAAGAGCATAAAGGATAAAGTGCTCCAAACTTGCTACTCAGGAAGAGTAAGCATAAAATATTCTCTTCATAGCTTAATCACACTTGAACACCAGTACAGATTAGGGGTGGACCTGCTGGAGAGCAGCCCCGCAGAGAGGGACCTGGGTGTCATGGTGGAGGACAAGTTGACCATGAGGCAGCAGTGTGCCCTGGTGGCCAAGAAGGCCAACGGGATCCTGGGGTGCATTAAGAAAAGCGTCTCCAGCAGGTCGAGGGAAGTGATCATCCCCCTCTACTCAGCCCTGGTGAGGCCACATCTGGAGTACTGTGTCCAGTGCTGGGCTCCCCAGTACAAGAGGGATGTGGAGCTGCTGGAGAGAGTCCAGCGCAGGGCTACGAGGATGATCAGGGGCCTGGAACATCTGCCCTATGAGCAAAGGCTGAGAGAGCTGGGTCTGTTCAGCCTGGAGAAGAGGAGGCTGAGGGGGGACCTGATCAGCGTGTATAAATACCTCAAGGGAGGCAGTGAGGAGGAGGGGGGCGGCCTCTTTTCAGTGGTGGGCAGGGATAGGACTAGAGGAAATGGCTTCAAACTGAAGCATCGGAAGTTCCACAGGAACTTAAGGAARCATTTCTTSACTGTGAGGGTGACARAGCMCTGGAACAGGCTGCCCAGAGAGKTTGTGGAGTCTCCTTCTTTGGAGATCTTTAAAACCCCCTTGGATGCAGCCCTGTGCCAAGTGCTCTAGGTGACCCTGCGTGAGCAGGGGGGTTGGACTCGATGACCTCTGAGGTCCCTTCCAACCTTCGGCATTCTATGGTTCTATGATTCTATGAACATTTGTCCCAATTTAAGGAATTGAAAAGAACGGCTTCAGGATTGCTACAGCACATGGGGAGACTGGATATCACCTGGTGCTATTTTAGATATTTAAGTTATTTTTACAAAGAAATGTTAAGATGAGGGGAAAGAGAAGGAAGTTGTAAAACTTTATTCCTGGGAGACAAAATTGAAGAACTGCTTTTAGGAGAACATAACACTGTTCCTTTGATGCCAACTGATTTTGTAGGTATTGAGGAATAATTAGGTCTTCAAAAAATGTATGTTTAGCTTAATTCCTGAATTTGCTTAAAATGGGAGTACATGGATATGTGGAAGCAGTTCTGATACCTCAAAGTTGTTCTTTATTATAATTTATCCCTAAAAAGAAAAAAACTGGGGGGTTAAAATACAGTTAAAATGCTATAGTGTACACTGTGCAGAGCAATAATGTCTTGTTTTCTGTGTAGTACAATAGTGACAAATGAAGTGAGGGATATCATGAAAGATAACAGTATGAGTGATAAATAACACCATGATTTCTGTTGTGCTAAGTGGCTACAGTATTGAAAACTGACAGTTACATACTGTATATAGGCTGGTTTTGTGCTTATACCTAATACTGGAATTAGTTTTAGTAGCCACTTTTTTACAAGTATTGGTCTCTTTGGACATTAGGCAAGTTTCTGGTTTTCAACTCAGTCATATACTTCAGAACAAAACTACTTAAAAACAGTTGTAAAAATAATGGTATTTCACTGTTAATTGTGAAACAAAAGAATGGGAAATCAGTTAACTACAGTAAGTGAAAGAGAAACTTTGCTTGGATGTTCATTCT
This sequence comes from Nothoprocta perdicaria, assembly GCF_003342845.1. NCBI lineage: Eukaryota > Metazoa > Chordata > Aves > Tinamiformes > Tinamidae > Nothoprocta > Nothoprocta perdicaria. Next base: position 590,318 of record NW_020455550.1, on the reverse strand, counting down.
AAAACCTAAAATAACATTGTAATACGTAAGAAATACTAATGGCTGGAACATCACTAGCAGAGGCAAGTGAGTATGATGAGTAATCACATTCTGTTGCTTTGAAAATGGTAATTCATTAATATGGACACTGATGTTTATCCTGCACACAGGATTAGTTTATAGCACAGTGTTTTAACAGCAACTTGAGGGGCTTCATTTCTCTTGTTTAAGGCTCTCTAAATGTGAGATGGGGGCCTGAACAGATGCTACTAATAAATGACCAGAGCGTTTTCTTAAAGTGAAAACAGAAATGAAGGAGTTTCCAAGTCAGTTGCCAGTGAGCAGTGTTTCTTTAAGACAATAATATTACTGGTTGCCAGCAGAATGGTGCAAGTTAGACACTGACAACTCTAACTCTGATTTCTTTTTTTTCTTTTCCTCTTGGTAACTTAGCTTTTAACTGCATTAACTATATTCCTTTTGCACATGTTGTTTTTTTCTTGTTCCAAAAATGTAAGAATAAGTTGGACTGTTAAAAGAAGTATTTACAATAGAGATATGTACTAAACATAATAAGTTAAGTGTATGTGGAATTCATGAACATTTTTTCCAAGTAAATTTCCTTATTCCTTGCTGCAAAAATTGCTGTGATGCTACTACATGGTATAATAAGCTGATAATATCCTTAAGGGTCTCTATATGTATTCTCTAACAGTCTAAAATACTTCCAAAGTGTAAAAAAGCACTTTAAAAACACTTTTTCTGAAAGTACAGTTAAGACAGTTAGGACACTACAGTGTATGAAATTTGGCATAATTCTGGGTGGACTCGCACTAAATGAATGTTATTTGGTTAAAACACAATCCAAGGAGAGAGGGCAGTGATTGGTATCATTCAATCTCACCATTTATCTCATAACTCGTTATCAGTAGTTAATGAGAGCTACTTAATTCTGCTTCCAAGGGAATACTACTGATGATCTTGAATTTTGCCAGTTAGAGCAAGAGTTTTGTCCTGTGCTTTGGATGCATTAGTTACATGTGTTCCTGCTAAAATAACAAATATTTCTGGAAGCTGGAATGTAATGTGGTTTTATTTCTTTCTCATAGTGGTTACGATCTAAGCACGTTATGCTATTAGTAGAAATTGTTTGCTTAAATTCTGTAATGGTAGTAATAGGACTGTCATTCAGATGTACAGATGTTTAGTAGCTGTCACGATTTTTAGATTATGACTTTCCCTTTGCAGTTAAAAGATTCGAGGCAAATGGAATTCTATTTTAATTAGAGAAGATTCAATATTGTCTTCTTTTTTATGATTCTTAACATCTCAAGGGTTTTTTTTTTTTTTTTTGCAGACAGCTAAAGGCTGGTGTTTTCTGTATAAGATTTCTCCCAATGTGTTACCTCTGTTTTGCTAAAAATAATACCCTCTTGGGTTTTGTGCTTATGAATACACTGGGAAATACGATAAATCTAGCAACTCAGCATATTGGCCTTGTGTTGATAAACCAGTAAACCAAAACAAATAACACAAAACCATGTATGTTAAATGTCCAGTGTTACTGTGTTACTAGTACTATCTATACATAGTCTATGCCATTTCTACATTTTTGGCGTTTTATTTCATAGTTTATATCCCATCTGATAGGATCCGTTTTTTGATGCACTGCCTCTGTTTTGTTATGAGAACTGGTACCAGTAGCTTGCTGCGTGATTCAGAGTCTGGCCTCTAAACTGAAGAACGGAAAGAATTAAATGCTCATAGAGTTTTTCTTTGTTTTTCGTTTTATGGTTGTTTGGTTTTGGTTTTCCCTGATGAGTTAAAGTTACCGTAGATGTTTCCTAAATGAAACATCTGCTTTACTGGTAGCCTGATGAAGACTGTAAAAAGAACAGACTAAATTTGTAATGTAGTGATGTCTAGGGATAAAACTTGGACAAATTACTGTAGTGTATAGTCAAGTAAATTTTACTGCAGTTGGAGAGTATTTGGAAACTTTTTTCTATGTTGTGTACCAAAATAGTAGTATCACTCACTAATGGAATGACAATGTGAGGAAGTAAAGAAAGTTATCTTAGTATGCTTGTTTTAACATTCATACATTGAATCCAGATATTTTCCATAGAACTTCCTTGCATCTTGTCCTCTAGATGGTCAGACTCTGCTTGATGGACTTTCAGGCACTCCAGGATATGTCTGTGACTTAGAATAAGTGGCTAGGGAATACATTCAAGTATAAAACCCACACTAATTGTTACCTTCCTCCTTGGCTTAGTTTGATTGCCCCCTATGTCTCTCAAAAGTGTGTGGAGTTGGTAGCTGTAAACAGTGTGGAAGTGAGTCTGGTGGGCTCTTCTTGCTTGTCCTTAAGTACAGCAATTCGACTGGTTTGCTCGTGTTTGGCAATACAGCCATAAGCTGCAAAGGTCAATGTCTAACTTCTAGCTAGGTGTATAACAGTATTAGCAGAAGTAGTTTGGTAATTATTTTTATAATCACAAATGTAACATTCCAGACTATCCAGACTGTTACAGTTAACCTGTTTGTAAGGTTATGACTATCTGTTTTAATTAGTTATTTTTCCAAATAATCTTAACTGCAGATTGATCTATTACAGAAGAGAGAAGTCAATCAGGATTAATAACCAAAAAAAGTATATAAAATGGGGAAGAATACAGTTTATATACAGAAGCTGGAGTCCAGAAAAGCAGGTACAAATTCTTTGAGACCTAGTAAGTGGAATAAGCAAATTAGTGTGAAGTTTTTGTTTGTTTTGCATTATGCTTTGCATTATTAGTATACACAGATACATCGATACATCAATTTGCAGAGGATCTAAGTAATTTTTCTTGGTTGCTATCATGTGATTTCTCTGGAGGAGGGAGAAAAAAAAAAAAAAGATTCAGGACCCATCAGTCAAGGTGCATTTGAGATGGTACATACTTACCTGCTGAAACACTTTTTTTTTTAAAGCTAATTCTTTGGTGGGAGAATATTTATCATGCTGCTTTTATTATATGCTACCTTTTTTTCACTAGCCTGATATTTCAATAAAAATATGCCCTTTTTCATATGTATATTACAGATATCAGATATGACTCAGAGTGGCATAACTTATTATGTACAGGTCACGTCTATATGTGTGTATATATATTATAATTCTTAATGGTGTTTGGGAGAAGATAATGGCTGTGGGGCTTTATCCAGAATGTTTGAGCCGTATTCCTCTTATTTATTGGATGTTGTCAGAATATTTTCAAACATTTTAGAGCTTACTCATCTGATATATTGAGTCAATGCACACAAGAAACATTTCCTGGATCACTGTAAATCCCTTTCTGTTTGCGGTATAGGTACAAAAAAAAGTATGTTTTGACTTGCTTTTCAGTGTTTCTAACGTGATCTTTTTCAAAGAGGACTGTATTTTTGATAGGAAAAGAATCTTGGAAATCCACAGATTTGCAGTTTTAAGCCTGATGTTTTATTTTACATGAGTGCACTTTTGAATGAAGACTCTTGACCATCCCACCTTAGTATGTTTTGCTGTGTTTCATGTAGTAGAGTGATCTCAGAACTGAAGTGAATTCTTTTGAAAGAAGAAAAACTGAAAAATGAGCTTTGAAGGGCACCTAGTGCACTACAGCTACTGGTATTTAGTCCTTGGCACCAGATGAGAACAAAGCTACTGAAAACACTTGTAGTGTGAATATTTGATTCCCTCTGTATACTTTCACTGTATTAGTCTGTGCCTGTTGTACCACACATCTTGCTAATTTAGACTCATCCTAAATTACATAATTTCAGATTTTTTTTGACGCTAGAGATGCTGAATGTTACCTTTTTTGTTTTGTTTTAGTTTTCCCTGTGAAATGACAAGTGGCTTGGTACTGTAGGTTGTCCTTTTGAGTATGTATGCTATCAAACTCTTGGTACAAATTGGTTTATTGAAACATTTTAATTAACATTTAATTAACATGAAGCATTTTAAAGCATTTGATTGCAGTATTAATAAAGTACAAGTGCTGTAGAGTATGTAGGTGTTTTATTACTTTTAAGTATATGAATAGCCCCATTTACTGTAGGGTTATTGGTGGGTTTAGGGGTATTTCCTGGCTCGTTTGCAGCGTCTGGCGCTTTATCAGTCTGGCACCATCATCAGGGTGTGTGAAAATGACCCTTGAGCGTGTAGCAATTGAGTGCCTCTTCAGCAAAGTTCCTGTCTGGTTTAAGTAGTGGCAAAGAACCATCAAACTGGCTGTCTCCTTTTCTCGGGCCGTGGCTTGAGGCAGCTCACTGCTGCCTCCTGTGCTAGTCAGGCTGCGCTTTGAACGCTAATCTGCTCATTTTGAAGTCTATCTTGGCAGACATAAAAGCTGTCGCTTTTGTCTGGCATCTAGGAAAATTGATGGGGACAATTGCTTACTCCAGTTTCTCCCGGGAAACTATTTCCTGCTGCTTTGCGTGTGAACACGAGCAACTTGTACGAGGGCAAGAGAGAACCTAGCAGGCAGCGCAGTACAAGAGCGAACAGCTTTTGGTTTGTGCCATTCCAGCTGTTCACCGTGATGTGCGTTAAGGCCCCCACAAACCTGCTTATCAGTGGCATGAGCACAGATGTGAAGAGAAGATTTAATGTGTCGTTGGCTTGTCCTGTAACAGCGGAATAAAATACTGCAGTGGGAGGCCTTGTGTAGTACAGACTTCTGTAGCGTTGCCGCCCTTTCTGCCCCTTCGCTTTCGTTTTTGGAGTGATAACGTGGTGGCTAGTGTAGATGATTAGAAATTGGTTGGAATTAAATGGGAACAATACGTATAGGAGCTAACGATACCTTCAGGTTTGCTAATATTTTGTTAGCTGAGTCGGTATGAATTATGACTTTGTACAGTCTCAATGCAAATGAACTTTGCTGGGCAAAAGCAAGTGTGATAAGAAGCACAGGTGGTCTGAGTGCTGTGGAAGATACCACTGTATTGTTTTCAGTATGTGTTTGTGCTTGAGAGCCAAGTCTCTTCATAGATTGTTTAGCAAGGTTATCTCCTTGTTGCTATACATTGAAGCAACTTTAGTATTAAAAAGCAGTATCTTTTTTTAATTGCAACCATGTGAACTAAAGAGTTTGCAGCTCATGTGGTCTATTTGTTATAACTGATTATATGTAACTAAAAAAAAAGGTTTCTTTTGTTCTGGAAACTTTATTGGCTGTGTGTTTCAGTAGGTAAAAGTAAATTGGATGCAGTATAAACTGATATGAAAATGGGATACAATTCAATTAGCAATTGTAAACTAAATATTGCTAATTAAAAAAATACACTTACTGTTTGTCACGTTTGGCTTGAGACTTGTAAGACTATTTCAGAAATATGTTGTACACAATATAACATATAATTGAATTGGATGGGTGATCTTACTGAAAATAAAAGAGGTTATGGAGAGCCCTTTTGTACTCTAGTTTCATATTAAACTAGCAGCACTCCCTGGTTGTTTTTCTGTCTGTTTCTATGAATATTAGAAATGGGTTTTTTGGGGGGTTTTGGTATTGTTTGTTTCTGAACTACTTAAGTATGTTTTAAAATGATTGGTTAATTCTTTGAATCTAAACCTTAGGCAAAGGCAAGTTTAGACAGAAGTCATGGTACATCAATATTGCTTTTATACCAGTGAGATCTTAACTGTCTTGTTATAATTAATGTTCTGTCCAGAGTAACTCACTATTAGTAGGGTATTTTTACTTGTACACTTCAAACAAACAAACAAAAACCTGTTTTGTAAGTAACATTCTCCACGGTGTTTTATTAGGGTAAGTGCAGAGACCTACTTCCCCTACCAATGTCCATAAGCACTGACCAATACTGGAGCTCTGCTTTCCTTTAAGTTCCTTTCAGTAACAACTGCTACTGAAAGAGGGGATATCCAGTAAAGAACTGACAACTAACTGATGCAAGACCAGTATTTTGTGGTGGGTTATTTTCTCTAGGCAGCTTTTCTTGCAGGCTTCATTCTTTGGACACAAACCAGCCAAATACCAACACAAGGAGCCAGAGAAACACATGCCTGGAAGAGCAGGATCTCTTCTTTTGGTGGCAACTCGTAACACTTAGTTTACCTTTAAGCAACCGCCAAGCAATAGTCCTAGTGACAGCTGGACTCGCCTTTGGTTTCGTCATGACTTTTCTGTTCTTAAAAAAAAGCGCAGAGGTGCAGTAGAGCACAAGAAAGTATGTGTGAAGTCAGGCCAAAATGCTGCCTTTGTGTGTAAAGGAGGTGCATGCTGGTTTAGTGTGGGGAGCTATTTGCACAAAATATCTTAAGCTGAAGTTCTTCATAATAAATAAGTTGTGGGGTTGTTTTTTGACTTTTTTGTTTTGTGCTTTTGAGTTTTTTTGTTGTGGGTGCTATTTATTTTTAGCCCAGTGCAGTATACCTAAATTATATGTAAATGATAGTAAGGCATGCATTAACAATATTTATACCATTAGAACATCTACTTAATAACAGTTTGCATTTTGTTCATTATTTAAAACCATGAGGTCAGGAAATATGCTTTTGAATAAAATAAAAACATCATTTATGGTCTGTTTTATATGTGAAGAAACAGTCTAATCTGTAACGTGTACAAGTATCTCAATTTAACATGCAGATTATTTTTAGTCTTGTTAAATATGGTATTACCAAACCATGCATAAACATTACAGTGGGAGAATTGCTAATTACATATCCAGAAATAACCTTTTATTGTAACTTCTGGATAGTTATGTGGCTAAATATGCTATGACCATAGATCATTTTATTAATATTTAAGCTGTGTTTGCTAAAACTCTGTATACTGCATGCAAAAGCCACTTCTTAGTGGTGGAAGAGATAGCTATAAAGACAAGCAGTTTCTCAGTGCTGCAGATACTTGCAGAACCCAGAACTTACATTTCAAAACTCTTCATACGTTAGAGCTGATTTAATATATAAGCTTCTCATGGGTCAGCCAGCACTTGCCTCTTTGAGGCCAAAGGCCACACAGAACCGATGGAAGTTTTCCATCACTATTAATCTTGATTGAGGTATTGCTGGTAAGAGTTGTTGGAACTGCAAAGCTGTTAGTAGCTTCATCACTTTTCTTAACCCTTCCGCTTGCTAGGGGCATGAACAAAAGCACAGGTTTTCAGAGACAATTGATCAAGAAAGAGGCCAGTGACAGTGCTAGGAAATTCAACATCTTTTGCTCACTTTGAATCCCAACTTTTTCTTGCCATGCGGGGAGAGGCCCTTGACCTGTTGCAGAGCTTACTGCAGGAAGAGGGTAAAGGGCAGTCAAACCTACTGCGTTTCTAGCTTCACTGTGCCCAGTGTTTGGCCGCAAATAGTCCAGTCTGTGTTGGCAAGAGTGGGACTGCAAAAAATGGCATTAGGGGCCGCTGACACCCAGCAGCAGGTTACAGTTCCTACAGTCCTTCTAATCTCTAATCTAGTCCTGGTTTCTTTGGTGAGAGAAAGTTAATGGGAAAGCATGCAGTTTTAAAAGAGCGCTCAGATATTGTAGAATTTTATTTTGAGCCTGATTGATCAGGCTGATTTGAGCCTGATTGAATTGTGGTCACTACTTCGCATTGGTACCGAGTCATAGTGGTAATATTTAACCACTATGACATGGCCTAAGTTGAACTTCAAGATGCAAAGAAAGACGGTGCTACATGTAAGGCAAGCTTAAAATAGAAAAGTAATGAATAACTTACAACACTTCTTTTTTTTTTTTTTTTTTTTNTTTTTTTTTTTTTTTTTTTCTTATTTTTTCCCCTGAGTGTTTAGTTTTCATGGAGAGCTTTGCTTTTAATTTTTTTTTTAAGAGAAATTTAAAAAAAAAGGGGGGGGGGCGGGATCCTGCCATAGAGAAGTTTGTCACCTACCAGGATTACAGCTTTACATTCTGTGTGCGCCCTTTCCAAAGTGTCAAGAAATGAAGGTCTTTGGGGGGAAAGTGAACAAGAATACCCAGACACTAGTGCTTTATCTACAGGGTGCTTTTACAAATAGGCAGGTTATGCATGCACAGATGCATCATTGATTCTCAAAACATCTAGTTCACCTTTGCTAAAGCAACTTCATAAATGAGGTCTCTCCAGGATTCGGATGATTTCGTGCAATTTTGCCTATGGATTTAAGCAACTATAAGCTGCTGAAAATGATCTGATGTGTTCTGCTGTTCCATTTATGCTCTCTGTAGGGGATTATTTTTTTACTTAAACCCAGTGAATGCTGTTTCTAGGTAAAGAATTGGCACACATCACAAATATTTTGGTCAATATTTTTGTGTCATCTTCTGTAAGATTGTGACCTGAAGCTAAATTCTTGTCAATGAATGGGTAAGATGGAGGATGAAGAAGAGAGAGGTTTTCACTTTTCATTCTGTCCACAAAAATCTAAGTCTACTTTTGTTTAAAATCCAGTAAAGTATGTTTAGTAATTCATGAATATAGACTTTACCAAACAATCATGGGCTTGCTCCATTGCTCTTTTGCTCTCAGTTTGTGTAGGATAAGTGCAGAAATCATAACAAAAAAATGAGGAAGTCTTCCGTGCTCTAAAGACAGTTATTCTTAACAGTTACATAGCAGGAATTGCCAGGAGGCACGGTAAATTTCAGTAGCACACTGAGTTTACAATTATATTGGAATTTAAATTTTTAACTTAACTTTAACTTTAAAATTTTAAGAAACAGGAAAATCTTTTACTTCCCCTGCCCTCCCCCCCTTACATTTTAGATAATGTGCGAGAAGAGTAAAAGGACAATTAATGAAAGGGGTTTTATTGCTTAACAGACTGACAGGAGGTATCAAAATCCTTCCTTTTTTGTTGTGTCCTGCTGTTCTGTGAAGATGAAACTTGAGGTGCTTTATAGACATTAGTGCTTTCCTGTCTTTTACTAAACTAAGATCCATGACTGTGTTTTGCTCAAATGTGACTTTCAGAAATAGATTAAATTGTAGAATTTTAGCAGTTTCTTTTGTATATATGCTTCTGCTCATAAGCAAACTTAATACGAGGTCTTAAATTATTGGCGTTGCCTCACTGTCAACCCATTATGTTAGATGCTTTTTGTTGCTAGAATAATGAAAATACATAGCTTTATTATTAATGTAGTGAAAATATATCCCAAAGGCATCTGCATTTTAAGGAAGGGTAGATGGAACTGAAAACTTAAAACATAGCAGTGTTTTAATTAATGTTTTAATGAGCTTTACTCAGAGTAAAGTAATTTTCCTCTATGGGGAAACTTTCTGTTGTGACTGTATGTACCAACTCACGTTCTTAAGTTTTGCAAAATAAGAAAAATAAGAACTCCAACATAATTATATGTAGAAGATAATATATTATTGCTTAGTACTGGGTTCAATAAGGTAGTTTCAGGAGCTCTTAAATTTCATTTTTCTTTTCCTTCCAAAGAAGGAAACCAGATTTAAATTTGGGGTTAGTTTCTTTTTTTTCCTGTACTTTTCTGTTGTTGTTCTTTTTGTTTGTTTTTGTGAAATATTTGACTTGAAGATATTTGAAATTGCTTCAGTATACCAGATTTTAAGTTTGCATCTGTGTATTTTTGTGCTCCAGCATGTGTGGACTCATATGTATTTTATTGATAATATGTGTGTATTCATATATCAATATGTTGTTTATTGGTATGTGTGTTTATCTCCTGTTTCACTACTTGTATATTTTACTTATGTATTTCAACTACCCCAGCTGAAACTTAATGGAAAAGCTAGATTCAGCTGGAATTCATCTACTTTAAACTGTCAACAGTTTGAACAAGTGCTTTAAATGTTATTGCAGCAATTAATTTTGCCAGACAATTTGGAATAGGAATTCCTCATGGTAGACAGACATTACTGCTCCACATGTGTTACCATGTGTTATTTGTTTGTTTTCATGTAAGAAATAGCTTACAACTATCAAAGTTTTGCATCTGCAGGGTTTTCTGATCTTCTAATGAAACTATGCATTCTAGCGGAGTATATGGAAAGAGATGATAAAATAAGTTTGAAAATAAAATATTCATCTATGAGCAGAATTCTTACTCTGACATTTATCTGAACAAGTCAACTTTCCATCTAGGTGACTAAGTACAAAGCAGCGTGATTAAATTCCCTTTCATTTCTGGCAGTACAAGATGTCAAATCTTTGTGACTTATTTTTTTCTTTCCTTGCTCTGTATTTCCCATAATTGTTTCTCCTCTTGATTTTTAGATACAGCCAGGTGTACTGGTGAGTTGCAAAATGTGCGTTTCTTGCTCTCCTGTCATTGCTCCCCTTTCATCCCTAAGTCTAGGGTTTTGGTCCAGCCTTTTGCCTTGCTGCCTCCTTGCGGCATCCTGAACTCTGCCATTTCAGGGTCACGGTGGCCGAGATTTCCCCCAGCTTTTTCATCCGCAACCAGTTCTTCCCGCTTTGTAAGTGTGAGGTCCGGCACTGTGCTCCTCATCTGCCTGTTCTCCTGTGTCAGGATGCTGTCAGCAGAGCACTCCAGAAGCCGCTAGGGTTGCTTGTGCCCTGCTGCGTTGCGCTTCCCGCAGGTGGCTTGGCCTTCCCCATAAGGACCAACGTCAGGTTTCTGCCAGTTGTCTGAAGAAGGTCTTGTCTTCTAGTTCCCAGGCAGGCAGTCTATGGCAGATGTTCACCACAACATCTCCTGTGTTGATTGCCTGGTAATGCTGACCCTAAGCTGTCAGCGGACTCCTCATCTTACCCCAGGCAGAGCTCCATGCGTTGCAGCTTCTCCCTTAGGTTAAGGGCAGCTTGCTTTCCTGGGCTCTCCTTCCCAAAAAGCCTGTTCCCACCTAGTCATGTGAGTTATCTCACCGCACTGTGATGGCAGTGAGATCACGGCCCTACAAGTGCATGCAACTCTCCAGTTCTTCTGGTTTGTTCTGCATGCCGCATGTGTTAGTGCACAGGCGCTGCTGAGAGGCACCCACTTGTGCTCGTGACCCACAAAAGATACAAGAACTGTCTCCCTGCTGGCCTGTAGGTGCTTCCTTATTTATATACAGAAGTAGTCCCTTTTAGTCCTGTTCTGTTGCTTCCAAGGATCTGCGCACATCACAGTGCTCATTTGCCTTGCCAAATTGGTCCAGTGCTTCCTCATTTAACTTTTGTCTTCGTCTTCCTCCTTTGTCCTCCTTTGGGTTAAAGGCCCTTCCCTGCCCCGTCCCCAGCCAGCCTGGCGCTGCTGTTGGCCCAAGATACTTGTGTCTCCACTAGCTGCATCCCGTCCCTTCACAGTGCTGCTCGGGCTTCAAAGAGAGTCTCGTGGTGCCGCTTGCCAACAGCTGTGCACGAGTTAGTGTGATGTAAAAATTCCTGGATGGCTGTTCAAAGGAAATACATAACATCATAAGCTCTCATTAGAATTTGGGGGTTTCTTTTTTTGTTGGCTTGGCTGGTTTTCTTTCTACTTTTTTCTCCCCCTCTCCCCCCCATTGGAAATATCAGATGTGAGGCATTTTTAACCTTCGCAAGTGATGCTGTACTGTTCTTTGAAAACTCTGGCAGTTACTTTCTGTGGTTGCAGTAAATATTCTTTTTATCTCTTTCTTGTATTTTTTTAATTATTTTGACTAGAAAAGTGAAATGGAGAAAAAATGTTTTTTTTTTCCCCCCCTTCCCTTCTCTCCCAGTCTTCTACCTCTCCTCTCTTCATTTCCTTTAGTTTCTAAATCCTACATTTCTCTGTAGTTAACATCTGGCTCTGCTTTATGTAGACGCAATTTAGAAATATGGATAGACTTAAATTTACAGTGGAATACCTAGTGTAAAGCAGTAATGTAAGGAGCTGTAGGATTCTGTAGCATATGTTCCGATCTGTTTAGTCCAAAAGCAATTATAAATACTTGCTTTGCTCAAACTTACCACCTCATTGTTTGAAGACTTAGGATTCTTCTACCTGCTTAGTACGTGCCATCTTTCAAAACACGTCACAAACTAAATTGTCTAATTTTGTCTTTTCCTTTAAAGGAGAAGGGAGTTGTTGGTGTGGGTATGTGCTGCTTCCTTCACACGAGCGTGGCCTGGAAGGGCTCTGGGAGCTGGATTGGTACCAAATCACTTCCTTTCTCGTGACAGAAGTAGCTGCTGTAACCAACCGCTGTGGCAGGCAAGCAACCTAAGCTTGGGAATGCCTGACAATTTGAAGCATAAGATGTTGTTATTTTGAGAGGACTTACTTGCAGTCTTGCTGAAAGACTTAAATACTGAAGCAGGAGCAGCAAGTTTCCTGCTGACCAGTCTCGTAGTTCTTTCTTCAGTGCTTATATCAGATTTTTGGTTTAGGACATCAGTGTACAGGTTGCTTTGTCCTTTGAGACTGGTGGTTAAGGAATAACTTTGATTCAGTGATCTGCTGCAGCTGGAATCTGTTGCAGTTTCATCTGAAGTCAGAGTGACGTAGCTGAGAAAGGTGTTAGACTCCTTGCTGATCTTCAGTATGTAACAAAACCAGCAGATCTGCTCCTTGCGTTCAGTATGTTGCTTACCTATCCCCTTTCTTTATCCGTTCATTATCCAGTCCCTGGAGTAAGACATATTAAGTGCTGCTAGTAACTGTTAAAATGACAAACTCTGTTCCTGACCTGGCCCATGATTTCAAATCCTTATGTTTTGTTGCCAAATGATCATTGGAGGAATAAGGATTTTAGTGTGTTCGTGTGTATATGTGTCTATGTACATTAGGTGGAGTGAGTATCAGCTCAGCTTCCTGCTGGTTTCAGAGTTCGTGAGTGGGTGGGTTTTGTTTTGTTTGCTTGTTTGTCTGAAGCAGAGCTAAAAATCTTGCCCTCTCCTGGCAGCATCTCTGTGCAGCTCAGAGATTTCTTTTTTTAGGAAAAAAAGAGTGTGAAATGTGTTTTCTTAGTAATGACTTTATGCTTAGTTTCCTTGCAAAGGGGGTTAAAAGTTTTGCTGAATGTTTAGCAATCAGAAAAATAGTGTTTTGACTTTTTTCAAGAAAAAAAAAAGCCAATACATTTTGATCTCCATATGTAATATCATAATTGTCCTTCATTCGACTGCACTTAACGCAGAATTACTTATTGCTCATATGAGATAGTTTGTGAGGTAGAGTCTTATTGTAGTGACAAGAGGAGGCTCAGAGCAACCTCTGGCTTTACGTTAGCACATGAAGTGAAGAATTGAGTTTAAAATTCATGAAAATCTTTCCAAGAAGCTTGTTCTTCACTTATGAAATTATAACTTTGTTACTTGTACAAACAGTAGCAGTTAGTTTTCCTGGTATACTGTGTAACACTACACCTTCCTTATTTAGTAAGGTGAGTGGCCCTACCAAGTTTTAAAAAATGTCTTTCTGTCTGTATCACCTTTGTCTAAGATGTCTGTATTTTTTGAAATTGAAACTGAAATTTTGAAATTTGAAACACTTTTAGTGCTAAAGCCTCAATCTTAAACAAATGGAACAGACTAATGCATTTCATAGAATTGCCCAGTCTTATGAACTGCCTGGTACTGATGCCTTTACTAATATAAAGAATCTGACTGACTTTGAATAGTGGTTCACATGCGTTAAATGTGTAGAAATATTTTTATCTAGGAATTACGATTCAAAAATTTGAGAGACTAAGATGGAAGAGAAAAAATGACTTTTCTCCTTTGTGTCAGATTATTCATTCTAGAGCATTTTTGAAAATATCAGATTTCAAGAGGTTAGAAGACAGGATTAGACTTTCTTCCTCAGGGAGAGAATTCAGCAGCTTTCTATAAATATCCTGACCTAGGAAGTTTTATTCCTAACATGTAGCTGAATGTTCTTAGTAAATACCATTAATCCCTCCATAATTTTAAATGTTATAAATAGCCCTAAAGGCTGGCTAGTTGAGTTGTAGTAAACTTGATTTCTGAAATACTGGAAGTCTTCCAACATGTTTACATGAAAACCTCAAGTATTTATGTTTCCCTTCACTTCCTATGTGATCTTGACAGCCCATGAAATTCAAAACTAATTCCATACTTCGGAGACATACAAGGCAGACTTTCAGGATGTTTCTCTTTTTGCTATTCTAGCACAAGAATGCGTTTGGCAATTCAGAGGCCAAGTGCATGAAAGAAATGGAAAGTTGTTGGTCCAGATCAAGATTTCTGGGCTGCACTGATCAGTGCTGCACCAGAAAATGCTCTTATTTGCTGTCTCTCTTGCTGACCTAAGTGGCTTCTTTTCCAAAGAATTGGTTTTCGCATAGGATTACCTTTGAGATTTCCATTTTAAGTGACAATTAAATTGAATTAAGATTTTTCAAGCAAAATTTGAGTACACTGAACTGACAAGAAGCAGCTTGGACTGAACTGGCTACCAGAAGTAATTCTGTTTAGATTCACACACTGGTTTTATCAGTGATTCTGAACTTGAGGAGATTGAGTTCTCAAAACTACTTTTCAGGAAGAAAAATAGGTGGCAGATCTTTCTTGCATGGGTTCAGTAAGCCTGTTTATATGTACTATGCAGAAGTTGCTTAGTGAGATGAAGGAAAACTAAGAAATTACAAGCAGAAAGTAATGGACTAAAGACCATGGGAAGCATTTGTAGGGAAAATAGGGAAGGTTTGTCATATTTCATCCTGAGGGTGGTTGTGTGTCACATTATTTTAAAAGAATAAAAGAAAAAAACACTAAATTGACTTGTGCTTTTTCATAGAAGATTTGAGGACTGTTGCAGACGAGGATCTGGACTTTCAACAGAAAAAAAAATGGGGACAATAGTAGTGCAGATTAATTTACAAATAGAGGATCTTTTACTTAAAATCAACTTAGCGGGAGAATTTCGCTGTAACAGCTGTTCATGTGATACAGTTAGGGAAGTACAGGATATACCAGGCATGGTGTGTCCAGCAGAAAAGAAAGCATCATTCCCACTTGCAAGCCTTTCCTAAGACTTCCTCTGGACTCTCACTCACAGTTTGGGTTGCTCCTATTGAGAAAAATTTAAACTGCTGTAGGTGCAGAAAAGAGATACTGGAATGAAAGGGCTTATCTTAAAACGTGCATCTTGTTAGACTTGGCATGATCAAGGGATGAGAAACAAGAGAGGAAGTAGTATGTGAGCTCAGTGATGTTAAAAGGACTTTAAGATATAGGATGGTCATTAATAAGCTTGACATGGAAATTAAATAAAACCCTTACGTGCCTGGATTGGCAGGTGGGAGTTTGCAGCACCACAGTGTGGGAGGATGAGTCCTTTCCTTTGGGTGGCAGGGAGCAGTTAATACCCGCACGATGCCTGCGGGTGTCATTTCATGAAGGAATTTTTGGCGGCAGTGGCCATTCTGTCTTTTTAATCACCCTCATATTGCTCTGTGTTGTCAAAAAAAAAAAAAAAAAAAAAGTGCTTGTAGTTTTGAAATGAACAAAGTTTAGACACTTTTTATAAAACACTTTTGAACTGATGTTCTTGACTTGATGCTTGGCTGGCATTATTTTTTTTCTTCTGCAAACCATTACAGAATTAAAGCCCCAAATAAGGTTTTGCCCGTACACTTTGACTCCATCCTTTTACTGGAGTATTTCCAGTAAATACTAGAAATGCTGTTCAAGTAAACTGTGTTTTGTGTTCAAGTCTCCACCTGCCCTACTTGTGTATGAAATAGATTCTCCTTTACCTTGAGGTGAATCATAAAGAGAGGAGAATCTCATTGTAATCAGTTTCTCGAGTTGTTCACGGATGCAAAGACAAGATCAGTCATCTCATATATTTTAGTTTTTTTCCCCTCATTTAAATAGCATAATTCAGAGACTCATAAAATTAATTATATCTCTATTAAGAGACCACCTCACACACGGGCTTTTCTTTTTTCTATAGCTAGCTAAGCCATCAGGGGGACACATAGTTGGTCGATGTCTTAAAGATTGAGCTGTTGGTGTAACATCTTCATACACTCCTGGAGGAAAGCGCAGGTTGTGTCCACTCCTACTTTGCAGCAAGAAGAGGTTACAAGTGAGTGTTTGGAAGGGGATCCTTGGAGCGAACAACTTGAATTCATTCTGTAATGTCTTGTACTAAATGAACCTATAGAACAACTTAGGAAGGCAATTTAGAAGTTCTTAGAATTTGAGGTCTTACCCTTTCTCTTGCTAATGACCTTTAATGTGTTTCAAGACAGGGTAATATAGGAAGACATGGTAACAGGCTATTGCAAGAGCAGTTCTGTGTCAATAACTATTACTTCCATTTAAAACCATCATCATACTTCAGTGTATTTCAGACACGAATTTGAAGTTATGCACTGTCATCTTCCTTTTAAAAAACTTGCCATCTTCTGTATCCTGTGGTTTGTACAACCTGCCTTGAGGAGCTGCCCCACAGTTGCTGCCCGGTGGTGTTGCGAGAGCGCGTTGCGCTTAACAGAGTGCAGGAACCTTCAGCCTTCCTCCTGTAGCAGCAGCTTTCAGACCAACTCCCGGAGGACTTGCAGCTGCTTGGTGTGGGGGTGGTTGAAAACCTGCTTGTCTATGTGCCGAGGTAGATAACTATTTGTAAAATTTTATTTAGGGAGAGTGAGGCAGGAAATAGTAATATGGATGTGTTGTTTTTAACAATGAATGGATGTTTTGGCAAAATCTATTAAGCATGTTCCTTCAGAAGTTCCCTGCAGCCTAAATTAATCTCTGATTCTGTCTAAAGAAAAAAGAATTTATACAGGTGCTGTCAGCATCAGCTGATAGTTATAGAGTTCTGGAGATGAAGGGTGCTGTATAGTATATGTGAATATGAAAATATTCTCTGAATTGCCTGCACATTCAGAGTGTTGCACGTGTCTGGTGCTGAAATTTTCTCCTGTGACAAAACAAAACACTGATTATTCTTTTCCATTTCTGTTATCCCAACTAGTCAGTGTAAAATAAAGATTTATTTATTTAATACAGAAGATGTGAGTTTTTAAAATACATTTGTTTATACCTGTTGGCATGTACTAAGTGCGTTATGTGCATGCCTAAGAAATTTTATATATAAAGATGTATTTATGTACATAAATGTATGTGTGTGTGTATATATATTTATAAATATATATATATATATAAAATGATAAGTGATACCTCACAATGTGACTGAAACGTTAAATAAATTCTTACCTTTCTGACCAGCAGGAAAAAAAAAAAAAGAAATCCAGGCCACAGTTTTGTTATTGCTAGTGATACTGCTTACAGATCTGTTGAGGATAGTTTATCCTCCTTGCAGACTAGGGCTAGAAGAGACACAGCAGCAGGAGAGAGCTCTTTATGGCAGTGTTTTGCCTTTATAGTGACAAAAATACTTAAGCCTCTGAGCTTTACTGGGAAATCTTAACGTTTCAGACAAGTAATTGTTAGCATGTCACAAATACAATGTCACAAAAAGAAGTGTGTTTAGGAAAGAAAGAAAAAATGCTCTGGAGGTTCATGCCATCTGCTCTCTCTAGTTCTTGCTTGGTCTGCCAACTTTTTAGCCCCGAATATAGTTGTATGGAATTGTCTTTAATTCTCACCTTTTATTTCCTCCTTCAGATTCAAGAGAGGCTGAAAAACAGAGGATTCAAATGTCACTGTGCCAAGAGGAATGCCCAGACCTGGGTCTGGGTCTTCCTGGGTTTCTGATCCATATTGGAAGTCAGTACTTAAGATGGGAACAGCCTTAAGCAAAGCAGCCTTGTTTGTGCCTTAGCTAGGAAAGTGCATAGTCCCTTAAATGACAGCATGGAGGACATTATGTGTCTGTATATTTATTTTTTTCCAAATGGTTTACATGACTTTATCTCCACATGTTCATGCTGTCTTAATGAAATAAGCTGATATAATCTCTCTTAGAAAACACTGATTTTCCATTTTAAATCTCTAGTGAAGTACAAATACAGCTTTAAGTCCTTTCTTTTGTGTTCCAAGATCTTGATAGCTAAACCCTCTTAAAATAAGGAAAAAAGATTCTAAGGCCTTTTTCCTCTAAATGAAAGCTTATTTTGGAAGGGGAATTCTATTCATTCAGAAAAGTTTTGCTCGCTGCTTTCCGGACTACTGGCATTTTTTTTTTTTTTTTTTTTTTTTTAACTTGTCTGTTTATGGAAACTTGATGAAATTGAATGTAGGAGCCAAGATGTACTATTTTATATTCAGTTCTTGAAAAAACATGATTCATACAGGGGGATGTTGAGTAAATTGCTGAATGTGTTGGTGGTCTCATATTTAAATGACTTTATTTAAAGTTTGGGGATTCTGAATCACAGCGATTCAGAAATGGTCTTTATAGCAGAAGTGCATTGGACATGAGAAGGAACGAGCTGTAGTTACTGGCTGCAAGTATTGGTGCTTGCTAGGGGTGATCCAGTTGCTTCTAGTTGCAACCTGTTTCTCACACTTACCTGATTGGCTTGCAGGAGAGGGGAGAGGAAGCAGAACAGACAAATCAACAAATTAAGATCTTTGCTCTCTCCTCTGTGCGCCCGAAAGCTTCCACAATGTCACCTATGAGCTTTGTCCTTCAAGTTGTAACGGCATGCAGTGAGTGAGAGGATTTAAAGTGAGAGAAAAGGCAAAAAGACTTGGATAGTCTAGGATTTCTAGGATTTTTTTTGCTAATTTCAGTATCGTACTTGCTGAAGGAGAGATCAATTAATGATTGATATTCATCACATTCTTTCTAGGTTGATGCATGAGTAACAGTTCAGTGTTAGACATCACAGAAAGTGCTAGAAAAATAGTTTCCGTAGAGTTAAGGTGATGCTAGAATGTGCTCTGCTAACTCCAGCACACCTGAGAAGCAAGAAGAGATCTGGTTATGAGGCATCTCTTTGGCATTACTATTTACTCTCTCATTGCCTATGTATAACATACATCTATGATCATACATACATATAATAAAAATCTGCTTAAATCTACATTGCTCCACTGTATTCCAGCATTTTTGTAAAGCTCTTTTTGATAGCAAGAAGCAGTATGTATCCCAACTGCAGGTGAGGAAAGCTGAAATACATTCTGCTGTTTGATATATGTTGCAGGTAGGAATCCAAGTATTGCAGGTGGTGGAATGTGCTGCTGCTGCCAATGTTGGCAAAATATCACTGGAAGGAATTAGTCAGTCCTCACAAATGTATTTGAGTGGTTCTCAAAGTTTGAACAAGGGCAATCTGTTCTGCTCATGTTAACTGCAGTGAAAAGTTTTGGAAGTTGGGGTAGGGGTGGGAGAATTAGTTGTAAACCAAGGGATTGCGCATCTCAGCAGGCAGGTCTTTTAAAGAGTAGCAGAGAGGAAAAATTAAATATAGAACTTGTTACACTGCAATCTGGAAGTAGTTCTTAATTCTCATGACTGTAGTAGGATGAAGGTGTATTTTGTAACATAATTGTGCAAGTTCCTTTGCTTTAATAAATGAACAAATTTCTCAGATATATCTGTAACACTTCTGATACCTGCATCTAGAGCTATAGCTTTACATACCCTCATGGCCTTACCTCTCTGTTTTAGATCTGTGTAATTTGAGTTGCAAGAGTAATAGGCAGAGGAATCGCTATTTAGCGAGGAGAGCAACTTAGTGCTGCCTCAGTGGCAGACACAGTTGTCGAATCACCTCTGGTATCACCAGTGGCACCTGAGCGAAAAATGTTCAGTCCTTTTCCGTCTTGAGGAAGAGAGTGTGATTTAGTGCTGAGACTGAAGGACTTGGTTGTTGTTTAACTTCCAAATAAGGTTATGGTGTAAAATGGCTATTCCAGAAAACATGGATTGTTTTTTTTTTTTTCTTTTCCTGAGAAGGCAGAGTATCTCTGTGAGGAGCTGTGAGGAAAATATAAAAAAGCAAGCGACAACTTTGAAAGGTCTTTTCTGTTAATTGGTACACGGAAGCCGTAGTAGCTGCTTAAAACCATTGTTTTAAAATTGCCTTTTGTAAAGAAACGCAGCAAAAGTAATAATTATCTTCAAGTAATCTTAGTCTCTCCACTTTATACTCCCTCTCAATTCAAATAGGAGGTTCCAGCAATTGAGAGGGTACCTTTCGTGAATCTTTTAAAAATTTGTGAAATAAGAAATCACCTGAAATTGGTAATAAGTTTTATTTTGTTGCTTTTCTCATTGAATGTATAACATCTAGTGCATACTGTATGTATCGTGTACTGCTTTGAGGTTCAATTATGAGAGTGCTAGTCTTGAAAAATTGGGATATTTGAGGCCTGTGAACACAGGATTATGTGAACATAATCTTGAAATTATGTTAAAAAGAACTTCTGATTTCCATGTGAGACTTCAAATTGATGTATTTTTAATAGAATGAGTGTATAGTGGGCACTGCTGGTTGTTCTGTAAATACCTTAAGTAAGGTTCCAGGTTATAGTGCATTTTTTTAGTACCTTTTGTTGTTATGGAACTGAACGGGTACTGTTTTGAATGTTTATTTGTGATATAAATGTTTCCGGTCTCTTGAAGTAATTATTATCCAATCACTTAGAAAGCGTTTTTGCAAGATAAGAATTCGTGAGAGATTTAGAACTTTCCTTATTTAGGGAGTTATCATCTCCAGGTTTTTCATTGCAGACTGTTGATTACAGTACTTTTGTCCTTAGCATATATAAGTTTAATGTACACGTGTCTGTTTCAGCTCTGCCCCAAACATAGCAGTATTCAGGACTGAGCTTGCTCAAGTTGGGGTTCTAAAGTTTTTTTAATGTACTGAGGAGGAAAAATATAAGTCACAGTTGAGAGAGAGGGAGAGAGAAAGGGACAGAGAGGGGGAGAGGGAGAAAAAGAAGGAGGGAGGGAGAGCTCAGGGTGACACAAAATCCAATCCTTTTGGCAGCCGGACTGTTCTTTTCTGTTTGATGCCTCTCCAGCCATCGCTCCTTGGCTGCTAGGAGTTTGTACGCTTATTCAGGTGGATGGGCAAGACTAGAGGAAATCTGGAAGTACCTTGGCCATCAGTGAGGGAAAGGTTATATTCACAGGGTCCCTATAGGATCATGAGTGAGCAGAAGTCATTGGCCTATTAATCAGTAGGGCTATGGTGCTTCTGTCAGGCTTCTCTACTCTCTAGTTATCGGCAGTTCTGTATAAGATTATGCGAAAAATGTTAATTAACACCTTCATAAAGATTTTCGGCAAAACTAATGAGAACAAAGAAAAAAGAAGCACCTACTTTAGTTAAATGAACTCAAATTCTAGGGATTTATGGTAATTATGGATGAAAATGAATATTGCTGGTGTTATACTGAAGCTGTAGTCAAGGTTTTGAAATGTGTTTAAATTATCATGGTTTAAATACATTTTACTCTATTTAAAAGCAGTTTTACTTTTGACAGGTGCTGTAACAGTCAACGGGGACTTGAGATAAGAAGGTAGCACTGGTCCACATAAACTGGGAATCCTTAATAAACGGTTACTCTGGGCAAGTCAGCTCCAATCCCGACTAGTGGAACCTTTTTTTACTTACAGATATCAGAAGAGTGCTACGTATTTAGAGTCTTAATTAAACACCTTTTTGAAACATTCAGGGTAACTATAAATACTGAGTCATAGTGAGGTGTGGATACAGATAAGAAGAAAATAGTCATCTGTTCGGATAATTTGCTCAGACAGTAGGAGTGTGTTTAAGTTGCCTTCTGTAAGTAGTTCTGTTTGAGTGAGGTTACATAATTTACACATATAGAATTGTGTTAATAAATGTTTTTGTAGCATCTGAATGTTTGTTTTTTCATTCATTATCTGGTTTGGTATTCATACTCTGTCAGAAATCATCCTATTTTAAGGAAACGGTGGAGTATGCTCTTTAAAGAATACAAAAATCAGCTTTGAGGGTACAGGTTTGGTAGCGTAATGAATTATATTCTTTGAGTCATCCAGGTGCATGCTGAAGTGGTAAGAATTTGTGAGTGCCCTCAGTTAGACCTTTTTACCTTTTTAAAGAGCCTTTTATTTGGGGGAATTGGGTTGGTTTGCAATCTCATTGCTTAAAAACCCATAAACCAATTTCCAGTTCACTGCCCAGGTGGAAGAATCCATCTTTTAAGCTATATTTAACCTTTTATTTCACTCAGCAGGTGATGGTTCAATCAGTAGATGAGCTTCACAGCATTGACTCTTTCTGCTCAGAATTTCCCCTTAATATCTTTTTGTGAAGACTGTAAAATGAGTTTCTTCATCTACAGGCATGTCAGTCACTGAATATGTAGCAACAAAAAGGACTGACTTTGTCACAACTGCTGCAGTCTTGAAAGGTCTTGTTTCATTTTCGCAACCCATTAGAACAATTTTTCATGTCTGAATGCCTTACTTGACATAATTGTCTGATTTTATTGTCTGTTAACAGTGTATGGAAGCACCAGAAACCTAAAGTCTTCTGCTGAAAGAAACCTCACCCCATGTATGCATTTCAGTAGTGAGGTTTTTAAAGTGGAACAGCTTAGAATTATCACTGAATTGGCTCATGTTTTGGAAAATAAAATTGCAATTTTCTAAATAACTTGTTATAAGTTAAATGTGGTATGAGCATCCACCTGCATTAGCTTTAATAGACCTTCAGTGTCTGCAATTTTGTGGGGAGGGTGTTTAAAGCACTAAAGTTGAGAACAAGTGATAGAATTTTGTGATATTTCACTGTTGCATAAGCTGTTGATGTGCACTGGTGTCAAATATATTCAAAATAAAGCTAATTGTTTAAAAAAAAAAAAAAGTCCATGACAACTTTAGTTGTTTTGCCATTACTCTAGAGTAATATCCTTTCAATTCTTTCAAATAATGGTAATTTCTAAACCGTAATATTGAACTGAAAGCAAGGGCTGACTTGTCCCCTCACTGTTTTGCTTTTTATTCTCTCTGGTGCTGTCAGTGAAGCTCTGAAGTCAATGCTGCTAATTTTTCTTTTTGAAGTCAAGAGGAATACGAGCTGCAGAATGTGATCTATTAGAGTATAAATCATGAATATTACTCGAGTTAAAAGCACTTCAGGAAGTTTGAAATTCAGTTGTATACATTTTCACTTGTCTGGACTGTGCATCAAAATAGCCATTTAAAATTTAGGAATAATATTATATAAAGTTTCTAAGAATATAGACCTTCTAAACTAGTTTGAAAAGAGAATATATTTGAGCTTTCTTTAATACAGAAATATACAAAGTTCATGAAGAGATCTTCATATTAGCCTGTTGTCAAACTAATATTTTACTTTACGGGCAACAAGGAAGAGTGAAACAAGCTTCTGTATAAATACTGTATTTGAATGATGTGTTGGAATCTACAGTTGAAATGGAAATAATTGGAAAAGAATGGATATTTTATTGCTGATTTTTCTCTGTTTGTCTTTCAGGGGTCCTTTCAGTGTTGTGCGGCGATGTATCAACAGGGAAACAGGGCAACAGTTTGCTGTAAAGATTGTCGATGTAGCAAAATTCACTTCAAGTCCTGGATTAAGCACAGAAGGTAGGAGAGGCACTTAAATCCTACACAGATGCTGTTTAAGTTTTGTTTTGTTTTTGTTAACCGTTTCCTTGCTTGCTTGCTCTGTAATAGCCTGCCTTGTTTGAAGAAGTTTTAAAGCAATATCCTGTACTTCCAATTTAACTTGATTTAACCCAGTGCCAGCATTTCTAAGCTAACAGGAGTATATTAAAATCGTGCAGACAAGAGGGCAGTTCTTGCACAGAAGAAATATTAGATTACCTTCCTGGGGGAATTGCATTTATGAAGTGTGTTAAAGCGCAAACTTAAATGATGAGAGCATTTAGAACATTCTAAGTCTCAGAGTTTTGGCTTTTTCAGTACTGTTTTACTCTTTTGAAATTATCTCTCTACAACTTTCCACCTTCTGACTCTCTTTGAGATATGAGTTTTGGGGAAAAGGACACCTGTTCATCTTAAGATGAACTTGGGAAGATTCTTACTTGGGAAGATTCCCAAAGTAACTTTTAAAGAAAGTCAGCCTTTCCTTACATAGTGTGCCATGCTCTAAAACTTGCTACAGAGTCACAGAATGGCTGAGGTTGGAAGGGACCTCTGGAGACCGTCTAGTCCAAACCCTTCTGCTCAAGCAGGGACACCTACAACACAAGGCACAGGGTCCTCTATTTATATTTCATTCTGTACATCCAAGGGATAGCCCTTCGGGAATACCTCCAGCCTCTGTCAGCAGGCAGGAGCAGCCTGGTATGAGCATGTTAACGAGGAATTACCAGGTAGAATGTGCCCAAATTGCTGTATAATTCTTTTAGCCTGTGACATTCTGAATCTGAAGGATTTTCTATATTTGACTACTGAGAGGGGCTGCCAACTGTTCTTTCTAAATTTTCACTAAGCATTATGCTGTTGCAGAGGCTTTTAGAGATAATCGTGTTTCAGCAGAGCAATCTGTGTTTCTTAAGGACATTTCTGCAGGCAACCTGTGCAGTTTGGGAGGTAATGCTTGGAATTAAATGTTGCATGAATATGATTATAAACAATTGATGGAAAGAGAATGAAGGCTATCAGTGCTTGGAAAGAGACTTTTATTGCTTATGTGTCCATTCAAAACCCAGCCTGCTTCCCTTCTTCATCAGAGTCTCATGGGACCTTCGTAGTCTGAGGGTGCCGATGACAAGTCCGTACATGAATTTCACGTGTATGTAGAGCGCTAAGAAGTAAGGGGTGAGTGTGTCCCTACAGTTACAGTTAGATCTGAAACGTCTCTTGGGTGCTTTGGCAGAAGTACCTGGCATGGGACCTTACATGGAATGGTATGAAGTATGTTTATGGGTGAGAACTTTGAGTCATTTCTAACGTGTTTACACAAGTTAGTAGTGTAGCCCTGTAGCAGAGGCAGCCAGCCACATAGACAAGAAGCAAGAACATAGCCAGGAGGTCAGAGGAAGTGATCATTCCCTTTGCTCTGTGTTTGTTAGACTGCACATGGATCAAGGTGCTCAGTTTAAAAAAAAAAAAAAAAAAAAAAAAAGAATTACTAGAATCAGCCCCACCAGAGTCCCCATCAAACAGTTTAGAGATGGGAGAACTTCATGCCAAAAGAGAAGCTGAGAGAACTGAGCTTCTTCAGCAAAAGAAGAGAAGCTAAGCTGAGATCTTAGTGCTGCCTTCAACTACCTAATAGAAGGGTACTGAGAAGATGGAGCTAGCCGCTTCCTGGAGGTGCACAGTGAAAAGGCAAGTGGCAATGGGGCAAATGACAGCCTGGGGAAATTCTCATTAGATATAAGAATGCACCCTCAGAGTGAGTGAAAACTCTGGCACAAGTTGCCAAGAGAGGTCATAGACTCTGTGTCTTTGGAGTCTCTGGGAACTGGGCTGGACAGGACCCTGAGCCACATGGTCTGGTCGGACCAAATTTAAAGAAGAGTTCAAGCTAGATGACCCCTCAAAGTCCTTTGCAACCTATGTGGTTCTGTGGTATTAGCACCAAAAGCCTACATGTGATCTGTACAGGAATACAGTTTTAACACTGTTCAGGGAGACAATTAAGACTCAACAGTACAATGCTCGAAAAGGAGTTTAGAACTGTTCGATACAAGAAAAAGTATCATTCCAATCTCTCAAAGCCCCCAGGAGACTGAACAGAGGATAGATTGGAAAAGAAAAACCCTTTGCTGGTCTTCACAGCTTTTACTATAGTAATAAAAACAATCAAGCTTTGAAAAATTAATGTTTCAGTAGGCTATTATCTGCTTATCAATTGATGCTTTTATGAGCACTTGTGGCGTTTGATAGAGCAGTAACCAACTAGTAAGTAAAACTTGTAATTAGTATAAACTTTCCATAAGGTTGCTTTATAAATGTGATGTGTATATGCACAGGTATCTCAGGTGATTTTTATGCATCTGTGCAATAGTTTGGTGATAAAGCAAAAAAAAATACTACCTAATAATGCCGAGCAGTTAACAAATTTAATTCGGACTAAATTCTATTGGGTCTAAGTATTAGTATTCATGCTTTTGCATACTGTGCATCGTCAGGCCCTGTAGTGTCCTAACTTATCTGTGTTATTAAAGTCTGTTGACCCTTTGTCTCTGCTCAAGGGACCGCATGATTTCCTGAGTGCTTTTAAAGCAATTGTAAAAATAAAGGACAGTGTCCTATGCATGTCTTTTGAGAGAGGAGAGGAAAAAAAAAAGATTGATAGAGGAGATTGATTTAATCATGTATTACGATCTATTATCTGTCATTTTATGTGGAAAAATATTTCAATCAAAATAAATGTTTACCATGATTGTTGCCACCTTCTAATAGACGAGAGATCTTATTTATTGGACAAATTGATTGGGCAGATTAGTGCAGGTTTGTATGCTCGCAGGCCACTGCAAAGCTTCGTAGAGGAGCTGATAGGAGAACCCCAACTGACTCTGGAAGCAAGTTGTGGAGCCATTTGTTTCGTCTGTGACAAAGGGCAAAACTGTAACGTAGGAAGATGTGTTCTCATTCTTTGATCGCTTGTAGTACTCGCAGGGACTAGGTAATTGAATGGAAGCTAATAGTGCTATAGGCAATATGGTGTCACAGGACAATCATTCCCTTTGTTTGTTTGTTTTTGGAAAAAAAATACCAACTAGCATCAGATTGTTTTTTATTCTACAGGAAGCACCCTGCTCTTTCCCTTGATATTCTTTCAGATTTTGAGTGATTTTTCTTTTTCGCATAATAATGACATTGCTCTTTTTTCTTTTTTTTTCCTTGCATAATTTATCCTTCTTGCGTGAAAGAATTGGGTTTTATTTATTTTCATTTGGACTTGTGTTTGTTAGATTACTTTGTTAGCCTAGTTCATTGGAAAAGCCTTGATTCAAAGCCAAGTATCTTAACCTGTCCATATTGGAAAACTAAGGTGAGTCACAAGCCGGGTTTTTTTTTGCAGAGGTATCGACATGTAAAAGAGACTAACTGTGCAAGAACTGTCCCTACCCCACAGGTTTTAAATGGTTAAACAAAAATATGATGTTACCATTGAGCACAGATCTGAGTGCAAAAATACTGTCAGTCTGTGTGTGGTGAGATTTTTTTTCAAGGGGGCTACAAACCCCTTGTGGGTGACATTTGGAGGAAGAACAAGGGAGACTCTGCCTTTAATTTAGAAATTGCCGCCTACGCCGAGCCTCAAGGAGTTGTCAGTTCTGTGGGGTACCATATTTCACTGCTATTTAACAAAGCATATATAAATAAAGGAAAATTTTCACTCTTGTAAGGCAGACTCCATGTTTGGCTGCTAAAAGTAGTATAGAAAAGGAGATCGAGGGAGGTTTCTTCTGTGTGGTACCATTGCAACCAAACTTAAGCTGTTGTGCCCAGAAAAGGGGTGCCATAATAGTAGCGGGCGGCCACTTGAAGGTGGCAGAGCCGAAGTGTTTTTAACAGTGACAGGGTAGTGCAGCAAAGTAACGGATGCTGATTTCGGCCTTTCAGAAGATTCAGATTGAGCACAAAGGAAAACTTGGCCCTTGGAGGGTAACACAGCAGGGCCTGGGTCACCCAGAGAGGCTACAGAACCTCTGTGTGTGAAGGCTGCAGGATTGCTAGATGAAGGCACAGTTATCCCAACGTGGTCTTGGTAGCAACCTTGCTTTGAGTCAGAGGTGAGATTGGATGAGCTTCAGGGATCGCTTCTCACTAAAATTTCCGTGATTTAGTCAAAATAGGAGGAAGGATTGATACAGATTTTCTTCCATTGGAGGTGGAAATAACAAGACTTTTTCAGAGGGGAAAAAAAAGCTGCATCAGTTTGATTTTGCTTTATTATCATTAACTACATGAAATCTTATCTAAGTGTTGTAGTGTTAATGGTATTATAGATAACACTGTTACACTGGAATATTTTGAAGAGTCACCGAAGATTCATTGAGTATTCGTTGAATTTTGGTACTGAGGGGACGGTCATCTCCATAGGCTGCAAAATCACATATTTAGTGAAACCTTTTGTTAATTTGAAAACACCCAAATACAAGATTTGGAAGCAGACATGTTTATAATGCTCGTAGTCCCCTGTCACTATAAAAAGTGAAACCTTTTTTTTTTTTTCTGAAGACATTTCTGTCTTCATGTTGAAGTTGACTAGCTAACAGATACAATGAATCACAAGAATGCCTGAAAGCATCATAAGGGTTTCTTTTTAAGCAGAAGCGGGTACCTGCGTGTTGGTGGTTTTTTGATTTATTTTTTTGATTGTGGTTTTTTTTTTTTNTTTTTTTTTTTTTTTTTTTTTTTTTTTTCAGGAGTAGGGAGTTACAGAATTCTGTTTCTGGCAATACATTTGCATAGTGTCATACTTAAAAGGTGTAAAATGAGGTTGTATTTGGTCAGGAGAGAGGGTATGATGCTGTTTCTATTATGGGTCCAGAGGTGGGATTTGACTAGATCTGTCCATGGGATAAAAATTCTGAGTGTCACTTGACCAAGTATCATTGTTTTACATCTTTTGGCTTCCCACATAGAATTTGAGTTAAGGAGATGAACAAGAAGATATATAAAGAAATAAAGTCTTTCATCTGGTCTGTAAGCAAAGAGTAATAATGATCAGCAATATAGAGTTTGCTTCCAAGAGCAGCAGGTTTTACAAGCCCATTCACAGCAAAGTTGACAACATAATGCTTTCCTTTCCATCTTCAGAAGGGAAAAAGTAGAACATGTGAATTTGGCACGCCCTTTAAAGAATATAGGAATATTTACCCAATTTTGATAAATTATTGCTCATGTAGAGGGAAAATCTTTGTTTATGCATTGCAAGCAATTTTTTTATTCCTTCCAAGCTGTCTCTAAAATAAGAAGGGCTTTGTTTCCTGTGTGACTTTAGTCCCTTGCTTTTACTGTGTGTCAGCTTACACTAAATTTTGTACGGTACTGAACACAGAAGGGCTTTGGAGAACTGCCTCTCCCTCCCTCCTTATTTTTTTTCCTTTATCTTTGCTATTTGTCTACACATGGTCCTATAACGTGGTTCGTCTTTTCTTGATAGTGCCCATGTTGTAGAAAGGAGTGTTGTGTTTACTGGTTGAAATCACTGTGGACTGTTGCACCTTGCCAGATTAGGTGTCCGTTTACATAACAACAGCGTCAAACTGCTATTGAGAGCTCTGCCATCCGACTGGGTAGCGCTATTAATCACCACGTGTCTGACTTCGTAAATGTAAGCAGTACCTTTCGTAGGATTCCAAATGCAAACATATGAAGTTTATGGTTGTAATTTTAATAATTATTCTAAAAATAACATATTTGACAATTAAGAAAAACTTGCTTCTCTTGAAATTCTGAGAATTCATGTAGTAATGAAATGCATACATAGTTAATACTAAACAATTCTTAAAATTTTAACTGCTGTGTTATGGAATTGCATTTGCTGTTTACATTATTTTTGAAGTAATCATAATGCTTTGAAAAATATTTTCTTAAGTAACAGTGTTTTGATCTTTTCTGTCATTCTGCATCACTTTTCAAACAAGAAAATAAAACCTAAATGGATGAATCTTGTTACAAAAAAATCCTTAAATTTATTATCATTCAAATTAGTGAAAGTCAGTGAATATCGTATGTCACTATGAAGGCAATTCCTCGTTGTACGCATAAAACAGAGCTTAGTTAGCGTTAGGTTTAAAATCTTCACTGAAATAGCGAATATCATTAAATATGCGAATCTTAATGGAAACGGTCTTTTTAGGTAATATGTAATGTGGTATCTTTTTTTCAGAGAAGTACATCCGTGTACATTTTATGTCTTTCCAAGCCATTAAGAAAACTTACTATTTGAGGAAGATTTCCATACTGACTTGTACTGGGGCATTGCTTCTCCTTAATCTGGCATAAAACTGGCTGGTCCTTAACTCTGTTGTTTGGAACCCACCTGTATCTAGGAGTTCACAAATATTTAGAATGTAAATTTCACTGAAAATTACAATTGAAAACGTTAATATTTGATGTGTGAAATGTATTACTTAATAGAATATTTATATTTAGGAAAAACATGCTTACCTAAATCATATTCATATGATTTATGAATCATACGAATCAATCATATTCAGCATAAATCCTCATAGAACTCAAAAGATGAGTGACAGTTGACATTTATTCCTTAACAGCAAAATGAGGACTATCAGGTAGTTGGGGCATTCCCTGCTTTACTGAATACCTTGGGAAAGTCTTGGGGGGAAAAAATACTGCCTTCCAAAGCAAATCCCATATCCTGTGAAGACTGAATGAAGATGAGTCCGGTGTAGAAAATGGTTCTTACAACTCTGCTGTAAGTCACTCTCTCCCTCTGAAAAACAAACAAAACAAAGCAGATCTATCTCACTGCTGATTTTAAATAGGCTTTCAATTTGCAAATTATTGTAAGCTTTTCTGTACCTTTAATAAATATTTACAGTTCTGTGCATATGGTAGTTTAAGATTAGTTAAGTGTATGAAGTATTCAGCAAAGATGTCTAAGAATTCTGTTTTGTGTCAGTCAAGCCAGAATTATCTAGGAGGATTAAATGTTTTAAGTGTTTGTTGCTTTCAAGTGTATTTACACAGATTCTACAGATGTGGCTTTATAAATTAGATTTAATATGATTTCTTATGAGTATTAAACACACACGATTTTTATAATTTGCTTGACTATATAGACCTCTTATGGCTATAAATCTTAGGCTTAAGTGCAAATTGTAAATGTGCAGTGAACAATATGCTGTAAATCTAGAAATCACTTTTTTCCGAGTGAGTAAATTTGAGTGGTTTAAGTGAACAAACCCACAGTAGACTGTTCTCTCCAAAATAAGCTAAAACCTTAAAACGTATGCTTCTTGTCTAAACTCTTAGTTTAATTATATCTCGCTCAAGTAAGCAAACTGTGTAAATTTGCTAAAGAAATCTGTGTTTAGGTGGTAGACTGTAGATATTACTGCTTGTCCAAGTAACTCAGCAGCTACAAGGGGGTGACAGTATTTTAGGAATGCCCTCCCGCCACCAGGTGTGCAGGAGACCCCCAGCAGCCCTCCTGTGGGCAGCCTGGGTCTGTCCTCCTCTTAGCCTTGGTGGAAGGTTTGTGTCTACAGGGCTTATGGGTGCAAGTTAGGAAAGCAGATTCCATTCTAATCCACAGCACAATTTGTCGGTGCATCTTCTAGCAGGTAAGCTATTTTTAGATTTGCATAACACAGCCAAGGAGCTTTCAAAAAACTGCAATCAGAGGGACTGCACCAGCTGCTAAAACTGTCCATCTCTTAAAAGTTAACATTTTCAACAAGTTTGGAGGTCAGTGTAAGAATAATCTACTGCATTGTGAGGAATAGATGAGTACGTCCCAAAGCCCAAATGCCCAGATCCCTCACCCAAAAGGGGGTCTCAGTCCAGAGGAATTCCCTCGGGCAGCATCTCGTGCAGAGGGGATAGTTCTCCACTGCAGGCCTCTGATGAGAACTTGGCTGACACTGGGAAAGTGCTGGGGTTGGCTTTATACCCAAGTCCAACAGGGCTGTGGGCAGGCAGGCATGTTTATAGGTAATTTCACAGGCCTCAAGGTTGTTGCCTCAATAGAAATTGCAGTCGTCATGCTCTTTTATGTGTCAGTAAATTCCAGCTTTCAAAGCTGTTTGCTCATAATGCAATGAATGTGTTAGGAGGTGCCATCAATCTTGACAATCCCATGGCCCTGACAGACTGGGGTAGGGGGTGAAAGTGCAACTGCCACCCCTGCCCTCTGTCACGATTTAGCCTGTGTCCTTGGAGTGGTGGTGTAGTCACCCCATACCTCCAAGATTTAAAATAAGCTGCAGTCAGATGAGGATTTGGCACTTTAGGCCATGATATGGGGAATATCGATATACTCTAAGCTCGTATTCTCAAGTTAGAGAAGTGAATCCTTCTGCTTCCATTAAACCTTTTGTTACAAGGTGTTGTATATGTTCTGTGATTCCACACACATAATCGTAATTAATGGTTGAAGCATCTTCTCCATTCGGCAAGCGAGAAACATAACATGTCTAAGACTTTTCCTAGTCATTCTGTCACATTTCCTTGCTAATGGTAATAGTTTCTTTCATGACTCCCTTTATTCTCTCAAAAAGGTGACGAAATGGTCGTGAGACAGTTGGGATATACACAGAAACAATGATCTTGTGAGCGCTGAAGTGCTCCCCACCCACCCATTTCTTTGAGCATCGTGACATCTGATACAGCCCTGATTTTCGAAGTCATCGTTGTACTGGCAGCTCGCAGTTGCTGATCTGTGAGCACGACGCTTTCCCTCGTGACGGTAGTGAGAGCAGTGCCTTTCTCTCCCAGCTCTAGAATAACTTCTCAGTTGCAAATTCTGGCAATTCTTGCACTGGAGAATGATTCCAGCCGCCCTGGGAGCTTGGATCCTGGCCTTTTCCATTCTTGTCTTTGATTTTGGGGAAGGTGATGCCACCACTTTTATAGATGATTTTATAAGACTCTTGCGCCCTCATCAGACAGATGCCTAGAATAGCACAAAGGCTTCCCTCTCCTCTGCTCCCCATGCCTTACCATGACATTCCACAGTCCTTTCCAAGATTTTAAGGGGGAGCCATACCAGTGATTTCTGGTCTGCTCCTCTCCTGGTGAGGAGGGCACAAGACCATGTTTCTGTAGTAATTCTGCTATCAAGACATTCTGCTGACTGTGCCAATTTAAATGTCATAGGAACTACCTTGCTGCAACGGGCACGTGTAATCTGGAAATGTCCTCCTCTTGAGCCCCAAGGTTCAGATGAGACCCACACACACACACCCTTCTTTTCCAGTGTCCCTCCTGAGGGATGCCTGGATATGGCTAGTTCTGACCCTGCTCCTAACCTTGGTTGAAGGTTTATGTCTATGGGTGTGAATTAGGCAAGTGGATTCAGTTCCCATCCACAGCACCATTTATTGGCGCATCTTCTAGCAGCTGAACTGGTTTTAGATTTGCAAAACACAGCCAAAGAGCTTTCAAAAACTGCCATCAGAGGGACTGCATCAGCTACTAACACTGACCATTCAATCTCTTAGAAGTTCAATTTTTCTACAAATTAGGATATTATGAGAATAATCTACTGCATTGTGAGGAAGAGGTGACTGAATCCCGAAGCCTAAATGCCCAGATCCCTCGTGTGGAAGGAGAGGGCTCTCAAGCAGCCTCGCATCCTGAGGGGAGACCTCTTGGCTGCAGACCTGCAGCTCTCCAGAGGAACTTGGCCCCAGCTCGGAAGGAGCAGGGGGCAGGTTTTATACCCGAGTCGAACCGAGCTGTGGGCAGACATTTACTGGGGCTCGTTCGGGGCCCTCAGGCTTATCGCTTGAGTACAAATTGCAGCCGTCGGGGCCTTTCATGTGTCACTAAGCTCAAGGTCCCGCGGCTGTTGGCCGATAACAACACAATGAAAAGGGCTGGGAGGTGTCAGCTGCTTTCCCCATCGCCAGGGCCTTCAGGGAGAGGGGAGTGGGGACAGGGGGTGAAAGTGCTCATCCCATGCCACTTAAAGTGTAAATAATGCTGGTGGGGTTGTGGGGTTTTTTAACCTTTTCTTTTTTCCTTCTTTTTTTCTTTTCTTTTAGCCTTTTTTTTTTTTTAAAGTGCAGTAATCCAAATCATAAATGTGTGGTTTTTAACTCTGCTTGCAGAGGGTTATAATTACATAATTATATAATAATAATTATTCAATGTAATTATACTTATGCAAATAATTCTGGAAACATGCTTTTTAAAGCAACTAATTTTTAAAATGGCCTAAAGTCTTGATTCTTCAATATTATTGTTTTTTGGGGAACTTCTGTTACCCCAAAATGCAAGTGCTTTCCAAACGCTTCTGTCGATGTGCGCAGGCTGTACTCGTCTAACCAGTCACAATTCTTGCCAATAATTGTCCTGAAATTGGCTTCCAAATAGGCTTGCCTTGTTATGGGCTGGTGATAAACACAGGGAAGATGAGCAGTATCAGCTGTATTTTCAAATATTTTCTATTTGGAGACAAACATGTATTCTGTTCTGGTTCTGTTCTGGTTTGCAACAGAACTCAGGATTAATTGCAGCTAAGCTGCAATTTCTGATAATCTGTTGGTCCAGAGAGACCCTTCTTTTTTATTTTGCTGCTCTATTTGTTGTCATGTGAATCTAAAGCCGTATGTTAGTCTTCAAGTGCTAGTCTTTAAGCTTTTCATGTTAGGATGATAAATATATATATTATGTCATAGCAGCAAGCCATAATAAAAAATCAGCCTTTCAGTTGGATAGTTTTTGCTTGGGACAATTCACATCCGGTGAAAATCTGGTCTGAAATTTTTCTTTCCAAAAAGAGAAATGATGCGGTTTACTTTGTCAAGGTCCATATTTTTTGTGCTCTTCTGGGTTGTCTGATAAGATAGGGTAGGAATGTCTTGATCTCGGATAATCTTCTCACAAATCATCTTGCAAACTTAGTTATTTTCTTCATGTATTGATATTTTTCCTGGATAACTGATAAACAAGTTTTGAGCCATAGGCAATGGAAACCCGCAAAGTGTTAGTGAAGTTTGAAGGAAACCTAAGTAATAATATTGAACAGAGAACGTTTTTTTTAATCTCATTTTATTCAGATACTTGGTTCAAAACTCTAGTACAGATATAGAGAAGGACAAGAATGCTATGCTATATTCAAATTAGTATTATTCGTATTAGACTTTAGTCCTTACTGCTTCTTGATCTCTACCTAAAAGTTACAACATAACAACCTGATGATTGATACCAGTTGCTGTGAATTGTATCAGCCTTGGTAAACAGAAGCTCTTCACTTTGTGATTTGCTGCACACACAAATGTGGCTGTAAATAATGTGTTTGTGGAAAAAGAACAGTTTAATTAAACCAAAACACCGAACAGAATCCTCTCACCAAATAACAGGTCTTCCAACTGAAAAATTAGTGAAATGCATTATTCATGCTGTAGTTTTAAAAATAAAAATTAGTGAAATGCATTATTCATGCTGTAGTTTTAAAAATAAAACAAAAAAAAAACCCTCTGTTCTTCAGTGATGCTGTTGTTCTGATTTCATTCTTTTTTTCATCAGCAAATATTTATGACTAACATATAATTCATGTAGAAGTTGAGAGGTCTCTGTCTTACGTTGAAGAATAGAAATACTTGGAGGGGAAGAAACTTCAACATGTGTGAGGTACCAGGAATTGTTAGTGTGCCAGTTGTTTGTTAGAACCAGGTAATTGTGTCAAATCAGCCCACATTAATTTTGTGAGATGCCAAATAACCCTCTTCTTGAGGGCAAATCAGTGGTTTTAGTCCAATTGTAAGTTTTGCTAAACAGTACTTGCATTTTCCAGGTTTTATTCCTTGGGGGAGGGACAGGGACCGTGCACACACACACTTTGGTTTCTCTTAGAATAAGGAATTTTTGGAGAAAAGAAAAAAATTTTAAGAGGAGCAATACCTTTATCTGATTAAAAAGTGATGGAAAAATGTTAAAAATGTTCCCATGTTGTTGGGAAGCTGCTTTTAAGACAATTAGAGAAATTAATAACATAGGAAATGGATCTTGGATAACATACAGAGCAGAATATTGATGATTTTTACTTTCTTTATGAAGGGAAGATTTTTGGTTGAAATAAATCAAAACCAAGAAGGATATAAAAAGACCTGTGATGTGAATATTATTGCTTAAGGACTTTCTACCTTTTACCTGCAATTCTATGTCCTACTGTGTCAAAGTGAAATGTTTTGTCAGTTCTCTTTACTGTGTTATTTTATTTCATACAGTGAAAGAAATGAGATACACGAATATGAAGCGATTTAAGAAACAATCGCTTAATAATCACAGAAAAAATACTTAAATTCATTGACTTTAAGTATTCAACTAAGCTGTTTTCCTCCCACCTCCAAAGTAATGTAATAGATGATGTGTGGTTTTAAAACAGTTTGTTCACTTAGCTGCCTAAAAGATAGAAGACAGAATATTTAATCTGATTTGGGCATTATAACATGATGGCAATGTTGATGGCTTAGCAACTTTTGTTAAGTTTTTTTTTTGTTTGTTTTGTTTTTTATTTGGTGCCAGAGGCTTTTGGAAGGGGACTTAAGTTTTTACAGCTTAGTGTATTGTTGCAGTCCAAGCTCTCTAAAGCAACACCCACTGGTTTGTCTTTCCCAGATGCAAGTCATTTACTTGAATGAAAAGTAATGTATATGAGGGATATCTCTGCACAGTCTGGTCATGCATGTTGGATTGTATACATGTTGTATGTATATGTATGTAATATGAATTCCATAAGGAATATGAATTCCATAATGTAACATGAATTCCATTAGGATAAGGGGGGAGATGTTGTTTCAGTTGTCAGATTTTTTTTTTTTTTGAAGCTGTTTTTGAGAAAAGAGCCTGATTGCAAAAGATTAGTATTAAAAAAGTGATGTTGTTTTTTTCAGAACATCTTAGCCTTTGTCAAGGCACTTAACTGAGAATTTCTTTTTAATATGTCATGGAAATTATTTCGGGACTGATTCTTAGAAAAGTCATGGGGTTTTTTGTTTGTTTGTTTCATATTTTTAAATGTGCTTTCTTACCACTTCATTGCTACTGGCCTTGGTGCTTTTTTGCCTTTTGCGTTGGCATAGTTCATTAACCCAAAATGGGGACTTAAAGGGAGTAGGGAAGACTTGCAGCCTAGTCTTCTAGTTTTCATTATCTTGTTGATTTGTTTTCTTTCTTTTTTTTTTTTTTTTTTCATTATCCCTCCTTTAAAATCCTTTCAAGTTTCAAGGCAAGTTGCTTTCTTAAGGGAGAAGTGTAAGAGAGATCAGCTTTAGTTAACTCAGCTGCTAGTTTGGGTATTGTCTTCAGAAGAAAATATTTCTTTGTGATGTGTGCTAATACAGAATCTGAGGTAATAAATCTATGTGAGATGCTTAAAAATCAAGAGAGAGAGGTTTACTTCTACTAAGGGCCACCAGGTTTTCTTACACATGAATCCAAACTGGTGTGGGGAAAGGAAAGGAATGAGAAGAGAAGATTGAGAGGAGATCTGATTAACATGTATAAATACCTTAAGAGGGAATGTAGGGAGGAGAGCCAAGCTCTTCTCAGTGGTGGCCAGTGACAGGACAAGGGGCAAATGGGTGTAAGTTGAAGCACAGGCAGCTCCATCTCCATATGAGGAAGAACTTCTTTCCTGTGAGGGTGCCAGAGCCCTGGCACAGGCTGCCCAGGGAGGCTGTGGAGTCTCCTTCTCTGGAGATCTTCCAAACCCGCCTGGATGCCGCCCTGTGCCCCGTGCTCTGGGTGTCCCTGCTGGAGTAGGGGGTTGGACTGGATACTCTCTAGAGGCCCCTTCCAACCTCAACCATCCTGTGATTCTGTGAAGTGTAGGAGCTTGTTTCTTAAATAGCTGTGATTGCTCGCTCAGTTGCTCCCGAAAGAGCTCACAGGCAATTGGCTTGGGTTTCTTTTTGCCTTATGAGCAAGCTGGGGCTGGAAGGAGTGGCACAAGGAAGTGAAACTCAAGGCTAGAATCCTGCCCAACCTGCTCTCCATTGCCCTGCTCCTGTCCAGCAAGTAGGACTGCCCAGAAGCTAAATACTGGTGTTGAACATCTGTGTTCTGTTTTAGAAATATATCTTGACTTCCAGGGTCTTTTCCCTCAGCCTCCCATTTGTTGTTATGGCCTGTGTGGGTGGCGGATGGAGCTAGGTGGTTGATCTGGTTGAGATTTGTGTTTCCTGTCATCAGTCCAGCCCCCTCAGTACTGTCCCTTTAATTTTGCTCGTATTCTAATTCCTTTTATGAATTTCTGCCTTTCTTTTGTTACCACTTTCTGGAAATCATCTCCAGTCTTGAATTTCAGTGTCCTATTTTAAGAGTTGGTTATATGCTGTTATTGGGGGAATGGTGGAGTTAATTGATCACAAGGGACATACGGGTAGGAGTTCAGTCCGGAATACTGCTTTATTCTTGGCTTGTCCCTTTGCATGTTATGCAACAAGAGAAATGTCTACCTTGGTTCTGTTGTATTCAGTAACTTCTTCCCTTTGCAGACCTCAGTTTGCACAAACTTTTCAGGAGTTCTGTGCATTGTACTCACTAACAGAGCAGTCTGCAATTCAAGGGCATCATAATCTCTGCAAATGCAGTGTAAACCTGCTTGAGGTGGAAGCACTGGTCTGGAGATTGAGAGCATATATATGTGTCACAGTGAGTTCTTATCACTGCCAAAAACCTTCAATAAAAGTATCTTTTAACAATTCCTGTTAATAATTTATATCAGCAGAAATGTTTTACTTTCTAATTATTTCATTGTCAACCACTGCAAAATGTCGGTGCCCTGAGTGATATCAAAGCTGTTGGGGAGAGACAGATCATTTACGTATAAAAGCTGGTCTCTTCTCTGTTAGTACTTAAAAGTGATATATGATAGAGCAGAGCTTTAGAGATGCTTATTGTGAGGTGGCAGGTTATTTGCTGATAGGCAGCTAGGTTCATATCCTGCATCAGATCTGTATCTTTATGTTACCTTCTGATAATTTGATTGCTCCTTGCTATCTGCTCTATCCTTGATATCTCCTTGATATTAGTTGCTATAGTGGTGTCACCTTTGTGTTTTAGAACCTGATTGCTGGATTGGATGTGGATATTTTATCAGATGAAGAAGATTCTGCTATCTTTCTGAAACTGTGATTGCTCTTCCTAGCAAAAAGCCCAGGAGCTTCAGTTTCCGCAGCATGCTTTGTTTCCTCAATTCTATGGCTATGCTTATGATCCAGTGCCTTCCCCTTCCTCTCTTCCCCCCAAAAAAGGAATGACTCTGTTTGGTCTTAGTTCTTAGTTTACTTGTAAGGAATACAGCAAGAGTAGCAGTTGATAAATTTGCAGCCACTGGCTTGGCTAACATGGGGCTGATTTCATCATTTGCTTCAGTCTTGGAAAATTCTCTTCTGTACCTGCTAATACAGAATTTCCGGATCATGCATCAGTCTGCATTTGCCACGCTAACATTTTGTAGATGCTGAGTGGCCCTTACATATAACTTGCTTTGCCCTTCTTACTTGCATATAACTTACTTACATATAACTTTCTTTGCCCTTCTTACTTTCCCGTAAGGCTCTGCCTTACGGGAAAGCTAAGAGTTGCTTAGTGGAATAGACTTTTGGTTTGGTATTCCTGGAAATGTACTTTTCCAGCAGCTGTCTAGAGCTGTGAAGGGCTCAGGAATCTTGTTTCTTTCATGGTGGGATCCAGTCTGTGTCATAGCACTTTATTTCATGTGTTCGTGTGGAGTTAACTGGTGTTCACTTAAAAGTCATATGTAGAAAAAGCAGAACTTGTTAAAAAATGACCCAGTTCCCAATGGAGTTTAAAGGCTTGGAAGACTTCAGTGGGGCTACACTTAGCCCTTTTTGCAGCGTGATATTTGTTAGGACTAATTTATGAAAATGATGATCTTGGTGGCAGACAATTCCTTTATGTGATATGGGGAGGATAAGGTTCACTAAGGTTAATTCTTCTCAAAGTGTTCTTTCACAAGAGGATGTTTCCTCAAGTATTCTTCCAAAGACAAATTCCACTGGGATAGATGGATGGATGTTGACTTTTCAGCTGTGCTCTCAGAACGCTGTAATTCTGTGGCAGAAGCTGTGGTTTACATCAGTTGAAGAATAGAGGAGTCTTCTGAATACTGGGAGTGGTTCCTAAGGCAGTCCCAATGCTCTGTGTGCAGTTAGTACATATACCTTGAGAAACATCCATCCTCACACACTGATGAACAATGAATAATTGCTGCATTTAAGATTTACTGTGACACTGACAGTTTGTAACTCTCTTCAGTTGTGAAAATTCGCTCCAAGGCAGAAAATACTTTGATTGCCCTGTTCAGTAATATCTCCACCCTGATCTGTCTGCTAATCAGCCACCTGGAGCTCCATGCGGATTTGAGTAAGCAACATGCTTGAGCACCCCTTCTTGGCAGAGGTGGTCCTGCAGTCAGGGGGCTTTGCTTTCAAAAAATGATGATTATGAGCTCTTAATCGTGGAGTCTTCAGAATCTGATCTTTTAAAGAAAATTAATTCCATGAAGACCGACTTTGAGATGTGAGGGTGACATGCAAATTCACCTGAATCCTCTGCTCTCCAGGCTCCCACTACTCTCAAATTCCTCGAGCATCTGGTTAGAGTGAAAGGGGAACTGAAGAGAAGCCAGTTGTGTTAAATCATTATTACTCAGCAGCTGTCGTGAGTGAATAAACTGGTCATACGTAAGTGCAATGAAAATATTGTTGGGAAAGCTGCCATTACAGACTTCCTTTTGCTCTAGCTGTAGAGTATGAAGCCTGATGGTACTGACCCAGGGTGGGGATTCAAGTTGGCTAATTGGGCCTGTTCTCTCTGCTTCTACTCTGGAGCACCAGGTGTTTTGTTTTGACATGACTCCATAATGCAGCAACCACTCTAATGATGCAGTAAAGCGGGGAGAGGAGGAGTTTAGGGTAGTTCTCTGTCCTGAAGTCAGATGATTTGCTTTGGTTGTTAGAAGAATTCCATCCATCGGCAAGGTTTCCAGGAGAGCTCTCTGATGGTGTTTCATGTACCTGCCACCTTTTCCTCTGTCAATAAAGACCTTGTAAAAACGAGTGAAATCTGTTTCAGGCTTCAAGTCTGATGTCTGGGCAGGTCCTAGTTGGTGCCTGCTGCAACTCCAGGACTTGTTAGATCTTCAAAGATTATAGAATGTTAAAGAAAAAAAAAAAAAAAAAAAAGCCACCTTTCCTCTTCATCTGATATGGTGGTGGTGCTGGTTATACTGAAAAAATAGTAATGAAGGACAGAGGTATATGGGTGGAGAAAGATTCCTGAGCTCTTAAAAATAGATTTTTTTTTTAAAAAAAGTTTTCTTACTTTTTTCTGCTTATTAATTACATTATGAATATATTCTGCATAGATAATAGATTATAGTATATTAGATCAAGTATATTAGATTATAGTATGTTATAGATCAAGTATATTAAAATACCTTTACAAAATAGACATAATGAATGAGATTTCCATGGATACTAACAGACAACTGGTTTCATGCCACTTTTAATTAAGTCAAATTTGCTATTAAAAACAGCAAAGCTCTGAGAGCAGTTAGTAGGAGAAATAGTCAGTATTAAGTTACAGTTCAGTCACTTTTCTCATTAAATTCCCCCGTCCATTGCAACTTGCTTTAAAGTTTACCTTGGCATTTAACTTTGTAGACTTCTGGCACATTAGTTTTTGCAGAAACTCTTCAATATTCTTATGAGAGATGCAACTTTGCTTTAGTCATTCTTTGATTCTAGTATTCACTGCTGGCATCACATTGCACTTTTGTTTCTGTGTTTGTTATTGAGACAGGAAAACATCAGTTCAACAGAATTGTTTGTGGTAAGATAATGTTTAAGTTCCAGTTTTGTGATTTTCTGTGGCTTTTAAAAAGGAGAAAATGAAAGGTAATGTCACAGAAAAGCTTCAAAAAATTTCTAAGTTTCAGGTTCAGATTTAGTGCTGAAGGTTCAATGATTTAGAAAGTTTTTTTCAGAGTTTTCAGTGAATTTTTCCCCCACTTACGGTTGTGGTGCTGTTTATTTTGTTTTAAAGTTATAGCCATGCTTACCTAGACTGACTGCAGTGTGTGCAAAGCATCTGATACCTGCAAACTGTGAACTTCTCTGTGCTCTGAAACTGCTTTGTTTCCTTAGTTGTTCATAGATCTAGATTAATACAAGACGATGGTTGAAACAGCCAGAGAAATGACTATGAGTAGCTGATGAGAAAAAAAAAAAAAATCCACCAAGGTGAGTGCAATGGGATGTGTGGGAAAGCAGGAGCCTGTTCCCAGTGCACACCGTGAGCTTGTGTTTGGCACAGTTTGCAAGCTCTCTGCAAAAGGGACCGTTCAAAGGGTTTCAGTTTTCTTGGTGCTCTCCTCCTGGCGGTGTTTCCACACGCCCGCAGATCCACAGCACAAATGTCATCCTGCCAGCTCGTGTCTGGCTGCCCTAATAGCTCATGTGCAATCAGGGGCACTGAGGCTTTCGGGTGAACTTGCATGGAGCGAACTCAGCTCCATCAGGGTTTATTAATTCAGATATTGACTGAAAAAGACTATCCTGTATCTGCATGCCTTGAAGTGGTTTTACATATACTGCCTTTAAGCTAATCAGTTCTGGAAGTTTGTTTTGCCAGTGCAGGGTGAAGAGATTTGTGAAGGGGAGATCAGGCCAGGAACTAGTATCTGCTTCCCCCGTCAGCGAGGGCGTCAGAATGTGTTTTGTCCAACTTTGATTCAAGTTGTTTTTCAGATCAGGGCAATGCTACATTCAGCTGGTGATTTCACCTGCCTTATGTTAAAAACCCAGTTTTGATTTTGCTATGTGGACAGAAAAGGTAGTTTAAGAGATCTATGAGTTGGAACAGGGCTCTCATTACTTGCATTGGTTAGCTAAATTTTGTTTTACATTTCTAAGTATCCCATCATATCCATGAAATCTTTCATCCTAATGAATGAAATATAGATAGGCATTTATTTATTTATAGCTAATGGGGAAAGGAAATTTGTTTGCCTCAACAAAAAGGCCCTTGTGAATTATGGTTTTTTGTTTTCCTAGTGCTTTTATAAAACTGAATTTTGCAGAGAGGATATGAATAATAGTTCTACTCTCTCTGTGAACTTGTAATATGTAATAGCGAACTTTGACCATTTAATCTGAAGTACAAAGCATATTGTTGTTAGCATAAGCTTTTGCACTCAAGAGCCAAGAAAAGAAGAAAATGCACCAGCTATTTGCTGAAAGCGCTTCTGGATTCATGTGAGTCCTGGAAACACACAGTAAAACACCTCACAGTGGAGAAAATGAGTCTGTTTTTTGAAAACTGTGGCTTCTGTTCGTAATGATTGATTCAGGTGTGGTTGTAGCCATTGACACCACCTGGAATTTCAGTGGGAGGGAGAAAGTCCCTCTAAAATAGTCAGAAAACAGTTCATGGGCAAAAGTAGTCATTGGATACGTTCAGCTGTAATTTTTTTTATGTATATAGTGTCTGTCAGTTTCCACTAGTTTGCAGAGAAAAGCTTTAGTGACTGTTCAGAAAATATTGCAATATTCTGAATCTCTTGTGCAGTCCCAGACAAGTTAAGACTTTATTCCTACAGCTGTGATTTGGGTGTTGCTATAACCAAGTTTTAGCTCTGTTGCACTCGCAACATCATTAAAATTAGATTTTTTTTTTTTTTTTTTTTTCCGAGTGAGGATATTTTAAGGGTACTGATTCCAGAGGCTGCATAAGCAGAAAAGGGGAAAATGATGTCTTTGAAGCATTGTTACTTTAATAGTGAATATCTAAATATACTTTATGAGTACATGGAAGTAATAAATTTGGTTGAATCTTTGCAGCATTAAATCCTGACAGTACTGAGAAAGAATGGATTCTGCAGAGTCTGTGCCCATGTCTTATAGAACTTGTTTTATAGTGTGTCAGGTAACAAAGGAGAGAAAAAGCTTGTCTTTAACTTGCTAATAATCGCATGCAGAAGAATAACTCACATGCAGAAGCAAAAACAAAACGAACTTTTTTTTTTTCTCAAGACCCTGGATTTTTACTGCTTGCTTTCATCCATTTAATAACCTCACTAACTGATGGTAATACTTAGAGAAAAGAGTTTGCTGGTTTCCGGCAGTGTTCAGTCATTGAACCACAGTGGAAGTTTTGTTAAGGTAATTAGTTATTCCTCAGAATTCATCTCTCACTCTGCTATAGTCAGACATAATTGGCATTATGCTAAAAGCTTTCCACTCACCTGTTCCTTAGTGCGCATCTCTTCAGTGCCTGATAGATAATCTTTATTTTAGAGCTTTTGCTGCTCGACCTGTCCCAGTACAGTATCATATAGTGGCATTTGCATTAATTTAGCCACCTAAGCACAAGAATGTATGAATCCCTGCTGCATTTCATACTTCCACAGCTAAAATGCTGTCATTAACTGAGCTATGCAACATTACAGAATTAATCTGTCTGGAGGTTGTTATTTCAGCTTCTGTTTATGCCTGTATTGTCTGGGCTTGATGCTATAGGCAAAACAGGTGTATAGTTGCTGCCTAACATGAGGAAACAACTGCTTTTTTTTTTTTTTTTTTTTGTCGTCTGTGCAGACTCCAGGAGTTCTAGACAAAGAAACTCTGATCCAAAACACTAAGTTTTGATGTTTGAGAAACACCTTTAACTGTGGTTCCCTTTCTGGGATACTTTTGGGCACCTTCTCGCTGGTGTTAGTGCTCAGCATCAGCAGTGTAATGGCTTATTTAACCCCTCTAGAAAAGTTTATCAGGAGTAGATGAATTTCTTAAGAATAGGTTTCCCTTGTCTTTCAGATTCCTGAATTCCTGTAAAATTGAGATTCTGTGCCGATACCAGGAATGACACAGATATGTGTCATTCAGGTAGAAGCTAAGCAACAGAAGGAAACGTTTCAAACTAAAGGAAGACAACAGAAATACAGATTTTACAGTTTTTAGACAATTTTTTAAAAAGTGTTTACACAACTTTTTTCAGGATCAGTATTTCGAGATTGTTCTTGATAATGTTCTTTTGCCTTTGAGGACGAAGTATTTGAGGTAATCTTAACTATCCTCACAAAACAAAAACTCAT
This sequence comes from Nothoprocta perdicaria, assembly GCF_003342845.1. NCBI lineage: Eukaryota > Metazoa > Chordata > Aves > Tinamiformes > Tinamidae > Nothoprocta > Nothoprocta perdicaria. The sequence goes on along the minus strand of NW_020455550.1, from coordinate 545,753 downwards.
TTAAAGGCCTGATGAGACTGATCTTTAGCTATCTTGAACTGCTCAAGCAAATTTTGGCCAAAATACTTGAGATGTCCATGCTACTGCATAGTGAAATGTTGAACAGGAGAAACCCTAGAGATTTAAGCAGAACTTCTCACAAGGTCTGTTTTTCTAATGTTTTGTTGCTGGACTTTGAAGCAATAAATCCAGTTTTCTGTTGCAGTTTTATTTAAACAAAGAACTTCTGGCTTGCAGCAGCCAGAAACTCTGTTTAAATATATTATGGGCCTTTAATACAATTATTAATGTGTTTAATAGCAATATACAGTCATGGGCTCTGAACTGTTCCCACAGTGAAGCAGACAGAATGTTCTTCCACAGCATCTTGATAGGAGGTACTTAACTGTGGCTGTAGGTTCATTATTTTGGTGTGGAATACATTTTCTGTTTCATTTTGTGGTCTGAATTCTCATCCTCATTAATCAGACCAGTAGTTTAAAACTGACAGGTTCCTTCTCCTGAGAGCAGGTCAAGGCCTGATCTGTGTTGCCACCTTGTGAGAAGTCGGTGGGCACAGGGGCTGCCTCTGGGCGGCGGGAGCCCCACAGGCTGAGGCAGTGGAGAGCGCCCTGGGGCCTGGTTTGTAAGGGCAGTTTTCAATTTGAGTTTGAATTTCAGTTGAAAGTAGAAAAGTATAAAGCTACCACAAATGTGCATAGCCTGATAATACTGGAAAAACTCGAGATTGGAGTTTTCTGATTTCATCAGTCTTGATGCGGAGGAAACTGCTGTCATAAGAGACTACTATTTGACTGATTGTGAAATGCTTTAAGCCAGCACTGCTGCTGTCGCTGACGTGGGAAATACTGCTGTAATCTGGGCGGTGTAGCAGTGCTTGCTTGTGTTCATGCAGATATCCAACCTTTAAGGAACTAGTTTAACTGAGAAGTAGTTGGGGAGAGGAAAGGGAAAAAATGCGTTCACTGAAGTCTGTTCCCTATTCCCGTTTACTGTGCAGTTGCACAAATAAAATTGCGCAAGTGTGGAAATGAGGTGGTGCAGGAGAGGAGAGCGAGTTGTCCTGTAGGGAACAACAGTGGCTTTTAATGGAGCTGCTGCTTTAAAGTATTTGTCAGTTTGTTTTGCCTTTACAATTAGAAAATCATAACTGCCTTTCAGTCCTTTCATTAAAGGCTGCCTTTGTGACTTTTTAAGGATGAGCATTTTGCCAGGTCAGTGCTCCTGACAGAGGCCATACACTTTGACTCTTATTTATTTATTTATTTTATTTTATTAAAAGCAAAAAAATGGAAAAAAAAAATCACTGCATATTCTGACACATCTGCTCCATCCACTTCCTTTTAAAAAAGTTCATTGAATCACAAACTTTTTTTAATTGTGGCTTGTAATGTTAGCAACATCTAGTAGTTGGGAAGATTTTGAATGTCAGGCTATTATGCATACTAAGAACATGAAATTAAATAAAATATGGAATAGCGCTATCATTTGGGAACCCTCTTCCATAAAGTGGTACACTGTAGTTTGATAGCCAACAGCTATACCTAATTTTCTTTCGTTAACTGTTGAAGTCTGAGCAAAGCTGGAAGGAAAAGAAAGGCTTTCTTATCTTACAGCGGAGGTTCCTGAACTTTTTCGGCCACCCTATTTCTGTTTGGACACCCACACTTCTAATGGAGAGATGCATTTCTTTTTCCCCTTTAAAATAATGTATTGAGTTTATGATTCAGCTATTTTGCAGCAGGAAGCAGAGAGCCACTAGCATCGTTTTCCAGTACAGATTGTGAACTTGAATTTCAGGAAGTCTTCATTTTGCTTATGCGCATTTGCCATCTGCTTCCCTGTCTCCCCTACTTCACTGACCTGCTGTTGAGATAAACTGAGAGAAGGCTTATCTACCATTTTTGTGTGTTTGTTCAGTTTGGGAAAGGTGACATTTAGATTTTTTTATTATTATGATGGATACTTTATAAAAAGTGTAAAAAAAAAAAAAAAAAAAAAAGAAAAAGCTGGGGAATGAAAGTTGCTTTGAAAAGGTTCAAGACACCAAGCTCCTGATGAAAAGTCATTGTTACAACCAAACACAGGCTGAAAAATGAGTAGATAGATTAGAAGTTACTCAGAATGCAGAAAACTGCCTGTAAATGTCTGATGCCAGCAATCAGATTTCTTCCTTTAGTGTCTCCAGTTGGGAGAGCCCAAAAGGTTTCTGCATGGGGACTCAGAAATGGTAACTTGTTGCTAAGTATTAGTTGTTAATCACATTCTGCCTTTTTTTCCTTTTTTTTTTTTTTTTTTTTTTTTTTTTTACTTTTAAAGAATGATTTTGGGGGTAACTCTCTCACACGTGTTGTGGATTTAATTGTTGATTACTCTGCTGACTGCTTTTTATCAAGGGCCACATGCATTTGTTTCTGATACTTGCTTTAAGCATGTTTGTTAAGGTACAGATTGATTATAGAAGGGAAGATTTGGAGATGATGGAAATGCTGTGCTTAAGCTCCCATTGCCACAGAAGTTTCCCTCTCTGGACCTGTGGCCTCAGGCATGAAGCCAATTGGTAAAACAGGGATTTGCCGTTGGGCTGGATGTGGAGTTTGTTGGGTGTTCTTGCTGAGTGTTGTCCTGGGGCAGAGGGGTGCAGCAGCGTGTCCAGCTGGGAGCTCCTCCGACTTCCTGAAGCAGAGTGTCTGGCACAGCCTGGCACCGTCAATGCCAACGAGTGACGGTGCATTTAGAGAGTGAGACAGATGGTGCTGAGAAGCCACCATCTGCATTGTATGTGTTCTGGGAGGGATACTTGGAACTGGCACCGGTCTGGTCTTGCCACTCCAATGTCTGTTCACAGCTACGGTGTCAGGAATGTTCTTGGAGCACATCCTCCAGGTTAATCTTACCTGGAAGACTTGCGGTTCTTGTGCTCAGCACCTCTTCCATGATGTGAACCAAGGGATGGTGGTAAGTGGCAGCGACTGGAAGATGTGCTTCAAAAGTGCTCTCTTGCCCCAAAGTAAAACACTAATGTGAGTAACTTACTGTTAACCGGCCCGTGATCCATGACACTGCTGTCTGCAGTTCATAATCATGGTGAGAGTGGAAATCAAGTGGTAGTGAAGTACAATACTCTTAATTACTAGATGTTGGTAGGTTGGTATGTTGGTAGGTTGGGATGATTTCTCTGAGAAAACAAAAAAGATGCATTTATTTCATTCTAAAACTTAGTACTACCACTTCTATTTAAACTATATACAATCATAGACTGTATAAAATGTATAGAAGCATTATAAACAGTTTGCTGGTGATACAGATAGATACAGCTTTTCAAAATACTGTTGTACCCAAAGTGTGGATAGAGAATTAATTTTTTAGATGACTAAACTTGGACAATCAGGATACTGTATGTCCAAAAATGACATTTTCCTCTCTTCTGTCTAGCCAAGAAACTTGATGTCCTGCCCCAAAAAAGATGCAGCTCCTGCAGTCTCTGCATATGTCACTTTTAAGATTGTAAAAAGATTCTAAGGATGTAAAAACAGTACAATAAATTGGGCTGCTTGAGAGCTTCCATGCTGCAGGATACCATGAACATAGTTCAGTATATTTGATATGACGTCTAGAGCTCATATATCAGATTTTGAAAGGAAAATCTGAGTGTTTTCTAGAATGGTCAGTATGCTCAGGATATAAGATAGTCAACTCCCATGGGAATTTTTAAAGTGGTGCCTATGTTTTACGTTTTCTGTTAAGGAGTAATCTCTATTTTCTCACTGTTATTTATAGCAATTACCCTTCTTAATGCTTTTGAGGACTCCATTTTGGGGGTCAGTGTCCAAACACACATCAGCTGCTTAGGAATAGTAACCAGTGAGTGCTGGATCAGTGCCTCAGTGTGATGGAAAGGGGTTTTGTGATGTGAATTGAGTAGTCCCTGTGCGTGAAGGAGTATTTTGAATAGTGAAAACATACCACAGTTCTCTTATTTAGTAGAAATTCATCTCTCTGTAAAGATCAAATTTTACATTAATTTCGTTAAATTTCTTCTGCATCAGGAAAAGTAGGCAGCTACTTGCTTCTTTTCAGTGCTCTATTTGCACTTCTTAAGATGATGTTACATAATGATCCTTAAAGAATTGCTCTGCTCAATTTGCTTCTAGGCTAGAATTGCGAAGTTGTCGTGGACTTGTTCATATTAAAAGTGTGTTATGAAAGTTATAGGAAGTAAAACTGCCCTTTATGTTCCTGAAAAAAATTATTTCCTTGGATTAAGATGCAATTATTTCCAAATTTTGTATTTTATTTCTGAGTTTACTTTTAAAATGACTAGCAAATTGAGAATGTAGTATAAATCTTTGTAAACTGTTGAATGCTTTTTCACATGAAAGAATATTCATGTTGCTTCCTGAAGTCCTGAATGCTCTTAATTTATATTAGAAATTTGGTATTGCCTGTATAAAAAAAAAACTGCATTTTAGCTTTCTTTGTTGTGTAGCACAAGAGGATGCTTAAGTGTTCTTGAACAGAGGAACAGATTTTTTTTCCCCCTAAGCAGATATGTAGGTGCTTCTTGAACAACGGAAAGTCACACGAAGGGAAAGTAGAAAACTAAGACATCTGCTTCAGAACGTAGACTGACGTTTCCTTTCGCAAATTGTGATTGAGGCTGCTGTCTGTCTATATTCTGCTGTTTTTTCTAGAGTGAACCTTTTTAAAAAAAGTTTAGTGAAGAGCTTGTAATGCAGATAAATATTCCTATATTTTTAATAAATGAGGGGGAAAAATCAGTTCAGCACAGCATTTTGTGTGTGTTTTCTATGAAAATGGGATTGATTTGTACTCAGAAATAAAGAGCATTTGATATTAATATGAAAACCTGGTAACCTTTGAGAGATTTGATAGTAGCTTCTTCTCTTACCTTATTCACAACTGTTGGTTTGTTTTTTTCTTTTTTTTTTTTTTTTTAAATTCTCTTCTTTAGAACAGGAATCCAAGCTAAAACAGGTCACCTAGAATAAATGTCATCTCAAAAATTACAGAATCACAGACAGGCTGAGATTGGAAAGGACCTCTGGAGATCATCTAGCCCAGCCCTTCTGCTCAAGTAGGGTCACCTTACCCAGGACCCTGCCCAGATGGCTTTTGAATTATCTCCAAGGATAACCTCTCTTGGCAGCCTTGTCCAGTGCTCTGTCACATCCTCACAGTGAATTGTTTTTTCCTTATGTTCAGACAGATCTTCATGTGTTTCCATTTGTGCTCATTGCCTCTCATCCTGTCCCTGGGAACCACTGAAAACAGTCTGGCACCATCCGTCTTCCCTTCAGCTATTCATACATACTGATAAGAGAAGGCTGAGCGGGGGATCTTCTGCAGACTCGATACAGGCCCAGCTTTCAGCCTTTGCTTGTGAGACATGCTACGTTCCCCTGATGGTCTTGGTGACCCTCTGTTGGGCTCTTTCCAGTAGTTCCCTGTCTCTCTTGTACAGGGGAGCCAAGAACTGAAGCTAGCGTCCCAGATGCAGCCTCACCAGGCTGGAGGGAGGGGTGAGGATCACCTCCCTTGGCCTGCTGGCAACGCTCTTCCCAGTGCACTTCAGAATGCTATTGGCTTTCATGCCCACCAGGGCCCATTGCTGCCTCATGGACAGTCTGCAGTCCGCCAGGATTCCCAGTTCCTCCTCCACACAGCTGCTCTCCAGCAGGTCAACCCCTAATCTGTACTGTTACCCAGGGTTATTTGTCCCCAGGGGCAGGACCCTGCACTTGTCCTTGTTGAACCTCATGAGGTTCCTCTCTGCCTGTCTCTCCATCCTGCCTGGCTCCCTCTGAATGGCAGCCCAACCCTCTGAGCCTCTCAGCCGCTCCTTCCAGCTTTTATCACCAGCCGTCTTGTCAAGGGTGCGCCCTGTCCCTTCAGCCGTGTCACTGATTAATAAGTTGAACAATGCTGGACCTAGTATCGGTCAATAGTAGGCAACGCTGGAGCTGGGCAACACCGTCAGCTACTGGCTTCCAACTGAAAAAAAAAGAAAAAACTTAACTTTTTTTGTTGTTATGAGTTTTTGTTTGTTTGTTTTTGCTAAAATGGTGATCAAACACTGGAGTGGATTGACAGCGAGACTGTGGAGTCTGCACAACCTTAGGCAACCTGCTGTGGTTGATGCTGTTTGTGCAGGGAGTTGGAGATGTTGGGAAGTGCTCCCGCAGCAGTGCTCCCTGAGCTCCTCTGTGCTTCTGTGTGTGTTGGAGTTAACAGTGCTGACTGCAACGGAGTGCTATCCTGAATCTCTTGTATTTAGCGATAATTTTTCAGGGATGTGGGATATTTAGCATGAAAATCTTGATGTGGTCTACATATATGCATTGAAGGAATCTGTTACCATACAGCTCTTCAGGGTATGACCCAGAAGACATTTTGCTAACAGGTCAAATCATGAAAGCTTTTGTGTCTTTTGTGTCATAAATTTTTGTGTCTTTATATAGGTTATTTAATTTAATTCATACCTGAGGGCTGAAGGAGAATTATTATCTTGTCAGTGTTATGTATATTAAGGAATATTTTAGAAATGTTAGTTGTGTGCCTCCTTCCAAATATGTGTTCTAACCATTTTATATTCTTCTTTTTTCTTATTTATTTCTATTTTTAATGTACTCCACAGCTTGAATATACAACTAATATGCTACTTTGTCTTCTACAGATCTGAAGAGGGAAGCCAGTATTTGTCACATGCTGAAGCATCCTCATATTGTGGAGTTATTGGAGACGTACAGCTCAGATGGAATGCTTTATATGGTTTTTGAGTTGTAAGTTTCTCTCTTCAGTTTTTACCTTTTTGTTGCCGTTTGCTAAATAAAATCCTTTAAACTATGTTTGCTTCCACCTGCCTGTTTTGTAGCTTAGAAGTCTTGAGTGGTATGAAAGCATTTATTTCTGGCATGTATAGATTGACACAAATTAAAAAGCTATTACAGAGGCTAAGTGCTTCATGGTGCTTCTTGAAAGCCTTTTAAGGGACAGACTGTGCCTGCCAAGTGTCTAATACAGTACATGAGAGTAAGACTTAAGTCTCTTACCTGGTGGCCGTCTCTTTTGGGTGACACATAGTGTGCTGTTGTGGTTGTAGGGTTTTGTTTTTACACACAGTTTTTTTGTTGAGTACTTCTCCTTTACTAGATAAAAATGTATTCTGTGATTCTTAGAATTCATTATACCATTAATTTCATGTGGAAAAAAAGATGCATTTGTTCAAAAATGTATTTAGAAAGCTTTAAGGCAAACATTTTGGCACCATTACAGTATGGAAGAATGAAACAAAACATTACTTTTGAGCAGAGCTATTTTCACTTGAAAATGAGGGGAGAAAAGGAGAGGAAGCCCCCAAGGCTCCACATTCCTCCCTGGAAGGAAAATTACTAGTCTTCCTTAAGCTTTAGCTAACTGTGAGGAATGAAAACTGGCAGGTAGAGCACTAATTTGTGCTTCTTTTGTAGGTCTTTCAAAGTTTGTGGCCTTCCATCTTCCCTTTAAACATTAGTTTTCCTGTGTGTACCGCACAGAGCATAGTAGTTGGGTCACCTGGAAAAACATTGTAAATGTGTCTGCAACAAAGTTAATACATTGGTTTGTTCTTTCTTTTATGTTTTTCCATGCTCAGTCTTCCTTTTTTTGTGTCTATCAACTTGTTTTGCTGTTTGTCTATACAAGCTCAGACACACCATGAATATGTACATTTATATACTGTTAATTTCCCTCATCTTTCTACCTTATGTTACTGACCACGTCACGGTAGCCTGAATTGATACTTCCACAAGAATCGAGAATTTGGCTTTAGATGAGTAAACAGACAGTTTTCCTCATACAATGGGTGGTTTTGGTTGATGTTTTTTAAGGTAAATCTATAAAATTATATTTTTGTGAAATAATTGTTTTATACTGTCCTTTCTGCAAGCTTCACTTCAGTAGTGACTTTCATGTTCCGTTTTATTCCTCAAATCCCAAAGTGTGGACCAAGGGACTTCAATTATCGTCTTATGAAGTAGTTATGTATACCTTAGGGAGACATACAGTGATGATTAACAGGATTTTGAAAGAGGCAAAAACTTCTTTTTTTTTTTTTTTTAAACCTTGTTGGTAGCTCAGAAATATGAGACTAAAGCTGTAATCATCTTTGAGTGATGAACCTATAATCACTTATACTGTTTTATATAAAAAGCAAGTCTGACCAATTAGAGTTACAACACAAATATTGTAGCAGACTTCAGGCCACGTGAGAGAAGGAAATGAGGCAAAATTACCTGAAGGATAATGATTCTTTCTTGTCCAGCATGTGCCTTGTCTGCCCATAATGCTACTTTGCAACCACAACTTTACATTCCCTACTAAATTTTGAGAACAAGAAGTGTTATTTTCCTAGCGCTGCTCTTTACAAAGAGCTGCTGCAGAATGTGCTGTGCTGGAGGGGATGCTGTGGTAAAGGATGAAACAGGAGATTGCATCTGCTGTGGAGGAAGGCTGTGTACTTGGATCCAGGGCTGAGTTAGTGGCCTACTGTATAATTATGGCTGCCCTAACAAATGTGCTGATTAATAGAGAAGCGTCTGTGCATACATACATAAGTAAATTATTCGCTCTTGTGTTGCTTTCTGTTTATGTTGTTATTATGAGAAACCTGACTACTTTGCAGCTAAACTTTGTCTGCAGTAATAAATGTATTAGGAGATAGTTATTCTGACAGGACCACAAGGAGGAAGGCAGCACGGATCTGCAGAGGAGATGTGTGCCCAGCTGCTGACAGAAAGCCTCTCTGTGGACTGGCAGCTGCTTTGCATGAGAGCTAATTCAGGACCAGTAGGTAGAAGTACAATATCAGAGCTTAAAACTTCAGGTCATCAATTGCATATAAATGACACATAGTTTTTTATGTATTGGAAGCTGCAAGTATGTGTCATATAACTTAAGTACCAGCATAGTTTATGTACTGACTTCACTGCCCTGTACTGTTTTATAAGCTGTGAGCTACACAGAGCAGCTGCTAAAATGACTCTGAATAGCTTGTCAAAGTCAAGATACAAGTTTAAGGAAATGCACTACATGTGTAATGAGAGTGACAGATTGTACTGCTCAAAAAGAAGTATAGCTGTGCCCATTTCCAAAGGTTTTCATTAAATGTTAAAAAAAAAAATCACAATTCACAGTATTGAAGAACATAAACAGCAGCACTGAAGCTTCACACCAAAAGAATGAATTTTTAACATGGCATTGGGCCCTTTTCCACTCATGGAGGAAGTTACTTGGAGGCTCCTGAGAGGCCGTAACAGCCGCAGTCTTTATCGTACAGTCCCAGGTTACTTTATTCTTCTGTGGTATTAATTTGAATTTGCTGACAGCTGTATGTCAAGGGATCTATGATTAGTCTTAACTGTGACCTTTTACTGAATACAGGTGTTCTTGTTCTACCTAATCATCAGATCCTTATGTTTGGAAAAGACCTTTATGTTCACCAAGTCCAACCATAAACTGTCCCCACCAGGCCTGCCAAGCCCTGTCCCTACGGGCCTCATCCACGCGTTCCTTGAACACTGCCAGGGACCGGGACTGCGCCCCCTCCCTGGGCAGCCTGGTCCAGTGCTTCAGCACTTGTTCCCAGCAGAATTTTTTTCCGTAATATTCTAACCTCAACCTCCTCTGGCACAACTTGAGGCCATTTTCTTTTGACCTATCAGTGGTTATTTTTGTGTAATTAGTTAACTACCTCAACTATAGGGCATCAAGATACATGAAACCAGTCTTTTTAAAGGATTTACTTGCCATTGAACAAAGCAGTGTAGAACTGCCATGCTGTTTAAAAAATTCATTTATGAAATAAGGGGGAAAAAAAAAAGCTTTCTTCATATTTGTTTGGTATTGTCCTATTCCAGACAATACTGGACACCACAGAATGGTTGCTTTGCAGCTTGTACGTATATAGAAGGAAAAGCACTGTTTTTACATAGAATATTGTTTTGTATTTGCTGTGTAATTATTGCTTTTGCTTTTACAGTCTCTGACTCCTTTTTGTCTAAGCCCTGTTGCTCCTTATCAGTGAGACAGCACTTTGATAATCATAGAATAGAATCACAGAATGCCCAAGGTTGGAAGGGACCTCAGAGGCCATCGAGTCCAACCCCCCCTGCACACGCAGGGTCACCCAGAGCACGTGGCACAGGGCTGCATCCAAGCGGGTTTTAAAGTTCTCCAAAGAAGCAGACTCCACAACCTCTCTGGGCAGCCTGTTCCAGTGCTTTGTCACCCTCACAGTGAAGAAATGCTTCCTTAAGTTCCTGTGGAACTTCCGATGCTTCAGTTTGAAGCCATTTCCTCTAGTCCTATCCCTGCCCACCACTGAAAAGAGGCCGCCCCCCTCCTCCTCACTGCCTCCCTTGAGGTATTTATACACGCTGATCAGGTCCCCCCTCAGCCTCCTCTTCTCCAGGCTGAACAGGCCCAGCTCTCTCAGCCTTTGCTCATATGGCAAATGTTCCAGGCCCCTGATCATCCTGGTAGCCCTGCGCTGGACTCTCCAGCAGCTCCACATCCCTCTTGTCCTGGGGAGCCCAGAACTGGACACAGTCTCCAGATGTGGCCTCACCAGGGCTGAATAGAGGGGGACGATCACCTCCCTCGACCTGCTGGAGACTCTTCCTGCTAGCTCTTCTTAATGCACCCCAGGATCCCGTTGGCCTTCTTGGCCACCAGGGCACACTGCTGCCTCATGGTCATCTTGTCGTCCACCATGACACCCAGGTCCCTCTCTGCAGGGCTGCTCTCCAGCAGGTCCACCCCTAACCTGTACTGGTGTCCAGGGTTATTTCTCCCCAAGTGCAGGACCCTGCACTTGCCCCTGTTGAACCTCATGAGGTTTCTCACCGCCCAGTCCTCCAGTCTGTCCAGGTCCCTCTGGACACTTATAAGGGTCACTTATTAACAATATCTGTATAACAAAGAAGCTGTTGCACTTGGAGCATCTGAAAAAATGGCATTTTAGTTTAGAATATACTGCATTTTATGTAGTTTATCCTCAGCATATTCAAAGCACATAGACTGATAATGCTGAAAAGCTCCAAATAGACTGCAAATAGCTTATTCATTTACCATATATTCTCTCACTACTTAAGTGGTGTTAGCTTTCTTAGTGCATTCAGAGAGGGATTTATATCTTTGGACATTAGATGTATTGGTCTTATTTGGATTTACCTATTAGACCATATATGTAGTTACATAGTTGTACGTATACACTTTTGTCATTTAATCTATTTAGCAAATGTAAAAATCTTCTAGTTACATAATCTCAGCATCATAAAAGCAGTAATTTAAAATTGTGGCAGTTACTGAGTTAATTATGGATATAAAGTAATGAATGTTTAAATGACCATCAGTGCATTCAGTCATTCAACTTTGTTCAAGTGTTAAGAAGAACTGGAGAAAAAAAGGACTGCTCCATACAGCACACACAGTACTGTGACATCTGCTATCTAAAGCAGCTCTGGGTGCTTTTTTTTCCCCCCCTATGGACTGAAAGCCTGAAATGGCTATTTTTAAATGCCTTAGGACAGACAAATTCATCAAACTCCTACGTACTCAGAGTATCAAACGCTTTGACATAACAGATACTTTTGACATAACAGAACTCAGATTTACATGAGTAAATGCATGTGAGGTGATTTTTTTTTGTTTGATTTTCAATGCACTCATACCCAGTGCATTGTAGTCTGATTTGTGGAAAAAGAGTTTTCATCTCAAGGTTGTTCTAATAACTGTTGATTTCATCCATCTGGTGGATAGGAATTTACAGGAGACCAAAAGCCATTAGTTTTGATGCTCAAAGAATGGTCTTTGGGTGTTTTCTTGTTGACAAAGCTGTGTAAGGCTTGCAAGTCACAGGCTTTTTACCTTGGATAACATCTTGCCTACATTCTAGTAAGCAGCAAAATTTAGCAGAGAAACTGAGAATTCAGTGCATCAAGACACTGATGGATTGAAATTTGAGCATTAATTATAACTCTCCTCACTACAAGATGGTGATTTATTTTCTTAATTTTAAAGTTTCTTTTTTTTTCCTTAGCAAAAGTTCAGAAAAATTATAAGTAAAATTTATGTATAGGAACAAGTATAATAAATAGAGTATGATAATTCCTATATTTGTATTTTTGAGAATTCATATAGACAGGAAGAAATTCACAAATAATTGTAAAGTGAGTATATTTGTATAACCTCATGATACTGACTGACATGTGGAGATTTCTAAGATTTCATGTTAGATCAGAGTCTGTGTTAAAGATTTCAGATAGGTACCGTAGTTCTTTTATATTACCATGAAAGCAGTATTCTTAAGGTTGGTTTTGTTTTACTTTTTAACTGTTTAATAACTTTTTAATTGTTTAATAATTTAACATAATCATTGTTATGAAATCAGTAGTAGATTTTTTTCTAAGCATATCTACTCAAAATTACTGTTCTCCTAAGCTCATCTTCTAAACTGTAATTTATGAATTATTCAGTGATCATGTATTATTTAGAGAGGTTGTTTATTACTTATAACTCTAAATGGAGTGATGTAGTTTGTGAAGAGCACCAAAATTCATCTCTTAAATGCCAACAAAATTCTAAAAATGTCTCAGTTTCAAGTGTGGAAAGGAGATCTTCCAAGTAGCAACTGACAGGAGAGAAACTCAGAAGCATCTCACAATTACCTGGAATGAGCTAAACAGTGGATTCATGGACGACATGTAGGAAAAGAAAGTTCTGTACATTTTGATTTTAATTTTTGGAGAAAACTACAGCACTCCGAGGAAAGCTGCTGGGCTGCTCTGCATTTTCATCAGGTTTGTGCAGAACAGCAGAGAAGTGGTCCTGGTTCACAACAGTACTGACCAGAGCTATCAAAGCTTGCATCCCGACCTAGCCCCAGTTCTCTTGCGAAAAATGTGGGAAGATGAATAATAGCATATGGAAAATCCAGGAATGTAGTTGGCACTCAAAATAATTCAAATGTGGCTTTGTTCTGTGGAGAAGTCTTTTTGCTCTTCAGAGCTGCCTTGGATGGCACCCTGGGCATGAATCTTAGCTCATGACACTTCCAGGAGTGCCCTCTGCTGGTGTCTGCTGGCATAGAGGCTGAGATTGGCTGCAGGAATTAAATCACTTCTCCAACTTGATTGTGGCATCCTTAGCATTCGGCTACACTACATGTGTATTTGTGTGTGCATATATGTGTTAGTCTGCTTATTTTAATGAATTTTTAACTTAGCTCAGTTTTAAATGTTTTACAGTTTTTGCATGCCTAGTGCTGATAACCCTATGGTTTGCACCAGTCGTCTTGAATTTGCGTTCATCAGTACCTCAAGACTTACATTACCCCAACCTTTTCAGTTGCTATAGAAGTCTTATGTGATCCTGATATTACTGAATTTTTAGTCTGTAAATACACTTGAGTATTCCAGGGTTTTTTGGTCTGCTTTGGTTTTAATGAGACTGACTCTTGTTCTTGCAGCCTCAATTAGAATAAAAAAGTTCCATAAGGTTCTTCAGCCAAGTTCAATGTTGTCCCTGCTTCTTTCGCTGCTGTAGAGTGCAATGCATAGCATAGCACACTGCTGTCCATGTGATGTTTAGGTGTGTGTGAGAAATTGACCAGGATGGAAAAAATACTGGAAAAGGCTACGGAAGAATGTACTGATGTGATGAAGGCCTGCCACTATTTTATAACAGAGATTCACAGTTTGTAGGAGTTGATATCCCAATACCAGGTGCTCAAATAACTGGCCTGGGAAAGTCTGGCCCCTGCTTAAATGGATGTGCATTTCCTTTGGTCAGTAGTCTTTTTATCATCACGGATCTACCTGGTTTGTTTTCTATGGGGAAAATCTGTGGAAATTAGAACTTCTGCACATCATATAAAAGACTGCTGGCTTTGAAACAGTGTCTTGATTTCTTTTGAGAGAAATAACTCAGGTGGATTCTAGTAACAATATCTATGCAGAAAGGTAGCAATGAGATGAACTGGTAGTAATTACTTAGAGAACATCTGAGGGTTCCTGTACTCCGCAACCTACTTCTTGATGTTCCTGACCATGTTGCCTTTCTACATGTCCTGCAAAGTCTGCTTTTTTACTCCTTGAGTCTTCTTCAGTAGAGAGGAGAAAGAAAAGATGTTGGGACTGAAGCTGACAGAGGTTATAATTAATGTTCTTGCAAGCGCGTGTTAAGTTTCAATGATGGAGTGTGATTTTAACTCTCTCCTTGTCCCATCAAGCAATGAGCCTTTTTGGATATAAATCTACCTGAAGCTGCCTACAGAGGAAAGGAGGATGGTTAAACTACATCAAGCTTCTCCAGTAGACAAGTGGTAGCCTAATTGTAGCCTAGAGACTTTAAAACTAATATACCTGACTCTTCAGTGTTATACTATCCACATTTATTAGAAGTTATCAGGAGAGTACAGGCATTTAGGGAGAAAAGGAATGAGGTACCGATTAGTGATGTAGTATCTTTGCTGCCACAGTTTCCAGGTGCCTTCAGGAAGGCTCTGAGGTATAAACATCTTCTTGACCTCTCACCCTTTAAAGATTTTCTTTCTTTTCCCTTTTCTCTTTTCCCTTTTCTCTTTTCCCTTTTCTCTTTTCCCTTTTCTCTTTTCCCTTTTCTCTTTTCTCTTTTCCCTTTTCCCTTTTCTCTTTTCCCTTTTCTCTTTTCCCTTTTCCCTTTTCCCTTTTCCCTTTTCCCTTTTCCCTTTTCCCTTTTCCCTTTTCCCTTTTCCCTTTCCCGAGAAGCGGGGGAAGGGTAGGGAGTCACAATTTAAAGTGCAGTTTGATTTGGATTTTTGTATAACTGCAACAGTTATTCTCTGTTATACATTCTTCCAGTTCTTCCAGAGTATTTTATGTAAGATTTGAGATTTATAAATGAAATAGCAACATAGTGACATTTTTGGAGATACTTTACGCAGTGATTTTAGCTCTCTGTCTTAAACGCTTTTTTCCAACTTTCTGTTTTACAGTATGGATGGAGCAGATCTGTGTTTTGAAATTGTGAAGAGAGCAGATGCTGGATTTGTGTACAGTGAGGCTGTAGCCAGGTATGTATCATAATTTTAACTAATCCTACAGGAAGAATAGAAGAGAAAGGAATATATTGTTACACAGTCTGGTAGCTAGAAGTAGGAGGAACAGGGTACATAATACCCTTTCCCTGATCCGATTGTGACAGTAATTAGTGTAATTAGAATTCTAGAGAATTGTTTTATTTATTAGGTGTGTATTTGGATGGATGTATTGAAGAAAATACTATTTCACATTCAGCATTTAATTTTCTGTATTTGCCATTTAATGGATCTCTCATATGGCTTAACCTGATAAGAGTGGATTTTATTGGTCTTGCTAGGTTGAGAGTGTTGTGTTTTGTTATTTTGCATTTTCTTGTTTGGGGAGGGGAGAGGAGGAGTGTGAAGAGAGGGAGGATTTACTTTGTTTTTAAGCAACTTTTTCCCATGTGGCTGCTTCAACTTTCTGCTTGGTAGGTGTACTAACGTCCAAATGGACGTAAAATCTATATTTAAAAAAAGACAATGAAAACCCATTATGTGATTTCTTTTTGAAGTGCTTAGTTCTCTTAAGTATCACTAGAACTCAGACTTGGTGGTTGTTTCCTTTCAGTCAGATGGATTTTTTTTATCATCTGATAGTACGTTAGCTGAGATTCCGTGCATCCATGGCGGGGAAAATAAGTACTTGTGCCTTTTGATGAGGGAGCTTGGAAGCAGCATCATTCTAGAAGGAGTGGAAATTACATTGAAGGAAGCAGATGGGAGACTTCATAGCAAAGAAAATCCTTTGACAGAATTTGTATATGATGGGATAAAATTAATACTTTGAGAAAACACTCGCCCTCTTTTCACTGAAAATGGAGGTTTCTACTTTACATACCACTAACATTTGAGTGCCTCCTGGATGTATGAAAAATCAGTTTATTCCTCTAGTTATATTCTATGATATTCTTATAGAAGATAGTGTCATTAATTTTGCTGGTGAAGAAAATATAATGTCAGGAATGAGAATGCTACGAAATTCTGTTTATGCTCTTGAGGAGGCAGGGGAAGCTGATTGAACACCGCAGAAATTTGCTCAAAGAGGTTGGAGTCTTCACCCTTGGAGACAGAGCACAAGGGGACATGGTCCTGGGCAGGCTGGTCTAGCCGACTTTGATTTTGAGCAAGGACTTTGGACTAAATAATCTCCAGAGAACACTTCCGTCCTCAGTGATTTTCCCCAGGAAACTCTGCCTTCACAATATAGTTTTATAATAAAATTGTTGTAATGGAAGCTATTATCCTTTTTACTTTCGTTATCAGTTTTTCCATTATCGTATAGGTTTTTGTGTCATTCCTTCTTCATTTACAGATTTTCCATCTGTCATTCAATAACAACAACAGTTTTGTCGTCTTTCCGTATATTGGAAATAAGTGATTTTCATGGTTTAATAAAAAAAGAATTTTCAAGACCTTATCTTTTCTAACAAACACTTTTGTTTTATAGTAGATTTGTGTGTGAATTTTCCATTTAAAAATCTGCTGTGTCATTCAAAATAAAAGTCAAGATTGTTTATAACTTTTTAGTGCAAAATTTACCAGAATACTTTCTTGTGGACATGCATTAGTGGCCCAATGGCAATTTACTGTGCATGGCAAAAGAGTGCCAACAAGGCGGGTAGAGAAATGATCCTAATATAGTCACTTGTCTGTGGGGGGCTCCTTTCAAAATAGGGGGACAAATAAGTTGTCTTTCATCTGCCTCAGGCAAGTCAAAGTTTGATTCTTTGCTTCTATTCAGCACTCATGGTCATTTTTTTTCCTATCTATGCCTCATTATTAAAAAAAAAAAAAAGTTCCTTGGTTCTTTGTCATGTGAACAAAATTGCTGAATATTTCAAACTGTTACATAACAGAAAATGGAGATTTTTCTTCCCTTATTTTTCCTCAGCTTCAGTCAGAATAATCCTAGAACTTCTTCCTTTTTTTTTTTTTTTTTTTTATTATTCATTGTTATAAACATGGCCCCTGTGCTCCTACGTTAACAGGAAGCTGGTCGGTTATACAGTTAGACTCTTAATTGATTTGTAGCATGCGTATAGTAACTTTTCCTGCAGGTTTGTCATGTGTGATGTGTTTGGTTTTCACAGTCATTACATGAGACAGATATTGGAAGCTCTGCGCTACTGTCATGATAATAACATAATTCACAGGGATGTGAAGGTAAGGCCCTTTTTTTCCTTCACCACAATAATACAAACTACCCAAATTTTGGTAACTTTTGTAATGTAGAGGGACATGAGAATTAGTGTTTATGAGTATTCTAGTGTGTGTGCTTGCTCCTAAATGTGTCTTAATGTTGTCCATGGCTAATACTGGCAAGATGCAACGTTCAGGAAGTATGTATGCATTTGACTGTAGCTTACTTGGAAAGTCAATTTGTTTTCTAAGTTTTGATTGTTTGTATGGTATCTACTTACATTTTCTTTTTTTCCACTGGTATAATTTGACTACATAAATTAAACTGGTATTGGTAGATTAATGATCCATCATTTTGACTGCGTAATGACTAAATTCAGCCACACTAAATCCTGAGATTTATTAATGCTTAAGTGCTACAATGTTCATGGTATTACCTACTTTTGCCAACAGTTTCCAAACATTTGTTACAATGAAAACTTGTCTAATACAGTTCCAAACTAACACAATTGAATTTGGGAGGAGAAGTTCAGTTTTTATGAAACCTATGTACACATAATCTTTAATTTTGCATTTTTTTAAATATATGTATATTTATGGTATTAGCTTATCCTAAAGTACTGTCACATTAAATAATTGAGAGTTTTAATCTAGGCACTTGGATTTGACTCTCCTTAATTTGAGTACACGTTCCTTGTAATTTCATTCACCAGGATGGCTGTTCCGTCTTGGTTACCCTAAGACTTTGTTTCTTTGTTTCTATCCAGATTGAGTCAGGTACTGTATAGCAATTAATGAAACAGCTAACAAGGCCTGAGGGAGCCGGCCCAAATTCCGGTGAGCAGAGATGATGGAGAGGGAGAGGGGCAGCTCCGTGCACCCCCCAAGTGGTCCGCGTGGGCATCAAGCTCATGGTTTACCTTTAAGCAGTTGTTTGCTCTCAGGTGGTATGCAGGCACTGTAGGCCTTCTGCCAATTCATTTTTTCTTTCCTTTTTTTTCTCATTTTCCTCCAGACAAAGAAAATTATTCTACATAGTAGAGTTTTGTTTTATGTTTGTTTGATATCTTAAAGTTTGATACAGCAAGAGCTTCTGAAGGTGTCATCTTAGTCACTTACTGTTTTGTCTTGAAGGTTCTATATTCTAGTTTACTCAGGGTACGTATGATACTCCGTGAGAATTTTAAGCTGAACAAAAACCTTTACATTGCTTTGGTATCCTGAAAGTTACATCAGTTTTTGTTGGACTATATTCTTCAACAAAAATAAATAAAATTCAGAGCCAGTGGCCTCATTCAGTAGAACAGGAATTTGTTTTGCAGCCTCTCTGGACTTAAACTCCTAAAACAATGCTTTTTTCCTTTTTTTTTTTTTTTTTTAAATTAAAAACATTATTTTTGGAAATAAACCTGTTTAATAACAGTGAGTTATGAATTTTTAATCTTCCTGTCTGAAGTGAATGTGACTTGGTAGATATAGAGACACGTAAATACACACCAGGTGTTGTTTATTCTTGGCAAAAGCTGTGTAGAAGTAGTGTACCCCTAGGTTTGGGTGTAGAGCATTAAGCTAATTGCAGTATCCCAACTGTAGATGTCACTGTGGATGTTGTTTTAAAAGGAATTAATTGTCTAACTGACCAATTTCCAAATTATCCAAGCAGACGAAAGGAGTTAAATTAGGACTGCTTCAGTCTGCTATAGTCTGATGCCAGAGACTTCACCCAACTTCCTTAAGGACAAGATCTGCTAGAGCCTCGGGAACGCTGTGTCTGCAGCCTATATGGCCTGCTCCCATATGGTCTTGGCCTTGCTTCCTGTGCCAGAACCAAAACATGAAAAACTTGCTCAAGATGCTTTCTACTTGCTTTAATTTTCTTCAGTTGTCTGTGAAAACAGTCATTTATTGAGCAACTGTACCTTTGCTTCATCTTCACTTACCATGGTACTGCATTCAGCACCTACTGCTTGTAGCTGGCATCTTACTGTTACTAAAGCAGAAAATCTTGGAGCAGGAGGTTGGAAAACTCCAGGCCAATATTCTTCACAACATGAATCTCAGAAACAGTTTTCTTTCACTACATTTTCCTTTTAGTATGCCAGCTTGATGAAATATGATTCAACCTTTCTCTTTGTTCTTTCAAGGCCTTGCTGCATCCAACAGAGAGCTTCAGAAAGTAGCAACACTGAAATGGTCTTTTCTGAATGTTCTTACAGAATAGTTTGTGTGTAGAATTGTGCCTATGTAAAAGAACAAAAAAGGGGAGCAGGAATAATGAGGGTCTGAAATGCACCGTCTTCAGGAAAAAGGAAAAGCAGTAATATCTCTCTTAAGCTTTTAATTGTAAGGTATATCACTAATTATTGCAATTCCCTAGGCTCTATGCTGTATAGATTCATAGATCTGTACATAATCTTTCGGTCATCATTGAGTCCCACCATAAACCCCTCCCTGCCAGGCCTGCTAAACCACGTCCCTCATCTCATGTTTCTTGAGCGCTGCCAGGGACGGTGACTCCACCTCTTCCCTGCACAGCCTGTTCTGATGCTTCCCCACTCTTTCCATGGAGAAATTTTTCCTGGTAGAATTATTTTATAATTATTTGAAAATACGAAAGTGGCCTTCTTGGTGTAAAGAAATGGGTTTCAGTGTTGCCAGGTCTTACTACGCTTAATGTGATCTTAGAAAACCTAAAGCCAGATTTTCTTTTTCTCACAGCCACATTTGGTCAGTACTGAGTGTTTTGAGTTGTTAGGTTCTTACTGTCAGGAGAAATGTTTTTATCTTGGCTTGACAATAGAAGTGATTCAGGAGAATTTAATCACATCAAGAGCTTTAGAGACCACGTTTTATTCTTTTCTCACGCCAGATAGTTGATCCTATGATTTCCATGTAGTTTGAGAGCTTGTATGTGTTCCTGTGATGAATGAAACAACTGATATGCAATCGTCAGTCAAGCTTTGTTTTGCCTTTCGTCAGGCACAAAAGTTTGTTTCCAATGTGTGATCAGCTAAGTAGGTAAACTGGCTAAAGCAGATTCTGCCTTTTCTGTTCTTAAGATTTTCAGTGTAAAACTCTTTTTTCCAGACGGTAGGACTAAGCAGTATGCACTGGTTTGTGTCATGTGCAAATCTCAGTCTACGTGATCTGAGACTGGATCTGCCGGTAGATTTGCAAGCTGATTATGTGTTAGATGCAACTGAATTAAGCATGAAAATTCTCAGAGCACATTCAGTTAAGTCTGTCTTTAGTCTAAACTAATTATGGTCAGACACTTTTTGCCAGTGAAGTTCAAAGCTCCTACATGTCTGCTTTAGGGTATACCTGAAAACTAAGAAAGGTTGTACATGGTGGGGGAGCTGCACGCATGTGTGTATTTATTCCTTTATCTGTGTGCTTCTAAATGCAAATATATTTTCAAATATATTTAAAGTAGCCTGAATAGAAACTATTCTTTAATACCCATTCTCTTTTCAGTCTCTGAATAACAATGTGAGCACCTTCTGAGGGCAAGTAGTAGTAGTTGGCCTGTGTTCTCCAGAAGTTATTAGGTCTTTTGGATCCAGCAGGCATCTAGATTGTGTAGACTTTGTTATATACTCAATTGTTAAAAGAAATTGAGGTTTCAGAATAAATGGCAGAGAGAGAATTAGGGTTTCCTGTGTAGTTTTTCATGCAGGGAATGGAACATCTCTCGTACGAAGAGAGGCTGAGTGAGCTGGGCCTGTTTTTTCTGGAGAAGAGACGGCTCAGAGGGGATCTGATTAACATGTATAAGTTCAGGAAGGGAGAATGCAGGGAGGAAGGGGACAGGCTGTTCTCACTGGTGGCCAGCGATAGGACGAGGGGTAATGGCCACAAGCTGAAGCATAAGAAGTTCCGTCTCCATGTGAGGAGCAACTTCTTTACTGTGAGGGTGACAGAGCAGTGGAACAGGCTGCCCAGGGAGGCTGTGGAGTCTCCTGCTCTGGAGGTCTTCCAAACCCGCCTGGATGCCACCCTGTGCCACATGCGGTAGGTGTGCCTGCTTGAGCAGGAAGGTTGGACTAGATGATCTGTAGAGGTCCCTTCCAACCTTAAATATTCTGTGAATCTGTGAATCTGTGAATCTTGTTCTGAGTATTACTTCCAGAATAATCCTTATGTACTGTGTTTTTCTGGAAACATTCCCTTATTCAACAGGGAAGTTAAGAGGCCCCAAGAGTAAGGTATCCACTTTTTTTTTTTTTTTTTTTTAAACACCATATTCTAGGTACGTTCAGCCTAGATCTTTGTTTTCCCTCCCCTAGAAATGAATTCCTGTATTTTGCTTATATAACTCACAAGTCACTTGCTAGCTTTGAGTCAGCACACATGTCTGAGCCGTGCCAGGAGTTTTAGCATGAGCTGTGTTTTGCTGAAATATTTCTCTGCCTCTGTCTTGATTGTCGGTTTTGTGACATTTTTAGTTTCTGAACTAGTCTGCAGAAGCCTGGAGCACCGTATTACGTGATTTTTAGTTTCTCAAATTGCCTGTACTGTGCAAAAGCTTTTCCAGCAGCTAAATCAAGAAAAAAAAAAAAATCAAGAAAAGCTGTGATGCAATTCAGAAACTTAAAGGACATATCATACAGGAAACGAAGTAGAAGCGTATGTCATTTCATCACCCTAAGTAGGAATTACGGAGTTCTTTACGAATCTGTCAGAAAGTTGCATTTGATTGCTAGTTTCCAAAATTTTGCCCATCTTCTTCTCTTCTCCATAATTTCAGCACTGGGGAACAAATGCCTGTGACTAGGAAGGTGGAGAAAGAATGATGTGAGCCTGTACTGCCCCAAGACACTCTGTGTTGAGAATTTGTTCCTCAGGCACTTGCTGAGGTATCCTGTGAACAGAGCTCATTAAAAAGTGAATTTAAGGATAGACAGAAGTCACAGGTACTCGTTTGCACCGTGCAACACAGAAGCACTACGACTGTAAATGGGTTTGCTTTCCCAAACATTTTGCGGCCAATCTAGAAGCAGAAATCTAAGCAACACTGTGCTGTTATGAGACCTTAAACTGCTCAATTTAGTCCCAGTTTAGGGTTCTTGCCATTGGCTGCTTTATACAGTAAAACACACACCCACACAAACCATTTTTCTATGCTCGTATACTCTGTTCCTAGAGCACTATTCCTACTGGATTTTGTAGTATTACTCCCTAGAGTTGCCCACTTAAGGTTTATTCCCAGAGCCATTTGATAAACATCACATGGGAATCCTGTACTGGAAGTGAACACCAAATTATTTTCTCCTGGGTATTTATTGTATTAAAGTATTATGTTCCTGTGATTTTTCTGTCTTTTTCAGTTGCCTTTTTATTCAACTTGCAGAATCCGAAGCGAGTTGTAGATGATACGGGGGTCTTTGGGTCCTCCCCAGGGAAGTTCATCCAGATCCAGAGGGATCTGGACAGGCTGGTGAGTTGGGCAGAGAGGAAACTCATGAGATTCAATGAGGACAAGTGCAGGATCCTGCACCTGGGGAGGAATAACCCCAGGCACCAGGACAGATTAGGGCTCGACCTGCTGGAAAGCACCTCCACGGAGAGGGACCTGGGAGTCCTGGTTGACACTAAGTTAACCATGAGTGAGCAGTGTGCCCTCGTGGCTAAGAAGGCCAATGGGATCCTGGCTGCATCAGGAGGAGTGTTGCCAGCAGGTCAAGGGAGGGGATCCTGCCCCTCTGCTCAGCTCTGGGGAGGCCGCACCTGGAGTATTGGGTGCAGTTCTGGGCTCCCCAGTATAAGACGGATGTGGAGCTTCTCGAGAGGGTCCAGCGGAGAGCGACAAAGATGATTAAGGGAATGGAACATCTCTCGTATGAGGAGAGACTGAATGAACAGGGCCTGTTTTCTCTGGAGAAGAGAAGGCTCAGAGGGGATCTGATTAACATGTATAAGTTCATGAAGGGAGAATGCAGGGAGGAAGGGGACAAGCTCTTCTCATTGGTGGCCAGCGATAGGACAAGGGGTAATGGGCGTAAGCTGAAACACAGGAGGTTCCATCTCCAGGTGAGGAGGAACTTTTTTCCTGTGAGGGTGACAGAGCCCTGGCACAGGCTGCCCAGGGAGGTTGTGGAGTCTCCTTCCCTGGAGGTCTTCCAAACCCGCCTGGATGCCGCCCTGTGCCATATGCTGTAGGTGTGCCTGCTTGAGCGGGAAGGCTGGACTAGATGATCTCTAGAGGTCCCTTCCAACCTTGAATATTCTGTGATTCATACCTGCTGGCAGGAGAGTAGGGGACCTACCCAACATTTAGTGGCACTGTGTGGCGATCCCAGGAGTCAATGTCATGGAACTCAGTAGACTACTGAAGATAGAAGAGCTCGCTCGATTTTATTACTTAATATTGAGCAAATGACTGGATTTCTTCAAATACCTAATGTTCTAGTCCACTGAGCACAGACAGTACTAAATCCCTTTTGGTCTTAGTTGCAAAGAAGAGTCAAGAATGGAAAAGACCGTTAATTAATCTCAAGTGTTTTCCATTGAATTGATCAAAATTCCTGCTTAAGTCATCAGGATATTCTAATTTGGGGGGAGGGAGAAAAGAGAAATTCCCGTGCTTCATACTCCTAATAAACAGGGAGTGATTAATCAGCATTTATGTCTTACGTCTTCCCAGTTAAACCATAACATTTACCTGACAAGACTAGCCTGTATGTAGAAATTCTGTGATTTTTTTTTTTAAACTCAAATATTGCCAGATATTAGAAATAACTGCATGTATGCATTTAATCCTTTTTTTCCCTCAAAATTTGTGTATTCCAATATGTTACAATATTGTAGATCTTTTGTGTTAATCTCATGCAGCTATCTTCTATAAACAGCCCGGATTTAAGTGTTGTTTTGAACAACAAAATACTTTTTGTAGTAACATGTTTTAATTCACTTTTGAGAATTATGTATCACTTTTATATGAATACAGTATATTGAGCACACACAGGCCATGTACCAATAATGTAACCACTGCTGAAACTGTTCGTTAAATATAACTACCATGAGTAAGATTCCAGGAAAGAAAAACATTTCCTGACCAGCCTACAGAGCACCTAAAATGTGTTCTTCTTAAACACCACTTCAAATATTTCTGCTAGGCCACAAGAGATCTCCCAGGCTCTGGATCCTTCATCCATCTGCCAGTGCAGGTTGGCAGTCACCATCAAAGCTTTCTCTTCTGAATCACCCTGTTGCAGATTTAATTTCCATAACACTCATGATAGGAAATGCCAGAGCAAGATGATAAATGATCTACATCTTAACTTTAAGATTACCACAATTTTAAAACAAAGCTATAGAAAAGCTCTTTCTGTGAGGCAAGAATTAAAAAAAAAAAAAGCCTATAAAATATTTGAGTAGGGTTTTACTCCCAAGGAAACAGTTATTATAGCAAAATGCTAGTCGTGGACATAGGTAAAAAATATTATTCCCATTAAGAACTTTCCTTCCTAACCCAAATAATTTCAGCATGCCTTGTGATTCATTCCCCATTAAAAAAATAAAAACTAAGAAAAAAATCAGCCTCTTAGTCAAATATTCTTGAACAAAGAATACTTGTTGAATGCATTTTTTAGTCTTTACTATTTTTTTTTGCCTTTTTTAAGTCTGATAATAGTTCAGTCAGTGCAGAGAAGATACATCTATGTGTTTTTTTTTCTGTCCTATTCTTTGCTATGAAGGAAGCTACTGTCTGAAACTTAGAAATGATGGAGAGCTGTGTGATCTGCTTCAGCCTAGTTTCAGCCTGCTTCCCTGACTACTTAGATAGGAGTACATTGTTTGGATGTACGTGTAGGATTTATGTCTGATGCTGTAAGCAAAATAACTTAAAATAATACAAGTGATTTTTTTTGCATTTTATTTAAATACTTATTTCACACAAGTCTTGATATAGATAGTTAAAATGAGTTTATTGATAGTCATATTCCCTTGGCGTTGTCCCATCATTCTTCCTAGTTGGGGGTGTCTCTTCAGTAGAATTATCAGCTCTACGTTTGTGGTCTTTTGATGTGCATTTTCCAAACAGGCTGTAGAGACTTTCCTTAAACGTTTTATCTAGCAAAAGAGTTATAAGTGGATCTAAGCTACTCTTAGCAGCAGCAAGACAAGTAAGGAAGTTTTTGATTTCCACTAGGTAGTTTAACCTTTGGCAGTCTTTATTTGTAAGCAGAACATAAAAAAATGGCCTAAAAGTGTGATATGGGAGAAAGCAGACAATTAATATTATCTGGATGATGAGAATGTTTCTCCTGACTGTTCTGTAAATGAGATGTTTCTTGCCAATACAGGTATTTTTTTGTATTTTACTCAGATGCCTGGTAAGCGAGTAGTATGACATCAACACCGTAATAAAAGATACAAAAAAGCAGGCAGTAGCAACAGAAGCCGCGATCCTCGTGGTGTATTCACCAGATTCTACCTTGATATTATAGCACTGGTGAAACTCCTGCCCAGGCTTTGCCTCGGCATCGTACGTTATAGCTATTACAGTTACGCACACCACAGTAATCCATATAGTGATGCACAAGTTCTTAGCGAATTTTGGCTGGCGAAACTTTTCGAGGGCACGCCTGTAAAAGCTTTTGTTAACTGGCCGAGCGACCTGCGAGAAGTCGTTGCTTTTCTTCAGCGTGGCGTACTGGCTCAGAGCCGTGGAGCACAGAATGGTGATGGTGACGTACATGTTGACGTGCAAGACGACCGTGCTGGGGTGGTTCGCTATCCTGCATATGGCGGAATCGTATGGCCACTGAAACCCACCTGCAAAGTAGGCCGCCAGGAAGGGCATGGTGCTGCATATGAGTAAGTTGGCAGCAACAAGGTTTGCCAGGTAAATGTACTGTGCTCTTTTTTGCATTGTAGGTATTTTCCTTGAAAATATCCAAGCAGAGAGAATATTTCCCAAACTTCCAGTGGTGAATAGGATAGAGTAGATGACTGGTAGAGCTACAGTAGTAGCGAACGATGGCTGAAGGCATGTTGAATTTCTCATTGATGCCGCTTTTCCTTAAATGAATGGGCAGAGCTGAAACACAATTGAACACGTTATTTTTATGTAATAATGCATCTCGCTTCTCTTTTAATTGTTCTTGTTTTAACTGTTCCCTTTTCTCCCCTGCTTCTCTGTTACTAAATCCCGTGTGGCCATCTTGAATTTGCATGATGTTGCTCCCTGGGCACTTTCTCACTGATAGGTTTTACCGAAAAAGCTCTCCCATATCAAAACCCCAAGATTTTATATGCATGAAGTCTGATAACCCAAGTGAGGAAGCAGATGCTTTAAGCTAGGGCATGAGAATATCTTGTGTGGTCTCACTTAATCTTTTTGAACAGCTGTAACCAGCTTCGGAAAATATTTCTCAGTTTAAGTTAAATATGCAAAACAAATGCAAAATATTACCGTAATGGCAGATATGGAGTATTCCCTGCCTTCATTTAAGTAAGAAATACAGCTATATGTGATTCTGAAATCTGGCTATGTACGTTTATTTTGTGCAGATTGTAAACACCATCAGAATCTCATGACACCTTGTTCAAGCTGTATTCTTGGGTTATATATTTTGCGTAATCAATCCAGTGTCTGTTTCTAAACATAAGAAATGACTGCTGAACATACAAATACAGGGTTTTTTTCCATGTTTAATTTTCAATTTATTCTTGATTTATAGACCGTAAATAAGAAATGCAATCTATTTGGTGTTTAAAACTCTTTATAGCGACTGCATACAAAAAATATTTCAGTTTACTGACCTGTAGTGAAGATAGATCCTCTCTTGTACAGATATAAATTTAGTGACATGTATCCTAGTGAGCATATTCCATTAACATTCCATTTAAAAGCATATGTAAAAATTCTGACAGGTTCTTATAAATTGTCGAAACTTTTTTTCAGAAACTGAACTCAAATACTGAAGAGTATTCTGTATAACTCTGATTAAAAAAGCAGACACCAAGTAGATTAGCCAAATATACATATATGCCGATTAAATTGTCCATGTTTTACAATTTGAAAAATGACAGTTTTATAGTTGTTTTATCTTAAAGTCCCATGTAGATTGTTGAGTCAAAACTTATTACATTTTTTTATCCCAGTGAGTTAAGCTCACAAACTAACTGGTAGATTTAGTTATTTAGAGATCTAATGTTCGTTTCTGTGGGACAAAATGCCCACATTTTGTCAGAGGAAACAAAGAAGTATCAATTTAACCTTACCTATGCAAGCTGCAAGCACCTTCCTTTGCAGGGAGGAAATATTTCTGTTTGAAGCACTTCCTTTGTATCTCCGCTGCTGCAGTTTAAAGGATGGTATTTATTTAAATCTGGAAAGTACCTTTAAGTACCTGTCCTTTATAGGTAGGTTTTTCAGAATTTTTCCTTTCATGTACACAGTCAGCAATGAGCCAAGCATTAAAAGTTCAAAAGCATTAAAAGTTCAAACCTAAAGATGTGATCTGTGTAACAAAGACTTTGAAATTAGATCCAGGTGTAACTCCATTAGAAGAATAAGGAGAGGGAGGTGGTGTGGAAGAGTGACTGTAACAGCCAAAAGGCTCAAGAAGCTCTGGTGCAGGAAGAGCTTGTGGGGTTTGTGCAGCCCCTTCCACCTTCTGGGCGTGGAGGAGTGGATCCTGCCGGGCTCTTCAGGGCCGCCCACTTCCCAGAATGGAGAAGAGAAGTGTTTGAGGGGTGAAAACCGGTTTCAGTGCTGCTTAGCTTCAGCTCCAAAAGACTTCACAAAAGCAACAGGCTATTCTTGACAATGCTGCCCGTGCTGGGTTAGTATCCGTATCCTCATTCCAGGGTTAAGTGACCGACTGAATACATTGCGTACGTCCAGTTAGATGATGGATTTTGTGGAAGCAGTTTACAGCTGAGGTGATACTCTAGGATTACCAATCAGTTGGGGAAAATTCAGTGTTTTTCTGTCCAAAGAAAATAATATTTTGTACAAATCATCCACAAGTCTGCAGAAAGCAGCTTTCCCACTCCATGAATAAGGTCTAGTCACAGATCAAGTTCTGCTTCACCGAGCTTAAGACTAGATTTTTTTTTTTATTTGTTTTGCTTTTGTTTTTCTGTCGGAAATGTCTGTGGTTGTGAAGCAGGGCTTTTTGTCAGCTATAAATAAATTCCTCTGTGAGAACAGAGAAGATACCATGTAAAAGGTTCTGCAGTAAGATCCTTGTTTTGTTACTTTTGCCCTATTTTTGAACATTCACAGTGAGAATACACTGCAGTGATGTACTGTGAATTTTACTGTTCAATTTCTTTTTTTATATATATATATATGCTTTTTTTCTAAAATGGTGTCATGTATACTGGCCTCTTATTTAAACTAAACAATTACATTTAAGTGAGGGAAACATACTATGACATATTAGTAGTTAGTCTGTAATACTGCAGTTAAGTTGGTGTGCACTTTATGTCTTGTTCCTCTTAGGCTTAGTTGAACTTTGAAAAGTATTGGTTGTATATATATTTTTTTCTTTTCATTTGAATGCTTATATGTATTTAAAAGTTATTCTAGTAGAACCTTTGAATTCACAAACAAGAAAACCATGAGTTATGATCACAGAATCTTAAACTCTACAGACTGTAACCAACTGAATAATAATAAACTCCTCTGGTAACTGTAATTGCTCACACTGTTTTTGGCCTCTGGATATGCTCTCCTCTCAGAAATTTTTCTGCATGTATTGTTATTCAGTTGGTTATAGTCTGCAGCGTCTAAGATTCTGTGATGATAATTCATGGCATGAGAAGAGATAGTGCTCAGTTTTTTTTCTAAATGTTTCTAAACTGCGATGAGAGATATTTACATTGATTATAATCTAGCACACTTTGTTTTGGAACTATTTAGTAATATAGATGACAAAGAAATGGAATATTATAAATGATAGAAAAGCAAAACAGAAGTATGTTTTTGATCCAGGTTGTAAGTACCTTCATTGGATATTGAGTATTCATTGAATGTGGCACAAGTGTGTCATTTGTGCAATTCATTCTACGTTGTCCATGATGATTTCACATATGTTCTTTCACCTAAATATTGTACCCATGGCTTCTGTTCTTTGGCTGTCATAACATAAGCAAAGATGAGTGTTTCACAGGATTTTTTTTTTTTTACATAGACAAGACAAAAAGAAAACAATGTATCTCAAATTGGAAAACTTGGGTTGAATAAAAATCATTTTGCCGAATTCTTACCCTGCATGTCTTTAGTGCTAAATACTGCCTACATTTTTGTCTTTCCCAGTGCAATTCATTGTGTGGCCTCCAGAGGTCTCCTTTCCCGTGCTTATTTTTTTTCTTTAAAAAGAAGAAGTGGATCTGTATTTAGATCATGTTAAAAGTAAAAAATATCTTTAGAATTTGTTTTATATGAAAATTGAATTTATCATTATAAAGAAATTGTAATCTTTTACTATGCTTTGCTCTGCCATGTATTGGTAGAGCAAAACATAGTAAATGGAGAATCTACCATTCTCCATTCTTTTCAAATTAAATATATTTGTGTGTAACAACGTTTTGGTCTTTTTCGTGTACCTTTTGTGAAAACGTGAAAATAATTAAAAAATAAATGGCAGTAGAAGTGAAACTGTTACTGAAAAGACAGATTCTATTGACTCTAAGCAGGGAATTTGAAGCTGCAAAATGAATTACCCCGGGCTTTGTTTTTCTGCACATTTATATGGTTGTCTTAGCATAGTGATAATTTTGGTGGAAGGAATAGCAAGTATCTTTTTTTCTTCTCTTCTGCACCTGAAATTTTGTGTGTGTAATATGAGAATTCTGTGAGGAAACTAGCCTTGCTTTTTGGTTGAAAGGTAAAATACCCATCAGCATTTACAGACAAAAGCAAGAAAATTTTTGAAGGCTGCAGGTAGTGAAATAGGACAAAGTGGGGTCTTGAGTAAAGAAGCAAAATATGATTCATGCAGGTTGTACAAGGACATATGTTAGATTAGCTGCTTCTGACAGAAAGAAAGATATGATTCCAGAATAATATATATATAATCCCAGAGTTACCAATGACATGAAAATGAGTATCTGTAAAAGCAACATAAATTGATAATTCTGCAACATGTAGTGGACTTATGTGTAACAAAGATGCTAACTTATGTATAACAAAGATGCTACTGAAACCTAGA
This sequence comes from Nothoprocta perdicaria, assembly GCF_003342845.1. Classification (NCBI taxonomy): domain Eukaryota; kingdom Metazoa; phylum Chordata; class Aves; order Tinamiformes; family Tinamidae; genus Nothoprocta; species Nothoprocta perdicaria. Next base: position 515,321 of record NW_020455550.1, on the reverse strand, counting down.
AAACTAGTCAAAGGCTGCAGAATGTGTATTGTGCAAATGAAATATCACAGTTTTATTTACTACCTGACATTTGAAAAGGGGGTGAGGAGTGGGCTGAATGGGTTATCAAGTCTCTTGTATTTGTGGCTCTTTCTGGGCATAAACTGAATGATGTTGGAATTCTCCTAAACTCAGACCTAGGAAGCACAGCTAAAAACAGCAGCAAGAAACAACAGTACCAGTAATATGATTACTGAAAATGTCACAGCATAACTTTCAGCAGACCTCCAAAGATGCTTCAAGACTATTTCTTTTTCAATAATATTGGTTTGCAAAACTTGATATTTCACCTTCAAAACTGGGACAGGTTTTGTTGGTGGTAGTTTGTTTTTAAAGAAAAAAGAACAAAAAAAGAACTTGCAGATTAAAACTGATAATTTAGCAGATACCTGCCTATGGTTTTTCATTCGGTACATATCATTTCCCATGTGACAGTGCTGCTTAGATTCAAATCCCTTTCTGAGCCTGTTTGTGCATTTGGTCTCCAACATCTAGAAGCATGGGCTAAAAAGATCATCAGTCCATTTTTGCAATTGTGCAGTGTCCTTGGATAAAAATCGATTTAATTAAAATTCTTGTATGAATGAATGAAGAAGAATTTTGGAATTTTTAGTTTATGCAAGTCCTGCAGTGGCCTGGTGATCAGTGTTGTCCAATAGTCACTTAGATTACAGCAAAAATAGATAAGAAAAAAATGCTGAGATAGTGCCCATGTCTTGTAAACTATTGATTTATAAACTACACACTGGGTTTATCTTAGCTGATGTGACTTGTACTATTGTAATGCCTTCAGGAGAAGAGACGTACTGTTTTGGGCATTGTGCAAATATACTGTGTGAAGTCAAGACAGTTCCTGCTCCAGTGCACATCTCAAAGGGTGATGAGATAATACATAAAAGCTTCTGAAAAAGGTTTGGCACAGTTATTGTAAGAATAAAACAGAAATTAACTGTAAATCTTCAATAGTTACCAAGATACTTTTGCAAAAACTATATGTTTATAAAAGCCCCACACTGTGCCTTTTAAAAGCATGACAAAATACACTTAATGTATTTTCATTCAGCTTAACCAAATCTGAAGTAAAATCACACTAAAATTAAGGTTATAATTAGCAGAGGTGAAGTTTTAAGTCTACTGTGTTTAATGTGAGTTTTAACAGTACTTTGTAAAACCACAGTATTGTACAATAATGATAAGAATTTGCATGGTTTGTTATAGATTTGTCCTAAAAAGTCACAAAATATATTAGAGAAATTATTAATAGACATATTAATAGTTATATCAGCCCTTGTGCTCCAGCTTACCTAAGCCCTATTACTTATATATGTTTACAGTAATAAAGCCTTATTTTGTAGAACTAATGCCTCATACCTGATTCGTTCATCTTGCTGACCTCTCATGCTGGACAGAGTTGTTTTCTTTGTGTAATCACTGGTCTTTGCGTCTCTAACACCCTTCCCCCTTGCACGTGTGTGTGTCGTCCTCCTTCCCCCCCACCCTGCTTAAATGATGGAACAGCTTGAAATCTTTAGTTTTTGTCAGAATAAATAAGACTGCTTGGTTTTAATCCTAGAATATAATTGCATGTTGTATTATTTTTTTTACATTGCATCACCAGTTATCAAAGTTCTTTTAATCACATGAAAACAGAATTTCTCTGCCAGGGGAACGTGCAGCTTTGGAGATCTCCAAGGCTTTAGGTTTAAGAACTGGGAGTCTGAACAAAGGCCAGAGCTGATGCTTCATAGGTTCACAAGAGCTAAATATCCTCTTCTGCTGTGGCTGCAGATACCAGATCTGTCAGTCAAAGTTTGGAAGATATCTTAGATTACCAAAAACACCCTTTTATCTTCTTTCCTGTCTGGCCTTTCCTAACTCCTTGCTTGCTTTTCTTGAGATATTTGACTTTGACATTCAAGAAAAGGTTAAAAATATAATAAAGGGCTTAAAAGGTGTGAATATTTTAAATATGCTGTTTAATAAACAAAAGTATGTCTTCTGTAATAATAACTGAATTAATGGCTGTGTTGTTCATTGTAAGCCATGTTAAGCTCATTGTTAAGCCACATACGTTAAATTCTCAAATATTCATCTGAAAAAAAGTAATTCTATAAAATACAGTTTAAACGCTTATCTCTTTGACAATTATTAAAACAGAGAAATACAGAACATTTGTGATAAGTAACATAGCTCCTTTGAATGCAACACAAAAGAATTACTTTTGTAAAATTCATGCTGTTTACATTCCTAGCTGGTAATATTGTTGTGTATGTACAAGTTTAAATGCAGGTTAAAACCACTTTGTGGAAGTCTCCCCAAAGAGTTAGTGTTCTAGATTAGTTCCAAAGAAAATATCCAAGATTATTTTCTTTGTGCAAGAAAACAAAACATGAAACTTCCTTGAAGTTAATTACACCTAAAGAGTTATTTCTCCTTTTCCGGAGCAGGTTTCTCAACAGGAAGACAGAGGCTGGATTAGTAGCTGTGTGGTATTGCGTGGCTTACACCGATGCTCCACATTGACAGAGAGAAGCCGTTATCCATTCATTGCAATGATCAAATCAGAGACGCCTTCTTTACCGAGCTTGAATAGGGAGTGATGGTCGATAACCGCTCTTGAGTATATTGGCCAAGCTGCATTTCTGAAGTACTTTCTAAGTTTACACTTGAATCCCCATGCAGTCTTCTGCAGATAAGCTGGAGTACAGTCTTACGCACGCTTCTGGACATTAGGAAGTACATAACTGGGTCTAAGCAGCTGTTGAAAGATGAAAATATAAGCATAACCTCATTGCATTTGTGAATGATCTCCTTCCAATAACAAGATGGATTTTGTAACTGTGAAGTAATGTAGATGAATCGGAATACGTGATAAGGAACAAAACATATGGTGAAAATGATCAGCACAATGAAAGAATTCCTCGCTGTCTGAGTGTATTTTCCTGCATTAGGGAAATGCGCTCTTTTCTTAGAAATTTTCAGAAGGTTCTTGGCAATTTTAACATATGAAAGTATCAAAAGGAAAAAAACTATCCAAAAAATGATAACAATAATATAATTTAAAATTGCTTCCGTCTTTGCCTTGTGTTTATTTCTGTAATGAAAGCACATAGTGGAGTTGCTTTCCCCACTTTTAGAGAAAGATGGGGCAACCACTATTATAAATCCGGTCAGTGCAAGTGCCCATACAACACAACAAGTATATATGCTTCGGGTGGTAGTGAGCATTTTAGGACGCTTCACAGACTTATTTATTTTTATATAACGATCTAGACTAATCAGTCCCAACAGTACTATGCTAATGTACATATTCATGTAAAAGAGAGTTCCTACAATCTTGCATAAAATCGGTCCAAACTTCCAGGTGTTCTGGGTAATGTGATACAATATTCGAAATGGGAGACAGAAGATGAGCAAAAGGTCTGCAATAGCCACATTTAGTAAGTAAACTTGGATAGAATTCCTTTTCTGGTGAATGCAGAGGAAAGCAAACAGTGCTATAATATTTCCAGCTAATCCAATGACAAAAATAATGGTGTAAAAAAGTATTAAAGCAAATGATAACGAGTCATCATTGAGGGAACAGCTCGCGTTTTGGATTGCTGAGAAGTTTCTGGCTAGGTTTGTTTGGTTATACCAGATAACTTTCCTGTATGGAGGAATATTCAAAAAATCAGCTGAAGTTGCAGCCATCATCTGTTAGGATTTTCTTTGCTGCTCTGTAGAGATGTAAAGAGAAATTATAAGAATTAACCACCAAACACCTTGATATACCTCCATGCTTTATTGCATACACAACCTGAAATAAATGCAGTAAGTAAAAAAGTGAATTAGCCCAAGTTGAGCTATGTTTTGTGGAATAACTTTTTTTTTGTGGACTTTTGACAGATCTCACAGCACGATGTAATCCTTTTCTTAGAAAAAGGAAATGTTGTTGCTTTTTATATATATATATATGTGTGTGTATATATATATATATATATAAAGTGGACAAAAACAGACAGGTTTGGAGTACTCATGCAGATAACAAATCTAATAACTGCTGTTTTAAACTCTATCTTGTTTTGAAATAACTACATTTTGCTGCAAATTTTAGAAATTGTTACCTTTTTCCCCCATCTATAATAATTTTTAAAATATGATGTTCTGTTATTAATACTGACTTTTGTGATCAATGATTTTGTGACAGTGAGATTTCTTAATCGAGATGCCAAAAAATGTGGAAGCAGAGTTAATTGAAGTATTCTCAGTGTGTTAATACAAAATACATGGAAATACATCAAAATTATACTAAGCAGTATTAATTTTTGATAGGCAACCAAATCCCTCTTTTGTGTGAGTCGCTGGTTATCAACTGCCAGTTGATCTTCTAAAAGAAAACTCCTTGGCTATGTAATCTACTATGAGTAACACTATGTGAATTCCTGATACAGTACCTCCCTTATAATAGTATCTTCATATAAATTTTAATTTTTTTCTGGATGTTATATTCATCACTGTGCAAAAAACTACATTAAGGGTGTGACAGTTTTTTATGTTTTCATAAAAATACTAGTTACTTGTCCCTTTAAAGAAAAATCGTGATATACTTTACAAATTCTTTTATCAATATGCTACACAAGTACAGAATTCATACTAACACTAACTAGTCTTAACTATTTTAAAGGTTCATATGTTTTTGTTCCCCTAATCTCATTCAAAAAAAAAAAAAAAAAAAAGGAAGTTTTTCATAATTTGACCCAAGGCTTACAGAATAGTAACAACAAAAAATGCCCTTTGCCATATGCATGGAGTTCTTTGTATACTGGCACTTAAAAATACATATTTAAATAATATAGCTACAGAAATAAAAATGACAGCTTTTTAAGCAAAAAAAGTCTTAGAGATGTATTACTGTATATACAGAATATGAATTAGCGGGTGAGCATATAAACCTTCCATGCTGGCTGATCTTATAATTGCCTTGAGTATGTCCACACTGCCTTAGCACTATTAAGAAGACTGCTGCCTTAATGTTCTTGCTATTTAGTATTAGCTGAAATAATTTTAGAAATTTCTTCTGGCAAAGAAGTCAATGCTTTCAAATACATCTCAAAAGCTGTCTTCCATTTTGATTTCTTGTTAATGTTGCTGTTCTTAAGCCCTTGAAGTTAACGTTGCTGTTCTTAAGCCCTTGACATATACTTACTTACATAGTTACATGTTTATAGTGAATGAGAGATGAAAAAACAATTACATTGTAGATGCTAAAAGTTATGTTTTTAATATACAATAAATGTTTTCACCTATAAGCATGAAGCACATGTGGCTCAAATCTATTAAAGAAGGTAATTTGTCTCTAATACCTCAGTAATTTAAATTTTAATAGCATTTTGCTTTACTGTAGTTTAAGAGGAAACTACTTACCGTTTATTAAGAAAGGCTGCTGATTTTCAGAACCAGTGGTGAAGAGAGGAAGGAGTAACATGCGTGTCCTCTTACTAGAAAGTTAAAGCACCAGCTGCTCTGCAAAAGTGATAAGAATCAGCTGACACAATGCAAATAGCAACAAGAGGAAGTTGATTTAGTTTTATTTTTAAAGGTATTTTTAACTAGCAAAACTCAGTTTATTGAAAATACCGATTTTGATGTTAATTTGCACCTTGGTGGGGAAGTTCTGTTTAAGAAAAAAAAACTCTGAATTTCACTCTTAGTTGGACAGTTTATTTTTTGTCATAGAAACTTTGTTTCTAGTGACCATTCTCAGTATCTTCCTTTCTATTGTTGGGTCAATCTTCTTTTTAATACTCTCATCAAAACAACGTCACTTTTTTACAGTGTAGAGTAGAAATATATCAACATTTCATTAAAAAAGACATCTTTTCCTTTCTTTAGTTCCCCTCCATCTCCCCACCACACAGTGAGAAATTTGAGGTTAATTTTTTATAATGATAGAATATGAAAGTATTTGGAGAGCACAGTATAGTAATCTCAGGCTGATGTAAAATATGAAGGGATAATACCATTTTGAATAGGATGCAAGAGATTGAAAATTATATTGATAAATCATAAATTTACAAGGGGGTTCTGGAAGTGCTAATAATATAGCCTAAGTCTATTGATCATTTCAAGAATATCATCTTGACTTAATGTTCTACTTAGTATTTGGAATGGGAATTCCCATACTGACACTCTTAAATATATCATCTGGCTAGGAATCAATTTTGTAGGGTATTCTTCAGACTTCAATGATATTCAAAGAGTGTATGGCTTATTTTTTGAAAGTGCTTGTTACTTTACAACTGTGTTTTTTTTTTTAAAGGAAAGCATGGATGATGACTTTGCAGGTAGTCAGATTCTGCCATGTAGTTCCTGCGCATTAATCTGGCCAAAAGCTGTAAATTCTGTTTTGCTGAAGTGTTTTCTGTCAATTATTTAGGTAACAGTAATATCAAAAATCTTGAGTGCTCTGCTATATCGAGAAGTATCAGAGGAAGTTATCTGCTGTGCACATATGGAATGGACTGCAGAAGTGCAGCTTTTTTAGTCTTGATATAATTTTCTTCTAGTCTGATATTTAATTTAGTAAATTTGTTTTGTAGAAGTTATTGTAGAACCATGGAGATTTTACAAAATGATCTCACAACCTAGATTGTCCAGCTGGTGCACACAGAAGTATAGAACTCATATACGGATTTTTCCACAGTTTATTTAATCATTCGTGAAGATTGCAATGATACTTTTTCATATTGGAGCAGTTTAGTTCAGTCACTGCCTAATGTGACTTAAACTCTGCAGTTTAGTGTCTGTGTAATGGGTAGCTGCTTTATTCTCGAAAGATACAGAAAATTCCCTGACAAGTTCCTGGCTGAGGACTACTACAAAATAAAGTCTCACTGAAGGCAGCCCTTTTGTGTCTGGTGACAGTGTTCGCTAATGCAGGGACAGTATCTATTTTGAGTTCTTAGTTTTGTAACTTATGTGGTTATGTGTTCCCAAGAAGCAGTGCACAGATTTGACATTTGTCCTTTTAAAATGCTCTAATACTGCTGACTGTGCAGAGTGCTGCAAGCAATATAGGAAGTGGCTCTACATTAATTCCAGTACTTTAGTTATGTATGTTAAATGCTAAATTGTGATTAATAAGTATTTATATAGTTTCCTCCTAGCCCTGTTGTCTATCCTTGCAAACAGTTGTGTAGTATTGTTCTGTTCTCATATTTTGCATCTCACTATTATTGATGAAAAGAATGTGGAAAATTAAATGCAAGTACAATTGTACAGGGAACCCAGTTTAAAGACCTAAGCAGTTTTCTCCACACTAGAATATTTACAGTGTTACAGTTTCAGCTGAAGACTTGGAACAGTGTCGGGCTTGAGTGTGAAAGGTAAAAAGAAAAAGTAATACTAGGAAAGAAATTTTTCTCAGACTGCCATCATTATCTCCATTCCTTACTATTTCATTATTTGGAGTTTAAAAAAAAATGAAAGAAAACAGCTTCTCTTGGCTAAGTTATGAAGATGTTCTCTTTAAAGGAAATTATACTTTTCAAGTATTGTAATAAATCTGTCTTTTTTTCTTTTCAGCCACACTGTGTATTGCTTGCCTCTAAAGAGAATTCAGCTCCTGTAAAGCTTGGTGGCTTTGGGGTAGCAATTCAGCTAGGGGAGTCTGGATTAGTTGCCGGAGGTAAGAAATCTAGTACCTTTCTTTATTTTCTTTCAAAGAAAAATACTATGTATGTTGTACTGGTGAAGTCTGTTCTTCCAACACAGCCTGACCTATAATAGAACTCCAAAATAATCCTTCAGTAAAGATTTTGTTAACTTTGTAAATGCACACAGTAAATCCAAACAGCTAATCAACTGCACTGCATTGTTCTGTGTACATAACATACATACTCTGTATGTAGAGAGTATTCTCAGTGTTATTCACTAAGGTCTTGCACAGGTTTGATCACAATAAGGTTAAAAAATGAAAAGATTTTTGCATATTAATATAATCCTTGACCGTGTCTGCACATGACAAACCAAATAAGGTAAAAGTGATACCAACATTGAAATGTGTGCCAAGGGACTTTGTGCTCCCCCAGTGACTCTTGGCAATTTCCATCAGAATTCTGTTTAGCAGAAAAAACTTATTAGTGATTACGTGTAATTCTTCTGTGTTTTTATATTTCATTCAAAGTATTGCATAAGACATCAATATCTTGATACATATGTATATTTTTGACTGTGTTTTGTTTTTTGTGAATTTTATTTCCTCTAGCTGCCTTCCATATTGTTCCAGACAATAGGGTTATGCTTTACTCATCCTGCACAGATGAAGACCCAATCAGTTTTCTGATGCTTTCATTGCCAGAATAGGGGACCACAAGAAAGGATTTCATTAGGGATTTTTTTCTTTCTACGCAAGGAATACTTCCCAGTTCAGTGCTTCTGCAAAACCTCAGCTTTCCTAACCTAAGTCTTTTAAGATGTGTGTCATTTTGGTTTTTATATGTTCTTTAAAATAAAAGGCATCCCCAATATAAACACACCAAAAGTTCTAATTCTCTTTGAGATATGTCCAGTATTTTGGATATTCTTATTACCTAGGTGAGCAACTTAATCCATGTCTTCTGTTTCAGATACTCTTTTGGAGCTAGTCACTCATATTGTACTCCCAGACTACCAACTGTCTGACAAAAAATTCAAGTGAACTTTCTCCCTGAGTTTGTTATATCCTTCTTTTCCTGATACGATTCACAGTTCTGTGATCCCACTCATTCACGTGCTCAAACTTTATGCATTATTAGTGTTTATCTTTTTTTTAGTTTTTTTAGTGTAAAAATGTTTTCATTCCTTTCTGATTCTGTTGGCAGTATTTGTAGAATCTTCTTTCTTTTTTAATTTGCATCTATACAGTATTTCTTTGCATGTTGGTCACCTTTTGTTTTGTCTGTCTAAACCTCTACCACATTAGTCTACCTTCATATTCTCAGTCTCTCTCACTCATTTTCCACTTATAGCCTTTTCTTTAGCACTTCTTACTTTCAGCTTCAAATTTAAGGTGCCTTTCTTATCTTCAAGGTTACTAAGATTTGTTTCATTTTGTTTATATATCATATGAAGTCTCAGTTCTACCTCTTGTCTCCAGTTTCCTCCTCCTGTCTTTCTTCTCATCCTCCATTGCAGCCTTTTACTTAAAACTCCATCTTCTACTAGCAAGTCTTTTCTCCTCCCGTGTCCATTCTGAGCACATATTACTAGAAGACCTGTACAGCACTTGCAAGATATTTCACCCACTTAGCTATGTTGTCTGAATCAGACTGTAAATTTCTTGTAACAACTTGGTGCTTTACATATTTGCATAAAACTAAGCTATATAGACTCGTTTCATTTTGTAATAATACTTTTTTAAAAAAATTACAAGCACTACTTATTTGTAGTGAATGAAATAGAAATGCTCTACTTGAGCAGAAGTTTATGATCAGCGCAGTACCCACTCTGTGCACAGTCACATTCTTTTCCTAGTTATTAATATAAAACATTAACTTTGCTTAACGTAGTAAATTGTTTCTTCTGCAGCATGTAATTTGCTGTATTTGGTGATTCTTTTCAGGCATAACAACATACCTAATAAGAAATGCTTGATTCAATGAAAGCTGCTATGACACTAAGATTCTCTTACTGACCTGAAAAATCCCTGTGCTCCTAAATTATCTTGGTGTTCAATAGATATTAAAAATTTTAGCAAGACTAGAAATTCTAGTTACAGAAAAGTGAAACACTTATTAACCTTTCACTGTCTAGGTAATTAATATGTATTAGCACAATACTCTAGGAGTGTATGCTCATTTCTCTTGTAAATCTTCTTGTAGATTGTCGTGGTATTTGAGGACATAAATGCTTTTTATCTTTCCTTATTTTTTCCCCCAATATTTGTGATGGTCAGTCTTTTTTCCAGTCTTGAGATACAAGTCAAAGGTCAAATTGCACTGCTCAGAAAGATCAAAACTGTAGTGTCCTTTCAAGGAAATAGAGGGTTATTTAACAAAGTGTTAGGGAGCCCTTGTCAACAGGCAGATACTAGTTGGCATTAATGAAAATGTCTTGGGATACATTTTATGAAAATAATTTATGAGCTATCAATCCAATGGAGTTTAAGAGAGTTTAAACATTACCAAGCAATGGCAAAAACCAATGGACATTGCCATAACTCATTTTGCATAAGGCCAAAGGGAATATGTTAGGAAATATTTTTGTTCAATTATGTTTGCCTAAGGCTGCAATACAGTATGTTAGAATCAAGATGTGTCGTCCTAAATTACAGGAAATTGTTTTCATGAGATACCCATCTCTGAAATACTCCCTTTTGGAGGATGCTTAGGATCCCAAGGAGAAAATCAGTGGTATAGTAAAAATAAATTTAAAAAGTGGTATAATAAAAATAGTGGTATTCATTTGATGTATTCAAGTAGGTCATTTAAGGTTAAATTATCTCAATATAGACAGTAGTTATAGATCATCATAATTTATAAATGAAGAATGTATTTAACAGGATGTAGACAGGAAACAGTACAAGATGTTTGCATGATTATGATGCAAGTGGAAAGGTAGTGGAGCCCAACAAGTCAGTGAGTTAATAGAGCAATTTCTTATTATGATCTCATTCTTCTTCCTTGGAGGAATTTTATTCCATAACTTAGTATGTATTTTCACAGTATTTTCTTAAATGTGGTGGTCAGATCTATCAGATATATCACATATATTTGTTCTGATCAGATGTATTTTAGGTGCTAACTATGTTTTAGTACAGAAGTACTGTATAAAAGTCTAAATTAACAGAAGTCATTGAGTTCCTCCATTCCTTTTTCTAATTCTGCTGGTTTCATCTAGTAGAAAATCTGCCTCATTTTGAATGGTATAAGATTTTGTTCTGTTGTGTTTGTCTATGGATAGTTGACAGCTTATCTATTCACTTTTTATTATTAGCTGCAAAATGTAATAGGAACCATTATGCGAGCCTAGTCCAAAACCGATTTTGGTTCACCAAGTGTTCGTTAGCTTTCCAAAGTGCCTCCAGACTCATAGAATATCTTGTGGATCCTAACCAAGCCATCATCATCATCATCTTGCTGGAATAAGTCTTCTATGTTCTGCATAGAAGTACATCACGCAGACACCAACTGTTCCCAGTGCTTCATCAGCCAACCTTTTGGCATTAGCATAAAAATGGCAAAGGAAAACATTGCCGTAGGTTTCCCTTCGTTCTTTCCCAAAGAATTGAATTGGGGAAAGAAAACTCAAAGTAACTCATTAGTAATATTTTTCTATCAATGTGAAGTAATCTTCTTAGTGGTTTTGTATACCTCATTTGAAAAATAGTGTTTTGGGACTGTTGTATTTTTATGCTGACCAGACTTCTTTGTTTGCTCAGCATCAGTGTCCAAATGGCACAGAAAATCTTTCATTTTTCTAAGGGGAAATAAACATTTGTAAACAGATGTCCTTCACTAGTATTCTTCTTTTTGCTAAAGTAGTAGTATTTTATTCTTCTGCACAGCAAGACTATCTCAATATTTTTTTTTCTAAATAAACAGATATTTGAGTCTCTTCAAAGCCTTGTCTCTGATACTTTGTTTTATTTCACAGATATAGCTGTATTTTGCTTTCTCTCAGAATTTCCACTTCACATCTGGGTCAATTTGAGAGTGCTTACAGGAAGATAATGTGGTTAAAAAATCAATTTAGATTGACTTCTCTGTCATCGTTTTGTGGCTAAAAAAGGCCAATGGATCAATTATTATAATTTGTCTGGCTGTCCTGTGGTCTTTATGCATTTTCTGGGCACTAATACCCAGGTGCCCAGGTATCTGCTGATCCATCTTTTTAAATACCTTTTCTTCAGACAGTCTTCTGTGCTGAAGTTGAAATGTTTTTGTTTTTAATCTACTCATCTTCCCTGTACACCAGCTTTAAACATCTCTGTTGTCTGGAGTAATGTGGAAAGGAATTAGAAGTAGTAAAACATGATCAATCTGATCAGTTGTTTGTGTGATTCTTTGATTTCTTCCACATTATTCTGGACATTCCACTCTTGTAGAAACTCCTTAATTTAAGAAACATATTTCTATGTGAGAGGTCAGATGGTGATGTTTATTAGTACCTCACATTTTTTTCCTAAAAATTATTTGTTCCAGTTGTTTCCTTATACATCGTTCAGATACTACTGCTGTTGAAAGACTCTCCTTCTGATATCTTGATCATCAGTCCCCTGCCTTAGGGATGACAAAATCTGATTGGGTCTCTGTATAAACTCTTCTTCTTGTGGAAAGCATAGCCCTATTGTCTGGAATAATATGGGAACAGTCATAGAAACTAAATTACCAAAGGTAAGTCAAAATTTATCTTTAGTGCTTGTGAATGATAGCAGATTGACAGCACTGAGCACTGAAGCTCTGTCTTTGTCACAGGAGAAAACAGCATGAATAGCAATTTTACACATTTTCACAGGATCAACATACTTCAAAGCTAGCTGATGGGGAAGCTTGCCTCTAGAAATAAGATGTCTGTTAGACTAAGCCCATTCAGGCACTGAGTGCTTCTTCAGAGAGCAAGCACTTTGATTTATTTGCAAAGAATTAAACAGAGGCAAGTATCACATTCAGCACGTCAATGAAGAGTTTTCATAGAAATGATGAATGCTACTTTAGAACAAGTAAGAGGAGCCTAGAAGTAGGTAAAAACATGTAGTCTTTCATGTGACCTTATTTTCATACACGAACACAACTGAAGTAATTTGTGTGCATGCATCGAATATTTATGTAAATAAAGTTTATCCTGGGCAGCCATTAGAAGATATCCCTGAGTGTTTTTATATCTGGAAGAATACAGGCAGAAGGTGTCTTTTCGGAGAGATAGCAGTGTCTTTGCTCACTCTTCTGTCTCATCTTACCTCCAAAAAGATACAAAGGTTCCATCAAATCGCCAAAGAAAATTCAAAAGCTTATAGAATCTGTAAAGATAATTGAACTGTTGTGAAAAATATGTTCTTTAAAATGTTATACTATGGACATGTTTAGAATCTGAACTTGTCTGCTAGATAATTAGCCTACTTTTTCAAAAATTATTAAATGTATAGGCAATGGGTAAGAAGCTGCTATTAAAGAAACAGAAACATTTTACCAAAAATTATGATAGATTATCAGCAAAGTGCTACTTTGGTCTAAAGATTAGACAGTATCTGTGACTTTAGCAAAACTTGTTGTATATAGATTTCATATAATAAATGAACATTTATTCTGTTAATGACATATATGTTACAGTTTTTGTAACTGTGACATAGCAAAAATCCATATCTTTATGTAGATTTTTTCCTTTCATTTTGCAGAGAAAAATGCAGTAGTTTTCTCTTAGACAGCAATTTTTAGAATAACTTCAAAATATCGTTTGCTACCGTGATAAACATGGAGAAGTAGTCGTTAGTTGTCATGAGGAAGATGTCCAGCAGTCCCTTAAATGATTTTAACCTTTTTAATAGAGTTCGTAATATGTGGATGTATTTATTCCTGTGTAACTGGACAGTGCAGGTTCCAACTGAACAACCTTCTGTTTGTTTTGGATTTGCCCTTTCATAGAGGTGAAGTGTTGATCTGCTTCCATGTCTTAGAATATCAGGATTTTGAAATCATCACTATAAAAAGGTTTCAAAATGAAATTATTTTGTAGTTTGTATTGACATCCTTTTTGTTTTTTAACCATTCCCTTCTGATTAATTATATTGCAAGGAGTGGTAAATGGATGGGTTTTATTAAGTTAGTGTACTCCTCTCTCTCATTTCTTGATTTAAGCTTATATACTTATTTAAAATTTAAAAGCAAGTGTTAAGATTTAGTAATACTGATTTGTCAACAGGTTATTAAGTAGCATTCGTTTTTCATACCATGGTAGCAGAAATGTGTTGAAGGTCTTAAAAGAGTATGTAAGATGTGACATATTGAGTTGCCTAGTCCTTCTACTTAATGTTAAGCAGTTCCATTAAGGTGGATTTGTCCATGATATGTTACTTTTGAACCAAGTCAGCAAAGATCCCATTCTTTTACTTGTCATCTAAGGTCTGTATGTTCGTAAGAATGAGAAAAAGGATTTGAGCAGATCAGAGAGGGACAGGTTTTTTTAAACTCCGACTTACAAGTCTGTCAGAGTTTGTCTGTGATAAAACATGAGTAGCAATACACAGGCTCACAGCCTGGGCATGTATCAGATAAAGTAAATGAGGAACCATGGGGTATGAAGAGGCTGCAGTTTGCCACGGTCATACAGACCAAGCAGGGGCTAAGCCTCAGGAAGCTACTGAGCTTTTCTTTTTCTGCTTTTAAAAAAATAATAACCAAACAAAAGAAGTGTATATAGAGAGAAAAACTATAATATGGGAGCCATTGATAATGAACATAGCGGTGTCAAAATAGATGTGCAATGAATAAAAAATTCTTGAGTATTATATTTTGTCTGCAACTTTGGTAAGTTCACTGATGCAACCTGTGTTTGCTTTTTGTTGATCTACAGTAGCTTTGTAAGTATTTTTGTATTTCCTTGTCAAGAAGAGTAGTAGACAGGAGAGGACAACTAGAAATTGTTGTCTACCATCAAGACACTTTCTTTCAAAATTTAGGGAAGCTGATTAATGTTCACTTTTAAGTCAATGTTTTCTTCTGCATATATTTATAAATGAAAAAGTACCATCTTTCTGTCAATTTCTTAATTCTTATAGATCAAAAAAGGAGTGGGAACTAGTTTACAGGGCATGATTAGATCACATTCCTGCATCAGGTGGTGCAAATGGAGGATGCTCTTCACTAAATTACTGTCAAACAGTCTCCTATACGTTGCTTACCAAAGCTGTCCCTTAAGATAACTCACATTCCTGTGTTGCATTGTGTGGGACAGGCTCACCTAGCAAGAGTCTTTGCCAGACGACACAGAGTTAAGTGAATATTGTGCTAACCCCTTTGGCTCTCTGGGCTCATTATAAACTCTCCTAGACATGAGAATGGTGCTGCAAGCCTTGAATGCAGCAAGTGAGCAAGAGTAACATGGGCCCCTGATGCAAGTGGTAAAACAGGTTGCTGGAGTTGCGATTTTTTTCTTCTTCTTTTGGTACTGAAAAGAACCACTGTAGCCCAAAGACTGTGATCATTTTTCATATTCAAGAGTGATATCCTGGTCTTTCAAAACTTAATTCTTGTTCCTTTGTAAATCCTCTGCAACGGAGACTTGTTTAGCATGGGATGCCATTTATAGGGATAAAAAATGTTTGTTGCTCTTATTTGGCTTAACGTTACATAGTATTAGAATGACAGTATTCAAAATCATTTGTTCACACAAGAGATTAGTTGACAGTAAATCTGTTTCATCAAAATCAGTAATGTCATAGAACGACTGCTGTGTGGCAAACATGAAATGCACTATGTGAAACACATCAGCATTATCCTTTTATCTGCTAGAAGGTACTGTGTACTGCAAGAAAATAAACAGCATGTTTGCTAGCATTTTGCATCCTTTTTGACAATTCTTGTAAATCAGCTAAGATTAGAGCGGGTAACAGACCAAACCTGCTCTCACATACTAGGGGAAGACTTTGCAAATGAGCTCTGTAGACAATATGATTGTAATCACATCATCTGCCAATGAAATGATTGTGTACAGGTTCTCTGGATAAATAATTTGTTTGCTCAAGTTAATATTTTTATGTTTATAGAGACTGCTCCGCTGAAGAATCTTTGTGCTGTTAAATGAATGCTGTTTCACTTTTTTCAGGGATAGGATAGAAGATTACTCAATGTACAAAAGTGTAAATCAAGGAAAAGAGAAACTAATGACTGGTCTAAATGGACACATTCAATAAATACTGAACTGGAGGAAAAAAGCGAGTTTTGAGAATTCAATCTGCAAATAAAACTTATTAAAATTGTTATAGTTTAATGCAGTACTGTTCTTTATTTCTGTCTTTCTTTGTTCTTTATTTCTGCATACACACGTGGCTTTGACTCACTTTTGTTTTTATTTCTATTTAGGACGTGTAGGAACACCTCATTTTATGGCCCCAGAAGTGGTAAAAAGAGAACCATATGGGAAGCCTGTAGATGTTTGGGGTTGTGGAGTGATCCTTTTCATCCTGCTAAGCGGCTGTTTACCTTTTTATGGAACCAAGGAAAGATTATTTGAAGGCATTATTAAAGGAAAATACAAGGTAAATGACAGTATGCCTGAGATCTTCTCCAGTAAGATGAAGTCTGCTCTTAAAATTTCTCCAAGTTGATGACTTTATTTAGCTTGAATTGAACCTAAAGTTTATAGAAAGCTGTTTCTGTTGCTCAGAAAGAGGGATGATTTTATCTCTCCAATCAATGTTTTTCATACTGCGTTTTGTATCATTGGTAGCATTTAGAAGAAAAATTGATTTGCTGAGATGAAATGATGAAGTGCAGCCACTAGCCCCAATTTTACATTGTGCACAGTAAGATTACACAAAATATAGCTGTAGAATACAGCAATCCATGTGTTTCTTTTGCTTATAGATCATTTAGTTTTTTACCCAAATAAAAGCACTTTCATAAGAACTGATCCTCTGTTGCCTTGATTCAAAGTAAAATGCTGTAAATACTGTAAAATACTGTAGAAATGTGGTTAGCCATTCTTTCTAGTGCTGCATGTAGTAAAGCTGATTATTCAGAAGGAACTACGTGCAACTCAAACTGCTGTGCATGTGAGATAAGCATGAGAGCCATGAGATCCTGGAGCCACTCCGAGACAAATTTAAAGCTGCTACTTTGGTATTTTTGCTGCTTTGTCTAAGATCACACTGTTTTGCAATACTTTTTCTCCAAAGATCATACATGTTCTCTGTGTTAGCGGAGTAAATACAGAAACAAAACTGTCTGATAGTCTGTATGGTGTTGTATGAAGAACTGTGGGGTTTTGTTTTTGCTGTATGCTGGCAGCTGTGCAGTAAAACCTAAGTGACAGCTGTGGCACCACACTTGACCAGGAATTTTTAACTCTTTGCATTCACACTCCTAGAAACAGCAGGATTTCTTCAAGGCACTGATTTTTGAGTTTTGCTTAGACTCAGTTTCACTTGGAAGACTTGAATCTCTCAAGTCACAGAAACTTCTGGAAGTTTAAAAGTTAACTATTTTTCTTCCTTTTTTAACTTAAGTCATTGCTATCACGTTGTGCCTTCTCAGTTCCTTTTCTGTTCCTGTTACCACAGCAATGTGTCTATTCAGTGAAAATAGTTAAGAGATTCAAAATAGTCATGTTATAAAACTGCCATTACCTTCAGTTCATTATAACTGTGTATTTTATAGTCAGATAAGTATTCCCGAGTTCTCTAATTTAAAGGGATAATTTTTGCTAAAGACTTGTTATAAATAAAATAGATATCCTTATATGAACTGTTCAAATATTGCAAAAAGTCTGGTTAGAACTTTGAATTCTCTTTTAGGACCTCATAAAGTTAACAGTGTTTCATTTAAATAAAACTTAAGCTGTTCATAAATCAAACATTAGAAATAGCTTAAGGATGTATTCCTTTACTGCAGAAACAAATTTCTTAATTTAGTAAGATTTGATTGGTTATCCACTCTCTTGAATAGTTGGACATTACTGAAACGTGCATAGATGCACAATATGCAAATATATTCTAAATTAACCTTCATGTCCTTGCTTTCTAAGGATACATCTCTGCTCTAAAAAGCATCAAGTCCATGCTTGCTTGTGTTGTTGATAACCTATCAGTATGCTGGCCTGAGTGACTGAATTGTATATTACTTCTTATTTGTTGTAAAGCTGTAAAGAATTTTCTGGGGAGAAGCATTGCCTGTGATAGCTACGGGACAAGTACTTCTGAAAGAATAACCAGATTCTTACTCAGAATCAGTGGCATGGCATTATGGCATTATACAGACAGACTGTTGCCTTTCCTTACACTAATTTCTGGAGTAGATTTAATTTCCATAGTTATCCTAAGCACATTTAACTTATGGACCAAGCCTACCTTGTTTTCATTTTTCATAGTGAAACGAAATGTAAGGTGGAAAGTATTAGAAAATTATACTGTGATTATATCACAATACTAAGAATAAAATTCAGCTTTTATGTATGGTCTAATGCTCACTCATGTTATCAAGATATTGATAAGTACCAGCTAATGTGAATCTCTGTGATTACCTTTATAAAGAATAGCAGTTTTGTAATCTTATTGCTAATTTAATTTCTTTCTCATAATCAGATGAATCCTAGACAATGGAGCCATATCTCTGAAAGTGCCAAAGACCTGGTACGCCGTATGCTTATGCTAGATCCAGCAGAAAGGATAACAGTATATGAAGCACTGAATCATCCTTGGTTAAAGGTAATAAGTCAAGCTCTATAAATACCAGTTATCTCTTCAAGACAGAAAACAAATTTGTTTACTTGTTTGAATTTTTCAAAGTAGACACATTGTATTTCATATGATATCATATTATATATCATATCATATATAGACACATCACATCGTATAAAACATGTCATAATATACTGTTCCTTAGCTGCAACAGCAAGTTTGCTTGTGCCTCTTACACAGCATCAGAGTTTGGAGATCAGGGCTGTATGGAGTGAAGTTTGAGGAAGGAATTCTTGTGGCTTTCAGACTCCAGGACAGGGGAGGGAAGCGCTCAGCTGCTATAAGTTATTTCCCCACTGCCTGCTGTTTGCTAGAAGATTTCTGCTGTGCATCTGCACTGGAGGTTTCTTCATGTATCCAAAAACCTGGTATCACCAGCCATTTTGCTGACGCTTGCTGTTCTGTGTAGGAGACACATCCCAACTCCCAAACTTGCCTCCAGTTTCAGGGACCTCCTAAGGCAGTACTTGCTTATGTTGCTTTCCTGGGACTTGAGTATCTAAAGCAGCAGAACTGCTTACTTTGTGCTTTGCCAACTGTGCAGTAACTTACAACATAATAGGAAAACAAAAAGTTAGGCTTGTATTGCAAAGTGGGAAACAAAATTAAAAAAAAAAAATAAAAAACAAAGAAAAGAAGCAAGGCTCAAATTTAAAATGTCTCTGGAGCCCAGTTTATTAGGATTGTTAGCTAACCAGCCAGTAAAGCATCTAGGTTTAATTGCTTAGATACTTTTATCATTTAGAAGAAATAAAGTCTCCATAAGGCACTATAAACCATGTTGTTTATGTATGATGGAGGCACAGAAAAATCAAACTGTTTAAGAAATCTTTATAATCATCAGTGTATGTGTAACTTTACATCAATGAATACTAACTTTAGAAAATACAAGCAATCTACCACGTTCTCAGATGCTAGAATCAAAATTTAATTTAATTCCTATTAGTTTTTTAAACTTTTCCTTAAGTTGCTTTGGGTCTCCCAATTCTTTTTGCAGTAGTAGTACAATTCTAGTGCATTTCTTATCCAATTTCTTAATGTTGAGAGAATATTGAAATTGAATATTGAGAGAGCTTGCATTCATATTTTTTTTATTTGGCTTGTTTTTGTGTGTTTTAAAAGGAGAGAGATCGCTATGCATACAAGATTCATCTTCCAGAAACAGTAGAGCAATTGAGAAAATTCAATGCAAGAAGAAAACTAAAGGTAAAATGAATGTAGTCTTTAAGCAATACAGTTACATTTTGTATGATATTTTATTAATTTTTAAACATCTAAGAAAAATGTAGGGCTTGCATAAATTAATGAAATTGAAGCAGCTTTTAGAAGTATTTTAGCACACTGATGTCCTATTGAAGATATTTGTCCTTCATATTTTTAATTCAAACTAAATCTGCATCTTAAAGACAGGTCTGCATCTTAAATTAATACAGCAATACTATATAGTCTTAATTATTGGGAAGGGCGGAAAGGATGCTGTGGTTGCTTTGATTAAACTTAAGTTAAACTGAACTGAATTTAAGATAAATAAATAAAACAGAGATATATTCTTCAGTTTACCATCTTTTTGTTTAAGAGCACACAGGGGCAGTTTTCATTATTGAAGATAATGTTAATATTTTAGCCAAAAATGACATGATCCACTTTTAGAACAGTGTTATTCCTTTCTTGGAAAGGCTAACCGAAGCACTGAAAATTGGAAAAAAAATTAAGAGAAATACACGAAATTACAGTTTCTTAGTCTTTATGTTAAAATAGTGCTTTAATTAAAATCTTAGCCAGAATGTTTTGAAATATAACCTGTTTTCCTACTCTAAACACAGCTTCAGATCTTTCCCATATGTCTTTCTGCAGAAGCCCCTACTTCTAATCTCTTGACAGCTTTTATATCTTGAACATAATTTCTGCTATTTGTTTTATACCACTTTATCCAAAGCCTTGCTTTGCACAGTGTCTTCTAAAACTATTTGCTCTCTGTTTTATCTACTGCCACACCTATAAAATGTTAAAAATTCACTGGTTAAAACATAATTCAATTGAACAAGTAAATGCATGTCAAATCAGGAAATTTTTCTAAAATTTTTTTTGCAACATCCCATATAAGATTCATGCTGGTAGCCTGAGATTACAGATTTTCAGATATGTCATAGATATCAAGTATTTTAATGCTGTCAATATCACGTCCTGATAATTGTCTGAATTTCAACGTATCATTTTGATTGAAAGCATATGTCTTTATCGTTGATAATCTACTCAATCTAGGTAAGAGGAAAAGGGAAATCAGAATACTTTGTTAACTTTCGGCTATGGCAACTTATACCTTATGCTCTTATTTTATCTGAAGGTCTTCATATTTCCTAGTGATGAGATAAGAAACTGCTGTTTCCACTATAAAACGAAGAAAATAGCAGTCATATCCACGATCTGTTTTGCAATGACACAACTCAACCAGGACTTGATTAGGGAGATGGCCAGAATTTCTATCCTGCCTTCTGCTACCTGCACATTTTACTGTTTTCTTTAATCCCTACCAAAACAGGGCAATACTTTTTGCTTCTGATAGTTATTATTTTAACATGTAAAAAATACATTTGAGTCTGGAAAATGCTGAACTGTGTAAAATTTGGTTAATTGCTTTTTAGACTTCCTACTTAAAACCAGTTGACTCTTCATAGTTTTATCTGCTCCTTTTTTTTCCTCCTCCTTTCATGCATTGTGCTTGAACAAGAAGTCAACAGTTGATGAATGCTGATAAAAAAAAAAGTGAAGTTATAATGTGATTGGACATTAACTCCTTAGAGTTGCCGTGAATACTGCTTAATATATAGAGCTGAAACTGTTTGTAAAGTACATTAAATTCTAAGCAGTCGGACTTCAAGCTTTTCTGTACAATAAGCTTTATGCTTTGTTCTCAACTCCTCTCTAATTTTTAGGTTGTATAAAATTGCTGCAAAAGCGATTGGAATGGACTTGAGAAAAAAAAATCCATAATAATGATAAATTTGAAATAATTTTTTCTCCAAATGATTTCAGTAGAGAAGGTTGGGAAAAAAAGAAAAAAAAAAAGCTAGCTTGTTCTTTTTGTTTAAGGCTATCCTGAAGTTTTATGGGCAGTTTTTTGGGGGGGGTTCTTTTTTTTTTTTGGTAGATGTTCTAGCATTTTAAAGGATTTTAATACCCTTTGCCAGATTCATTTCTGTTCCCTTAGATCCTTTCAGTATGAGTAGCATCCAGGATGAGTGTATAAAATGCTAGATCTAAAAAGTTTCAAGAGACAATGGATATTGTAGTCCAAGTATCATATTAGTTGCTGGTAAATTCTGTGCATTGCATAGAGCTGTACTTACTGGTGTAGATGGACACCTGCTTCAGTGAACTTAACTTGTAATAATTTTAACTTGATTTTTATGAAATAAAATATGAACAAAATGTATTCTGTAAAACCTTTAATTTGGTTATTTATCCTTATTGAAAAGTGGTAATTTTGGAATGGTGAATTTGTCCTTCTAAAAGGAAAGCATTCTTTGTTTGATATGATTTGAAATTGAGGGTTTGATTCCTGCACTACTGCTTCTTTAGAAGGATTTTTAAATTCTCTATGAGAAAGAATTGTCCTCATGAATCCCCTTGCAAAGAAGATAGTTAATGTCCATTAGAATATAGCATGACAGCTCTTCTGTTGAATGTGTTCAGTGATACCTGTGAAGTAGACCTGGAGAGAATGAATTTTTCCATCTACTCTTCACCAGGAAGGTCAGCATAGGAGGCAGTATGGGAGGCTGAGTGGTGCAGGGTGTCAGGGAATGGTTGAGCTTTGTGTAATTCAGCCTTTACTGTGTTTGTGTTCAGGGGGCAGTACTAGCAGCTGTGTCAAGCCACAAATTCAATTCCTTCTATGGTGATCCCCCTGAAGAGCTGCCAGACTTCTCTGAAGACCCTACCTCCTCAGGTATTTTAACAGAAAGTGTATGTACTGCAGGAAGCCTCTTTTCAATTTATGCTGACGAGAGTAGCAAATATTTGTTAATTTCTCACAAATTTATAAAGCTGCATATTAAAATAATCTTGAAATATGAAAGTGTAAATGCTCTTAGTGCTAATACTGCTGGTAACTGGAGAGAATCAGGAGGCTGTTCTTCAGAGTAGTAAATTTCTACAGAAATTCTGCCTGGATTTCTATTTAATGAGCGTGCATTTAATTACAAATACTACATTGCCTCATATTTCTCTTTACATGGCTTGAGTGTGAGAGCGTGTTGGACTGTGGCCTGTATTCTGAGCAGCATTATTTATGAATTACTAATTTATTTTAAAAAGAGGAAACAACTGTATAAACTTTGTGTGTATATCTGTAGTTTCTTGATTGCTGTTTTAGTGTGATTAAGAGGTCTTGCCTTGTAAAGCAGGGGAGACCATATTTCTCATACTGTGAACCAAATCCCCAAATCTTCAAGAGCCAAGAGACAAAATGCACATTCTTCAGGGACCTCCCAAAATAGTTCCGATGGGAAAATAATACGCTTGCTGCACTGTGGGCATGGAGCTGAGTCTTAGGCCACACATAATATTGGTTGTTGTAGTCCTTTTGTCTTCAGCTGGTAGTCAGGGATTTAAATCATCTGTCAGTCTGTGTACTAAGACAGCCCGGTTATAGTTATGTATCCTAATTTTAGTATGCATACTTCATCTGAATTCACAAAAGTTGCAGTTCAGAAATCTGATGTGGGCTGTCTGTTCTAATAGCAGAATTTAGGATGTTTTTTCTTTTAAAGTTCAAAAAACTTTCTTTTTTTTCCCCTTTCTTAGACAATAGTGATTGCATAATATTTGAGTTGTAAGCATAATACTTTAAATCTTTACTAGAAAACTATTTCAGGAATTTAATTATATACATTGAACTGTTGTTATAGTAAATTCTCTCTCCTAATATTTTTGTGAGACAAGTATGGACTGTAGGTGTTCTGTAACCCTTTTCTACTCTTTCATAGGATTGATTCATTTCAATATCATTAATATAAGATTTTGGGGATATTTGAGCTTTTTTCAGATTTTTTTGTTCAAAGTCTTAAATTTAACTTCTTAAAATTTACATTTGAGTACTTAAATGTAAGCACTGTTTGGTTCGTAGAGAAGCTTACTGTTCTCAACTTCCACCGAAATGATTGGGAATCCCAGGTCTTTTATTGCAAATGAGTAGTTACAGTTTCATAGCTTATCTTCAGGCAACCAGCTTGGAATCCTTGATGCACGTAAGGGAACCACTTTGTTCTTTTTAAGAAGAATCAGTTTTTTTTGACCTCACCCAGGATTACTTGCAGTACCTTAACTTTTGTTTCCAGCTACTTCCTCCTTTTCAGCAAAGTGAATAGGCTGCTGACATGTTTGGCAGTCACAGCTTTCCTAATCCAAAACCTGCAGTTCCCCTTTGCAGTTTCAGTCTCACATCAACATAACATGTGTCTTCCTCATGGGGTGATGTAGTTGCAGATCTCAGAATGCACTAAAGGTACAAGTTCTCTGTTATTTTCTCCTCATAGAATGCATGAATCCAGTACACTTTCCATACATTCTACATAACTTCTCAATTGGATTCACCATTGTCTTGTATTAGCTTCTGCAGTAATTAAACCAATAGCTTAATTTTCTCTCAGGAAGGCTTTGTATTCTTTAAGAAAACATTATGGATCTCATTGATGGGAGATCATAGTGATCAAGAAATCATATTGAATAAATAGCTTTCATGCCTCCCTGATTGATTAAATTAACTAATAAAATGCTTTGTATCTGAGGATAAAAATGTTAAAGCTTCCAAGAAAAGATATTGCAATTTTTACCTTAAGAAATAGCTAGATAGAGAAATTTATTAGTTTTCTTCTTCAGAAATGCACCAGTTATTTTCAAATATTTATGGCTCACAAAAATTAGGCTGTTATGATTCTAAACTGAAGAGTTAGCTTGTCGGAATACAGTTCTCAAATTGCAGTGGAAACTTGGCTGTTTTAAAGTAGTTAAAGTTCCTTTCCTAACAGATCATTGTATTATTGCAGATAATAAACTCTAGCAAAGAGCACTTTAATATTTTAATTATTGCTACCTATTTAATCCTCCCATAAATCTCATGATTTGAGAAGCTTAGTATTGAAATGAAATGCTTTGTCAGGAATGGGGAAATATAGAAGTCCTACTGAGGTAAACATCCTGAAATGTAGACATTTACCAGATTATGCAAATCTTGTACACTGTCTCGCTCTTGTTTTTTCTACACATGGAAGGACAAAATTTTAGTTTTGTCATTTTTGCAGATTAATCCCTGTATGTTCTTCATAAATTGGTGAATCTGGGATTGCTGGGCATTGTGAGATTCTTCCTGTGCTCTCAAAGCAGTGGTCTGCAATATGAAGGTGCTATAGGTGGCAAGTTAGACCACTTTCTCACATGCAGGATTACAAAAGTTATTCTGTCTTTGTGACTAGAGAGCTTTCCAGCAAGGAAAAGCAAAGGGAATAACTCAATTTGGTGGCAATTAGCATAGACAATTTCACTGATAATCAGCCAGGTATTTTTCTAGACACGTCTTCCTTTCTTGGTCACAAAATGTTAGTAATTCTTAGTGCATCCAACTAGTGATTATCAATCATATGCTTGTTCTGGGTGATCAATTTTCTTATATCACCTGTTGTCCTCTGAAGGACTTCCTTAATCCTACTAGGTATTAATTAATAGCTGTTACTAATTTATAGTGTTTTGCAGGTAACAGCAGAAGTAAATCATGATGGATATTGAGAGAGCATAGCAGAGACCTTAAGAATTTTTGAAAAATGCAGTAAATATATATTAAACATAAAAATGTATATTAAACTAAAATACTACTTTACTGCTGAATGATAGTTTGTGTTTGGTAGCTTCTTTTGCAAAGTCAGGAAACAGCTCAGGCAGGTGTCTTGCAACATGTTTCTGGTAGAAGTTAACACCTATTTGACTGTTACTTGAATTCTCTTCAAGAAATTGTAGAAAGTCAGGTTTCCAAATTCAATATTATTTTAGAACTTTTTCTCATACAGTGAAGCAAATTTAAATGAGAAGTAATCAGTCATTAGCTCTAAAGACTTCGTCTGGCACCTGAAAAACACTGTCCCAGCAGAGAGCACTTAGTGGACCACCAAGTGAATTGGAAGCGGGGTGATAAATTCAGCAGCCCGTTTGCTCTCTGCTGCCCTTCCCTTTCCTTCCCCCACACTTGCTGCACATAAGATCAGTGCCAAAGATTTCCTCTGCTTAGGACCTATGGTGAGTGTCCATGATATGACAGAAGAGTGAAGATGTGTAGTTTTGATGTGTCTTGGTAAGTGCTGCAGCGTAAAGAAGGGGCATTGCCCCCTCTGTGGCAGGGCAAGGAAAGGCTGTGGAAATGTGTGGCATGTTGGCTTGGGGAGCTGAATTGAGAAATAATCATTCAATTTGGGACTTTTAGGTCATTTCAGGATGTATAGGTTTTTAGGGCAACACTTAGAAAAGGCCATAAAATGAAGAGTTGTATAATAACTTCATGTTTCCCAAAATATTTGTTGTAGCTGTGTTTTCAGCACTGTAAGAGTGAAGTTGGTGGACAGTCCGTCTTTGGAGCATCACATACTTGATTTTTAGTCCAAACAAATTTTACTTGTTAGTTCAAATGACTTTCCTCCGTGCCACATGGTCAAATTGTTTGATTTATAGTACTCGTATTTTGAAATGCAGCTAACTATTTCAGGGCAGCTTATTAGTGTTTTGCTTCACATGGGTTTGGATGCTTTTAAGACACTGTAAAACATTGTGTTTCAGTTTAACCACAGAGAAAATGGAGCAGCACATTTTCTGTAAGACTGACCTAGGCTACCAAATAGCACTGTTGCAGTATTTCCTGAATATTTATCTGCTTTCTGAACTCTGCGGTCAGTATGTAACACAATGAATATAGAAGCAGCACTTTTTCACTGCACATAAAGCACAACTTTAGGTCTACATTACAGTTTCTGACTTGTTTGAATTTTGAGGTGCAAGTTTCATATGGTGTCTTCATAAATGCACTTTGTCATGTTTGTCAGGGTTGCTATAGGTAAATTGAAAAGTTTATGCATTTTTATTTTCTTAGTATATTTGCTCATAAGAGATGAGGAAGGTGAGGACTTGTTTTTCAGATTTGAAAGTCATATAAAAGAAAGATAGATCTGAAAAGCAGGCTTTCATAGTGGGATCGAACAAAGGTATATCCAGGTTGTAAGCTCCGCAGTTTGCAGACCTGTGTGGTAGTAACTTAACTGACAAGTAATTCCATGGAATTTAGATTCCTTGAAACATGGACAAGGTAAGCCCGTATCTTCATAACTATCAATCTTATCAACATGAGAAAGAATACCAAATACTATTATGCCAAAGTTTTGCAGATGTTTGCTAAAACCTTGTGTCCTTTTAAGCATCAGCATTTGGAAAAACACAATACATTTCATTCTCCTATGTACTGTTATCAATACATTACTGCCTAACATATTGATAGTACGTTCATAACTGACTCCCTATTTCGTTACGGTCACCAAAGAAAGTTCTGAAAAGGGAACAAAATCACAGAAACTAGCAAAAAGTGTAACACTGTCAACTCACTGAAACTGCTTTCTATAACTTCTTTCAAAGCTTTTAAGTATTGGATTACTAGAAAATTTTTAACCCATGTGGTGTTGTAGTTATGGGTCCAACTGTTTCCAGTGATCCATTGTTGTTTTTATCTTTATACTCTTTTAGCCATTTAACATGGTTCTGATATGTTCAAGCAATTTTAAAACAAACAAAAAAAACCCTAAGTCATTTACTTATATCCATTAGTTTAACATAGTGCAGCCAGTATTGGGAGGGGGAAAAAAAATCTGATTTTACAGATGCTTAACAATGTGAATGTAAATGTGCTGTTTGCCATTTGCTCTGATGCCAAGTACTTGTTTCCCTCGCATCCCGCTCCACAAGCCCCGCTTGGTTCACATCCAGAGAGCGCATTTAAGGAGAGGTTGGGGGAGGGAAACCTGTCCATTGGTTCATACTGTCTTCTAACTAAGCTAGTGTGCGAGGTTGCAGCTGTATAAATTGCTTTTTCTGAAATCTTCCTACTGTTTGTTGTTTGTCCAAATGCTGCCTTCCTACTAGGACTTCTAGCAGCAGAAAGTAGGTATCCCTTTGTTTTCCTTTATGGCATATAATTCAGCTTTGCTTTGTGTCTTTGCATGTTTAAAATTCAGCTTTTTCCCCTCACTTAGCTATTTTCCGTTTTAATACTGCCTATTCAAGAAAATCATCCTGTCTGTTTTGGACTAAAGCTTTCCTTAACTTCCAAAGCATGGTTGAGCAAAAGTAGAATGATTTCCAGACAATTCTGAGCATTCTAGTTTAGAGGCAGTATTAAAATTATGTGCCTTTTTTGTTGCTTTCAGTAATACTTGCAACACAACTGATAGAAAATTATTTTTTGTTAAATTAATGCAGGATAAAATAGTTTGGGTATGCCTGTTGATTCCTGAATTAATATTTTTGTG
Organism: Nothoprocta perdicaria; assembly: GCF_003342845.1. NCBI lineage: Eukaryota > Metazoa > Chordata > Aves > Tinamiformes > Tinamidae > Nothoprocta > Nothoprocta perdicaria. The sequence goes on along the minus strand of NW_020455550.1, from coordinate 487,313 downwards.
GACTAATTTTTTTCTCTTGTATGCTAAAAGGTATCTTCTATACTTTTATATATCTTCTATACTATTATCTTAATCTTATCTTAACCTTACATATATCTTATATACTATTAGTCATGTATTATTTTCTTGCAGTACCTTTGCATGGACTTTCCTGATCATTCTATGTATTTATGTGATATTTGCATATTCATTGTGTATATGCATACAGTTCATTTGAAACTGCATACGGTTTAATTTGAATAACTGTCTCCTTAAAGAACAAGTATTACTGACATGTACAGAGGACATTGCGCTTTGAATTAGCTGCATTAGCCTTTGTGAGAGAGTCAAAGTTCAAGCACTTATACCTGAATCCTGTATTAGGCAGAAGTAACTTTATGCAGAAAGGAGTGTGAAATGTTAAATTTCTAGAAATTCTACAATTAGATATAAACAACAATTCCAAAAACCACAATTCAGCCTCTCAAAATGCAAGCCATAAAAAGTGAGGCGCAATTTCATTATAGGTCACCATAAACCTGGTTCTATTCTGTTCTTAGACTTTACCTGAATTTATATATATAAAGTCACTTTAAATTATATATATATATATATGCATATATATATAGTGTGCATGTGTGTGCGCATACACACACACACACACACATATTTTATTCTCTCAACTGCTTTCCCATAGTATTCCTAGATCTGTGTCCTTGGAAGGCTGTAATTGCAACTCTACAAAATATGTAAATTTGACTGTTCGGGACCTTGACTGAATTTGGCTTCCTTGACCAGGAAGGAGGAGTTTGGGAAACACTGTAGAGCTCAAATTAGGATAGGAGAGGTGCCACTGTTATGACTCTATGTGAAACATGCATCCTTGACCTTTTTTAAACTGTTCAAGGTATATATCGACATGCGCTTGAGCTCTTTTCCATGCTTGCAAAGATATCTGCAGTGGAGTGTAGTGAGCAGCAGTGAGCAACAAATTATCCTGCGGGTTTGGAGGCATCCCAGCTCCAGGGATTCATGCAGATGTGGTTTGTACTAATGAAGACTGCCTGGTCCTCAGCTGGTGTTCTCTTAAAGTACAAAGTTACACTGGCACAAGTAGGGGATAGGTGTCTTGTCTCTGTAAAAGATCCTTTTCTTTTGTTTCGTCAAAACAGCATATATTTCATATTTCCTTTGCAGGGCCAACAAGCATTCTTTCTTACTAATTATTAATTCCTATCCCCGGCTACCAAAGCAAATCTGGGCTAGTATGTAATGTGGGAACTTCACAGTTTTGTTATTATTGAGTCTAAAAACACTGCTTGACTAAAGTAGGCAGTTTTAATGTATATACAAGTGTAATTTAAAAACATCAGCAGAGATTCCATCATTTCCATGGCAATTTTACCAACTTAAACATTTATGTCTTGTTTTTTTGAGTTTTTTTTAGTATAATCAAATGTCAGCCAAACAAAACCACTGAGGCACTGATTTTTACAGTTATCACTACATAGGTAATTTAAAGATGAAAGTAGTGTTTTGGTGTTTTCTTTGCAGAAGCAAAGATTCTTTGATTATTTGTAATATGTGGGGAAAAAAAATCCAATGCAAATCTTTCAAGTCTTACCCTGGGAAAAACGAAGTTACGGTCCTGTCATCAGGTGTGCTCCCTCAATGTTGCAGAATACCTACATAATCATATTTCTCCAAAGATCTGTACTTTATAATAATGCTCAAAGATTACGTACATGTTTTTTTCATGTGACTGTGAGTATTCAGCAATTCTCTAATGCTTTAACCTTTCTAAAGGATAGTTCTAAAACCTAACAATTTCTAACTATTTGAAAGTGAACTCTAAATGCTGCTTTCTGAAATGCCCATGCTTTGAAGGCTGGGATTGTTTTTTACTTTCAGTGTATATATTCTTCATCTCTGTCATCAGTTTGAGGTTTTGTGGGTGGTTCATACAGAACTGCAACTTTAACAATACAGCTACTAGAACTATTTAGTTCAGGGACTTCAGGTGTGATTTTTTTCATGTATTTAGCACACATTTTATATATATATATATATGCTTAAGCAGAAATACATTTTTTGCAGCATCATCATATTATTCACACACAACTACAGTTATATTCTTTTGTCAATGCTGTAATACGTCAGTACAACATCAGTGCCAGGCTATAATCTTTCCATTCTGTTTTTATCAAAGCCATAAACATGAATGACTCAATTCAAAATATAATAATAATCATACTGGTTTGTTTTAAGTGGTGTACCTGGACTAGGTAGTTAAGGAGCTGTATTTTCTTTCCTATCACCTTTAAAATATGTATATGCTTTCTAGCTAATAGCGTTTGGTGTGTATTCTTTGCTGCCTATCTTAATCTACTTGGAAGTCTTCGAATGCCATGGATTTCAGTGGAATCCATTCCGCTTGAAATCTACGTGGAAGTCAGTGAAACATTAACAGAGCCCTACGTTGTTCATATTTAAGATATACATAGTTCAAAATATGAAGTAAAGTATTAATTTTTCTGTTGGTTAGTATTTACTTTTTCCACACACGATGCTCAGAAGTTTTGCTTTTGAAATCAGTATCCATGATGTACATTTTGAGTCTGTGACAATAAGATGAACATCCCTTGGACTGCATACACTGAAGAAAACTACATATGTATTAGATCAGTTAGGGTTTTTGAATAGTAGGTGATGTGGCTGTACCATTATATCCACAGAATTTCAGATACATTCCTCAAATCTCTTCTCATGCTTATGAAAATAAGGTGTAATCTGAAAAATTAGCCTGCCAATTCCACATTCTTTATGGAAACCTTCAGAAGGCTTTTGTCACAGGGCACCAAATCACTGCAAACATCTGAGTCAAATAGTCTGGTCAGGCAGGGCTTTATGCCCTACTCATCAGATAGAACCCATCACCCGAAGATGTTTCTCAGTGTGCTAGGTTCAGTACATCCTGCTGCTCCTGAGTTCAGCTGACTTGGTCACAGAGATAAAGTCTCAGGTGCAAAGCAGATTTCAGCATGTTCCTCAGCTTTGTAAGAACATGCAAGTCATGGGATTTCAGTGGAAGCTTCTTATCTTTGAATATTAAAGACTTTTTTTTCTTTTTAAGAGAATAAGTAAGCAGCTCCTTCCCAGTTGTAGAAATCAGCTGCTCAAGGCAAATCATCTGTACCAAATAAGAAGAATAACTGAATGCCAGAACAAAAGCACTTTATAGCACCATCCTAAGGCTTGTGCTACTTACAAGTTGATGAAGCAGTGGCTGTGATGCTTGATGACCTCAGATCATTTCAAGGGCTTCCTATGAGAACTGCAAGGACTTTAGAGACAGAATTCAGTCATAACAGAGGACTCATCTTAAACAGCCTTCTCTGTGAATTAGATAACAGATTCTGTAGGACATAACAATGATAACTTTTGCAGCGCATTTGGGTGAAGAAATAATACCAGGTTACTGCCTAACAAAGAAAATAAGTCTAATTTACAGAGATCTTCTGCCTCAGTAAGCAGAAAGGTACTCACTTCACCCCACATGTTAAAAGCAATCACATTTAAGAAGTAATTCTATTAACTGTAAAAGCATTTCACATACTAGTAGTGACTGCAGACAACTATCATAAGCCTGACTACCTTGGAAAACACTGTAAGCTCCTTATGCAGGCAACTTTTACAATCAAAAAGGTGATAGGTTTCTGATACACATCTTTATATGGCAGCTTTATGGCAGCTTTTCTCTCATGTTAGAGAAATTAAGATCTTCCTAATGCCGATAGTTAAGAAGTGACATTTCAGCAGCTTAGTCCCTTGGATATGCCTGTTTTTGTGGTGATATTTTTATTCTTCAAGATGCCCAGACATAATATCCCAGAAGCATAAGATACTGGTTCCAGGCTTGCAGTGATTGAATGTGATTGACTAACCATTGACCTCTGAGAATTGTTTTTTGCTACCAGATGGTTCCAGAAAAATAACTGAGTAGAAGGCTTATGTTTAGAAGCAGAAGTTATCTCCAATCAGACCAGACTGGTATTTTCTGGTCAAATTTTTCAATTGAAGATGATTCAGTATCAATTCCTGAAGCTGCAGCCAAAGCAGGTGGAATTGGTATTTGTTCCATCTCGTAACTGTAACAACATTTTTCACTCCAATACAGCCATATTTAGTGAGATGTAATCAGGTACTCGTGAAATTTTTAAGGCCACACTGAACTTAAATTTGAATTTAAAGCTACACTCAACTGACCATCTCCTGTGTAGGGTCCAAAGTGTCCTCCTGAAGGTTTAGAGTCTCTCCTTGAGCAGCTCTTGAACAAATTACTTCAAATAGGCTTTTTATGAGCAACCAGTGCTCCAAGCCTTTGAGACACGGTTTCACTACCTATGATTTCTCTGTATGAGATATTTCTAAGACTGCATGTCTGAGTTTCAACTCAGTCAGTTGATTTCTTCTGTAAAGTAGGTTCTATGCTGAAAGAGAGGAAGGTGTGTTTGAGCACTGATGCCTTTATTACACTCCAATCCTTCAGACTCTTTAGATACCACGAGCCTATTTCTGTCCCAATGAAAGGCCAAATTACATCATTATGTACATAATGCACTGGTATATATTATTAATTAAAGGGTAGGCTCTTTAAATGAAAGGATAATTTTCTCATCTGCATCCAGCTGTAGACATGTAATAACATCTGGGAGATGTAATGTAGACCAAACCACAAAATTGTCACATTGTGCTGATGCTGTGGTGGCACATGGAAAGAAAATAAAAATAAATTAAAAGTCTCTTCCTTAAGAAGGAATACGGTTTACTGATCTCCTGTGTAGGAATTCACACTGGCATGCATCCAAAGGCTGAGTGATAAAAAAAGAAACAGTTTATTTTATTTTACATAATCTTCCATCTGCAGTTGAAGCTCTTCTGAAAGGCTTTTTGGCTGAATTGGATCTTCTCTCCCTCTTCAAAACCCTGAGTAAACAAACTCAGCAAAATCATTTTCTTCTGCACTTTCGAGGGCTAGCTGCAGCCGTGTCCTGATCAGCAGGTTCGCAGGCTCCTTATTCCCTCCGGTTTTGTGCTCTGCCTCGTGGGCTGCCAGAGGAGGAGCAGGCAGAGGAGGGGAGCAGTTTCCCTCCAGCTAGAGCTTGGTTGTTCACTGGCACACGTGAAGCAGGTTTTTCCCTTTTTCTGAGCATCTGATCTTACAAGCACCAGCAGAAAGCAAACAATTAGTCTTGTTAGTGTCCAGCCACCATGTTTTCAAAAGAACATGACTTACTAATCAGCCATATCGGTATTAATGTAATTTATTTGCTCCAGTAGTCAGCTGTGTCTCACAGCCGAGATCAAAGGAGTCATCTTATGGCTCATGAAGTCAGTGAAATAACGCGGCTGTTATCCTTCACATATGTGCAGGAGAGTCTCTGGTTGAGAGCTGTGCTAAATGCATTGCAAGATTTTCTAGATTTGTAATATACTCCTAAGCCCTGAGGTCACAATTCTTACCCAGTGCTTTTTGTGTGCTCTGTCATGTTTATTCCAGTTTTTCAAGGTTTGCAGAGAAGTTACTGATTTAGCTTGTCTCATTGTGGTTGGAGAGGTTGGGGGTTGTTTGTCTTTATTCAATTCTTCAAATACAGTGAATTGCAAAAGGCTTGGAGAGAAGGAAGGCTGGTAAGAGGTGCTCAGGCTGGTAAGAGGTGCTCATACAATAGAGTCTAGAGTTTCAAGATATACAGCAATCTTCAGAACCTCATATATGAGCTGACTATCTTCATAGCAGGACGCTGCCAAAATAAACAACATATATACGAAGGAGAAGTTACTATAATACAGGATGTATAGAATTCTCTATGCAGAATAAAGAATTTATTTGTGAAAGTGCATTCAACGTTGTACTGTTGGGCAGTGGCATCTTTGCAGACTGATACAGGATAGGGTAGTGATCCTTCCAAATGCTTATGGCAGGGTGATGGAGGAACTGTGGTCTGCAGATGTTCAGATAAGTCATTGAGAACATTCTAGTAATACACACAAGTGTCAGTTGCCAGTGATAATTACCTTTGAAAATACGTTGTTCCACAAGGAAATAACATGGGCTCATCCACCCTGAATTTGTTTTGTGTTTCTTTACCCTCCTATGCCGTGAGTTCATCTCTCCTCGTGGAGTTCACGGTCCACAGTACCTCCTGTTTCTCCCTTTTGTCTCCATATCCTTCACGTCTTCCTTTCACCCTGTTCCCATATAAAAATAACCCCCTTTTTCCTGCAACCCAAAACAATCCACTGGGCCAACGGTAACCAAGGCTTATAACTGCTCTGAGATAACCAGGCAAACAGGTCAAACAGGACAAATAATGGAGCTCGTGTTGCAGCACTCTCTTTCTCTTGAGCTGATGCAGCAGTCCAGGTCTTTCCCCCCTTTACCTAGATGCTGAGTTTCAAAAGAATTTGTGAGAACATCACTCTTTTCAATGACTTTTGCCTTTCTGGTAGATGTGTGTGAAATTGGCCAACAGTTCAAAGTTGAGGAAAAGGGAGGTAGGGGAGAGAATGGTGGGGACAAATCGACAAATAAACTAAGTGACTTCATTAGATGGCCTTAGGAAAACAGGCTAAAATAGAACTAAGAAAAGCATAATACAAACATGTTTTAATCTTGTTTAAGCTAATCTGTTTTTTTTTCACAAGAAATCACAATATATATGGGCACTGTTCAAATGGGTAATGTTTATTCAGTGAAATTTCCTGTGAAACATTTGTTTTTTTAAAAAAGTTCCTGTTTCTATTATACTGGAAGAAGTATCAAGTGAAAGTTGCCTTTTCCAAAGTTCAGTTTACCATGAGTCTTTGCTCTATTGATTTTTTTTTCTTCTGTTTATTGCCCCATAGGAGCAGTTTCACAGGTGCTAGACAGCCTGGAGGAAATTCATGCACTTACAGATTGCAGTGAAAAAGACTTAGATTTTCTTCACAGTGTTTTCCAGGATCAGCATCTCCACACGCTACTAGATGTAAGTTTCCTGTGATAAACAGTTTGGGAAAGTTTCCATATCTCTTGTTCATTATTTTGTTTTATTTTGCATATCTTACATTATCTTGCTTCTTACTAAAATGAATTTACTTCAGTATGGAAAGCTGAAATTAACTATTTAGTATACTAAAATTAACTTTAGTATATTTCATTTACAAACTATTTTAGAAAGTAAATAATGTTATTTTAATCATATGTAAGCAGCTAATGGCTTGGTGGCTTGTTTTGAATGAATAGCTGTGTTTTAAAACAATTTGCTACTAGAACAGACTTCTTTCAAGAAAGGCTGTATTTTATTTTTTCATTTAAAATCTGAATTGTAATTTCAGTGTACAGGGTTTTTTTTTTTTTATTAATGTAATCCTAAACAAAATCTCTGTATATTCTTATCGTAAGAACCACTTTTTTTCCTGTGTTAAACAACTAAATGTACTGATTTGTGTCCTGTGCTTGGACACAGTAGGTGGTAGGCTGACTCATTTAGATCATTATTAACATATAGTTCCTGAGAATCATTAATCTGTAAGACAGCAGCATGTGCTATGCATTCTCATAGACACCAGGATCTAGCCTCTCATTTCCTCCTTGTCTATCCATAAGCACAATTCACTGTTCTGCTGCCAAGGTATCAGTGGAACACAGCTGCTCCTGGTGTGGGGCAGCAGCTATAACTGGTGTCAGGTGGTTTTGAATTTTTTTTTCTTCCAGAAAGCTGAAGTGATCTGTTTTGCAAGAATCATTTTGAAAAACAAGTAGTGTGGTGTTCTGAGTGAAGAATGCTTTTGTGCTACTTATCTTCCCGTGCTTCAAGGATTTTCTGCTTTCCAAGTTCCTGCTCTCCTGTCTCTTGCAGAGATTATGTTTATAATTTTCAATAGTTGTTTAATCAAACAGTTGCTTAAGCACTGCAAGCTCGCGCTCCATCCTTCACATTTAGTTGAAGAACCCTCTTCTAAGGACCAATTCAAAAGCAGAGCATGTTTTAGTTGACTACCGTGTCTGCATAGCACAGGAGTTTAAAATAAAGGTCAAAAAGAAACAGAAGAGTGTTCTAGCTTTGACTCTGCCATATGTGGATTATTTCATGTTGAAGACTAAGTGTTTCTTTTCAGCAAGACAAACTTTTGTCTCAAACAGTCTACACATTCAGTAAGAAAATTGCTAAGAAAGAAAGAATCAGGTGGCAGAGCTAAACTCTTAAAGACAGAGACTGTGTCTGCGTTAGCAAGCTGTGCAACACAGCAGTAGTAGATGTGCAGAGCAAGGGAGGCAACATGGAGGACTTCTGCACTTTGCTGGGGTTTCAAAGGTTTTACTTTACACAACTTGTGCTCTAGTCCTATGGATTGACTAACCACTGGTGGCTGAAACACATTTTCTCATTTATTGTCATTCAAAATTAAATATGCTCTGGGAACACTCTGCTGTGAAAACCGAAGGATGGTAGGTGAGGATAATCAGAAGATTCATGTCAAAAAAGCACTCAGGAACCAAACCAAAATGCTCATGTGACCATGATAATGAATGTGATTCACCATCATGCGACCATTGATAATGAATGATTTGATACTCTATCTTAAATATAAGAGCTTGAATTCTTCAGTGAATATTACAGTTCTAAAAAGATGTCTAAGCTTTTTACACATTGAAAGTCCAGAAATACAATTCATTCCAGCTATTGTACTCATTAGATAGATGGTTATTGCAGTGGAGTTTCTGAACAGTTCAAGAAAAATTCTTGGTTCTTTTAATCTTCTTTGCACTCTTGCATTGGTAGAATTCAGATATAAATAGTGCCTTCTTTCTTCGAATGTCCAAACTCTTTATTTAAAACACAATAGAAATTGCTTATACGCTTTTTACAAACTTCTTACATGTTCTTCTTACATGTGCTTACTTACATATTCTTACTTACATGTGCATGTTCTTACTTCTTACAAACATGTATAAGTTCAGGAAGGGAGAATGCAGGGAGGAAGGGGACAAGCTGTTCTCACTGGTGGCCAGCAATAGGACGAGGGGTAATGGCCACAAGCTGAAACACAAGAAGTTCCATCTCCATGTGAGGAGGAACTTCACTGTGAAGGTGCCAGAGCACAGGCTGCCCAGGGAGGCTGTGGAGTCTCCTTCTCTAGAGATCTTCCAAACCCGCCTGGATGCCGCCCTGTGCCACATGCTGTAGGTGTGCCTGCTAGAGCAGGAAGGTTGGACTGGGTGATCTCTAGAGGTCCCTTCCAACCTTGAATATTCTGTGATTCTTAGTAAATAGTGGGTCACCTGGATTTTGTGCATCCTCCAACTTCAAATGATTCAAATCCACATGTTCTTCCTTTCAGAAGAGCTTCCAAATCACAAGGCTTGAACCAGCCTGTTTGTGAATATAAGCCTCTGGGTACAGCTTTCCCACGACCTAAGTGATCACACAGGAGTCCAGGAGTCAGCGATAGTGAGCTAGGTGTTAAACAAGGAGGACATTCCCTGGCATGGGCAGCTCTACACGCTGCTGATCTGTGTTCCCAATAACCGTCCGTGCGTTTTCTATTAAACGAGCCTTGGATTACAATCATGGGGCACTTAGGAAGACCTTCCTGATGACTTTCCTGAGCGACATTTCCACCAGCTCATTTAAAAGTACCTTTCTACTCGTGTTAAAATATATATAGCCCATTTATCCAACGTTAGCTTAGATTTAGCTTCTTTTACAGACACTTAAATGGGTCAGTATAGAAATCTTTCTATACTGTATACTGCAGTGTAGAAAGGTGATCAGATAAGATGAGCAAGATATAAAAGTCTGGACAGAAAAAGAGTAATGTAAGTGTAATATAAAAACCTGAAGACCTGTATCACTTACGGAGAAATGTTTCAGATACTTATTAATCATTATCTGGTCATCCTAAAAATTCATTGATAAAGAATTTTTTGATAAACCAGATGGCCTTAGCTTAAATATTTCACTGGATGATATGCCTTCTTATGTCTTCTGGATATGAAAGCATGCTTTGCAATATTTTCACTTTTTTACTCTGTACTTTTTCAGTACTAGTCTGTCCACAGTATTTCAGTAATGATAGAACATTGTGTAATGGTCTGCTGTAGACTTTTAAACAAGGAAAAGCTGCAAAGAATTCATATAATATTACCATGCTTTTAAAAAGCCATGGTCATTCTCTGAGAGAGACAAAGAGATTCATTTAGATGCACTATAGCAATATATTTGTGGAAACAAAACAATATGAAAAAACCAATTTTGTTTTATTGTGCTATGTTGAAGAGAGGAATGACAGAATCTTCCCAAATATATTCAATAATTACAATAATAAAAAATAAGATTTTAAAGATTCCAGTGTTACAAAACATGTATTTGAAAGAAGTGGAGGAAGTTTTTGGCAGCATTATTCAAAAGAGCAAGTTTTTCAATCTATGCCTTTTATCAAGCTTTGCCTTTTTTCTTTTCTATCAGAACTCTGAAAAATCATCTCTTGTGCTTGAATGAATTCTGCCAGGGAAACTGTTTATTCTTCTCACAATATTGGGGGTTAATGAGGCCACCAGAACAAGTTACCTGTGAAGCACTCTTATTTCAATAAGTAAGAATTTCATAAGTAAGAATTTCATAATCTGTCATGGAAGTTGTGGCTGACAGATTGCATTAAAAAGTGCTGTTCCTTTTTCTTGGCCTTTTTCCACGGTTAAATTTGTTCTCATGTTCCTACTCTTTCTCAAGAGTCATTCTTATTTTTAGATTAGGCACATGATATATGATGCCTCCTGCTTAAATACCTTCTTTTGCTTCTGAACTGAAAAGCAAAAAAGGGAGAACGGCCTTTAATGCAAAGACTGCAAGTTCCCTACTTGCCTTTATGCAAAGACTGCATGCAGCCTTTATGCAAAGACTGCAAGTTACCTACTTATGGACTTGTTTTTCCACAAACTAGAAGATTCTTCCTTTCTAATGAGGAAATATATTAACTAAGTAATGTGTTAAGTAAGACATTGTGGCTTTCTATAGTCCCTCAGGGCTATAGAAAGTAAAGTTCCTATCATTCTGTTGATTGTTTTAATTAATTCATTTCCCTACATCTATTTACATAACTACCTTAAGATTCTCTTCCACCTTCCTTAGGTGCCAAAGCAGTTCAAAAGAACACTTCTCAAAATGTTGATGCTTATTATGATTTAATACTGTAATCCTTACAGGTGAAATACATTTACCGTAATATTTATCTTTTGCTTCAAGTAGTATATTTATTTTCTCTTAGGTGACCAGTATCCAATCATATTTTTTCCTTGATATTCTTTCACTACAATCATTATTTTAAGTTAAAAATACAGCTTCATTTTGTATGGTTGAGTTTTAAAGAAAATATTTTTAATTTTCTATGAATAGCAAGATTATGTTGACAAGGAATGATTTGTTTAATACTCATTTGTTTATATTTTGCTGTTGAGTAAAATTTTTAATACACTGTTTTTAATAAGAATTAGGAATTAATTTTTTTTGTACAGGAAAAGGATGTCAACTTGCCGGGTAATTTATGTTCACTCTGGATCCAAATCAGCATATCCCCATGTGGGTTTTATTGCACAGTTTCACTGTATGATTTTTAATAATTTTGCAGAATCTCTTTTTTTTATATTGAGTGGTTTTTACTTTACAGAATTTAAATGCTTCATTATTGAAAATTCAGTTGCCTTTACCAAAGAAAAGGGCCATCTTAAGAACATTTAGAAATAATCAATACCTAAAAGCAATACATTGTTTGATAGTTCATATTTCATATAAAGAAAAAAAAAGTATATTTGGATTGGGCAACAGCCAATTTTGTCAATGTTTCAGAAATGTTGACAAGACAAACATGTCACATTTCAGAAATGCAATCAAAATTTGGTGAATCCTGCAGGAAATTCCTTTATGTGTCTCTCCTATTCCTGGGTTTGTTCCCATATATAGATTGTTTCATTTTGGTGTCCAATTTAGATCATAAACAACATAATAAAGTTTAGGATGTAAGTGATTTAAGGGAAAGACAGAGTTAGTTTTATGTTTTGAACAAAAAAGACTCTATTTCTGCCACTAATAGTTTGTTAGCAACCTTATCAAGTGCAATTTTTTTAATTGACTTTCGAGAAAGAAGTCCTGGGAGGTATTGCTGTCAATCAGTATCAGCAATACTGATACAGAATAAATGAGATTACTGCTTTTGGAGGCATTGGTGTTTGGTTATTTTCTGTATCATGACAGAAGATTTTACTTTAATGAGTATTTGTTTTGAAAAGTAAACCAGGCTTCAAGGCCGTACTTACGGGGAAGATCTTAAAAGCTGTGTTGCATCTCTATCCATACATCAAAGGAAGCCAGGTTTGCTGAACAGTAAAAACAGAAGCTGCTGTAGGACACAGCTGCCTGCAGTGAGGCAAACAAGAGAAATCTTTCTCGTGTTGAGTCAAGTAGTTTAGTCACCTCTTTGGGGACTGTTGCTGGGAGCGATGCTGAGTGCAGATGTCCTTCAGTTTACAAGGGAAATTTTCACTCAGCAGGAGAACAGTATCAGCTTTTGTGTGACTGGGGCCTCTCTGGGCTGCAGGCTGTGTCTGTGTCTGTCCCCAGTCAGATACTTCTCTAGGCAGATAAGTTTTAGCTGCTAGTTTTGGCTGCTAGTTTAAGAAGTTTGTTCCGTTATTTTCATAGCTGGAATCTTTAAGGTAAGTGTAATTATTTCTGAAACAATATTTGAAATAGAAACATTACGAACACTGAAAAGATTTTACCTTTTGTCAGTACATTACACACAAATAGTTTAACCCAAATGATCCTTTTTGATCTTTTGCTAAATTTTGATGATTTGGTAATGATACCTGTATGTGTAGTCACTTCTTCTTTAAGAGATTTTTTTATATTTGTAGTGCTTATATTCAGGACACAGTGTTTTCTGAAGATAGCGTTGTTTCTATTTGTTATCCCTTGTGGCTAATGGTAACTTTCCAAAGGAATATGCGTTGGGATGCACTTTAGAGTTCCCTTAATATTTATTTTAAACTCAGCCATCCAAGCAAACTCAGTCCTGAAATCCAGACTTTTAAGGAAACATATTTTCTCCTTTGCTATGAAGAATGTTGTTGGAACCTCGATTCAGTTTCTTAGACATGGTTGGCTAAAACTTTTTACTGGTTTTGTTCTGTTGGTGTTGTCAATGTTAGATGCTGGCAGGATTAATCTCAGTGTCTTTTATAAAGGCATCAGTTGTTCAGTGATGTCCAGCCATGATTCATACTGTAATTCTATATTTGAAAATGTTTTAATCTGTTATATGACACAGAAAAAAACACAACAGCAAAGAAGTCTATCAAAAGCTTTAACATTTTCAGTAATTGTCTTGATTTTCTCTGTTTTGATCTGAATGAGAATGGTTGCTCTTTTTTTCTGTAAAGATCACAGTGTAGTTCTAGTTTGTTGGATCAACACTTGCCCTTACTCTCTTGAATACTGATCACACTGCAACTAATAAATGGGGCATGTTTCAGTGAAGCATGAACACACTTCTTTTGCACTAATAATGAGAAAGTGAAACATGTACTAGATGCCTGCCTAACCTCTCCCAGGAAGTGTTACATTCATGCAAAATAAACCCATCTCATTTTTAAATCATCTTTTTTTTTAATTATTCTTCAAATGATACGTTTTTAAGACAAAAGCGAGTGGAAAATATTTGTTTAAAAAAAAAAAAAAAAAAAAGAAGGAACTCTGCTGGCAAGAAAGCACCTTGCTATTTGGGGAACCAAATCTGGCTTCTATCCCAGTCCAGCAGAGACAGCACATTCAGCCCCAGGGAGTGGGAGGGACCGTCTCTCCCTCTGCAATGGAAGCTCCTTTCCCAAGTAGTGTAGAGGGAGCAATGAGCAAACCTTAGAGAGAGCTGCCTGCAGATTCCCTGCAGCAGGTGGACTAGATCATCATCATCATTATCATCATCACCACCACAGTATGCTCTTTCTCTAAAAGGTAACTGATCTGAAAAGGGCCGTATCTGGAAAAAAAAAAAAAGAAGAAGAAGAGACTAATCTAGAGCAGAGTCTTTGGTGCTGTATCATACTGTTCTCTAAAATGCCTTCCATCTTCAACTTCACTTATGTCTTTCAATTTTACTTCCTGTTCTCCTAGGAAACTGGCATAGACCACTGTGCTAGTCAGCATCATTTAATTGTTTCCTTGTTCTCTCTGTTTCTCTGTCTTAAAATGTATATAGATTCTGCTTATATGTAGACTTCAGAGCAGGAACAATTTTTGGTTCAGCATTTTTGTGTTATCTACTGTAATACTGATTTACAACAGAGTCTGTTAAACACAAAAGTGATAAAATTAAGAGCAAATATTTTTGTATTCTTTTTTTGAGAAATATAGGTAACCACCACTTTTTAAGAACACACAATTCTGGGTCAAGTTACATGGCTCTGTAATAGGGTTTTTTTTTTGTTGTCTTTAATTTCTTTCTTTCCATAACTTATGTTTTGTCATTCCGAATATTTACAAGCATAGTACTGATACAGTGAATCATCAAGTGAAATCCAGTTTAATTATATGCATATTTCAAATGAGAAAAGCACTATTTAGGTGTTACACTTGGCCTATGTTATCCTCTCTGTAGTAGTATCACTGTGAGTGGTTGTGTGTCTGTGTGCTATGTTACTATATGTGCATATTACTGTAAAAGCATATGCATTTTTAGCATATAGAAACAAAGAACTCCTTTCACTTCAGTGTATTTTGCAGCATTGGGTCCTGATCTGACAAAGAACCGTAAAATTGTGTTCTTGTGGGACATATAATGTCTTGTGGGACTTTACTGATACTGTTTTTCAAGGCATAGAGAATAATTTTAATATTTCACTGCATACACTTTCTTATTTTTTTTCTAATATAATTCAAGTTTTACTTAAATACTTTTTTTTAATAATTATCAGGGCCACCTGGTTTTATTCTAAAAAAGACTTGAAATTCTCAGACAACCTTTTTTTCTGCAGGAGCTTGCATATTTGACAAAAATAAATGCTGCAGCGCCTGAGATACAGTTCACAAATATTAAACAACATTTCTGGTTTTTTGGCGTTGGGAGTTTCCTCCAAAATGGAGTTTCAGTCTACACAAAGTTTACATTAAAATACCTAAAGGCAGTATAGTAAACATCCTAGTAGAAAACACTCCTCTTTGAAGTCAGTCAAGCCTCACTTCATCCTACTTCCAGTTACTCAAGTGGTTGGCTGGCACAGGTTGATTTGTCTGTGTGCTGCAGAGCTCATTGCAGTGCATTTTCATTTTCAGTATATCATTAGGTAAAGTTTACCTGAGTAGGGAGAAACAAGAAGTGTTTGCAGCTCCCACCCTCTAATGCAAGATGTGTTCCTTGTCACGTAACCGGTGAGCAGCTGTGTCCTTTGCTGACCCCCTGTCCGCATTGTGGCTTTAGCCAGTTTTGTTTGGCTTATGTCTTCAATGAGGCTGGTGGTTCTTGACATCCTTTTGTTCAAGATGATGATCTAGCCCTCAAGAGTTGGGTTCAACTGACCGAAGAGGGGCTGAAGCCTATATAGCTTAGCCTGAGTCTGTAGTTAAGGCAGTAGCTTGTATTTTGGGAAGAGAAGCTGGGCAGGAGGGAGGGACAACAGGCATCTTGTGCAGGGATATCAGGCATGTGAACTAAACTCATTCATACCATTCCCTGTTTCACTTTGTTTTGTTTTTACTTGGGTGTACTTTTATCTGATTAATTGCTAGGCATCTTCTTAAGAAAGTGGTGTACTTTTTTTGTTCCTAAGATCACTGTAATTCAGATTACTAATTCAGTGATATAATTAAGTGACTATGCAGCTTTACTGAAGTGTTGGGATGGTTTGAGGCCTTGATGTTGCAAATATGTTGAAGTACCTGGTTAAATCATGATAAAAGTCTCAAAATCAAGAAAAAAAATGATTAAGAGTTAATATTCTCATATTTTTGCTATCAGGTTCTAGTGCTTTTGAAACAGGTAACATGATAACACATGAATTTACAGAAACAGAATGAAAGGGGCCTCCATTCATATTTTGCTTCTGTGTTTTTAAAATTACAGTAAAGGAAATTCCCTTCTCACTGTGGCCCATTCCAGTGTTTAATTGACTTTTTAATTACACAGTTTTCTCCAGCACCTCTAGCATCTTAAACAATTTTTTGCATGTTAAAAATATTTCTTATTGTTATTAGTAAATATGAGGAGCTGCTGATCACTGCTATTTTTGCAAAATGTGAATATTTGTTCACACCTTCAGGGTTTTTTTTTTGTTACATGTGAGAAATCTGATTCCTTTGGATAATCCCTATAATCATGTTTTGTAAATTTCTCTGTACTTAACTGCTCTTCACTTGGATCAAAACCAAGCCATAATGTAGAAAGAACATTATTTAATATTTCTGAAAATGGCATAATTATCATGTCTTTCAAAATGCTGTTTCTAGTACATCTCAGAATGAGGGTGACCATTTTCTTTTTTAAATTTGGACCATAAAATGTCATTGTTGTATTGATTGTGTTGAGTGGCCATTCCAGCTCTGTTGGTACTATTTTATGCCTAGCAGTACCCTTGCCTCACCCTGATTTCATTTCTTTCATCTCTCAAAGAGAAGTTAAAACGTTGACAGTGGAAACCAGGAAACCACTGGGATATGGAATAGGAGGGGAGCCCACATAAAAAATGGCTGGAGGGTTTGGTGGCAAGAAGTCCCTGAAACAGAAAGAGATTAGGTGGCATGCAGAAACTAGTGTAAAGGGTTGGAGATGCTCTGGATGTCTGCAGTGAGCTCAGGCCACAGGAATTCAAGCACTTCCACCCCTTAGAGGAGAAAGAAGACCTCTTAGTCTCCTCAAATCTAGGTGTTTTTGAGGTTTGCCACTATTTAGTTAAGATTACTTAGTGCAGGTTTTGTTACCACACTTTCTGCTTCCAAAGAATACATGTTTGCTCATATGTATAATACATGATGTAGAATTCTGCTAAATTGCACCTTTTTCTTCTTTGACAAGCTTCATTCATGTGCTGTCTAGTGCTATCTTTCCACTTCTGCTGTCAGTTTTTGAGAATTACTCTTTCCCAGTCAATAAATTATATAATGTAAATTATTTTTATATGAGCATTGAGTTTTTTTCCTCAAAATCTGTAACTAATTACTAGCTTAGGGACCTACTTTACTGTGTCTGTAAGTTAATCTTCATGGTAAAGAAAACAGTGAAGTGTGCTGAGAAGCTACTCAACGGGTGTCAGTCCTTTTCTCCACACTTACCTCTCAAGTTTGAAATCTTGCTGGACATCATCGCACCTGATCATGTGGTAAGCCAGGGTAAGTGAGCATCTTTGAAGCCACTGTTATCAGCTAACGTATATCTATATATCAACTTAAAGGATAGGTGAAAGGTGAACAAAGTGGAAAAAAAATGCCCTTCTATGAAGACAGTAAAAAACAACATGCCATGTAATGTACATTGACTTCAGGTGGAATTTTGTGCCGTTTCCATGTTTATACTTGTTGCAGTTCTAGTGCAGGATTGCTGACAGAATTTAAATATGGAGTTTTTGTTTTAATCAAATAATTTAAATACAGCAGATATTCCAACATTTATGTTTATAGCAAAATGCAAAAACTTCTTCAGTTCTCCATATCTCTGTTTTAGAATTTCCTTGGATTTCATAGGAGCAGGTCTTAGCACACAGCTCCATGTTGCAGCTTCTTTAGTCCAGTACTTAGAGGAATTTCAGAAATATGTTATTTTGGGACATGTTATACTTATTGTCTGTGCCTTATGAGCTAGAGGCATTCTGGTTGTATTCCCAGTTTGTCTCAAATCTGCAGTATGGTTGAGTCTAAGAGCAACAATCACAGTTAGCTCCTCTCTTGCTGTCAAAATGGATTAAACTGTGTCTGTAAATTGTCAAAAGAGAGGAGGGAAAAAGGGGGAAAAAAGCCCAGATTGTGCAATATGGTGCGATTGGATAGCTTACTATGGTGATGGTGATTTTTCCTCTTATTTTTTTAGTAGTTGGACATACAGGTATGTCACTCAATACTGATTTGGAGCTGTTCTACAGAAACAGTATTGAGACTTTTCAGGACCTAAACAGAAGCTAGGGCTGAAAAAACTTTTTAGGCCAATATTTCATTTTGACCTATTTGTCCATTTACATGTGTAAGTTGTTGCAGACCGCACAGAAGGGTCATCTTCTGTGATCTGTATTAAGTAGAAATGAAAAGTGGCTTGGTCACTGGGTTAGTGCATAAAGAACACAAATTGAGGGAAATATATGGGGTTTTCTAAATACCAATAAAAGTAATAAAGGCAATATAACTTGGAGAGAATGCCAGATTGGATGAGGAAGAGGCTGACAGGAAAAGAACAGGAAAGAGTTCATGAAAGGAAAAAAAGTCGAAGGGAGAAAATCAAAAAATATCTGATTGGATTCCTTTAAATTCAACTGTAATCATTTTTAAATGTCTTAACAATGGCATCCACAAAATATTTGGCTAAACTAGCTATATTCTGTAGTTTTTATGGGCAGGTTGCTTTAGATTTTGTTAGGAAAAAAGATCTTTTCACTACTTAAAATCTTGTAATCTTCATGAAGTATGGAAGTAAAACATTGTGTAAACAAGTGTACTGCCTTGACATGGATCTTACACCACATATGAAGAAATTTGAGGGAGTTAGATATGCCAGTGATATTAATGCAGAGTTTCATTACAATATGAGATTTAGATGATAAAATACAGGGTGGTAATGAAGTGCCGTTTGATTTTTTTCCTGTTGCCAACACTGACAAAGGGCCCCGTATGCTTTCCTTGCAGCTGCCCATGTTATCAAATTGCTACCAATGCCACTTGGTATATAATACCACAGTACCCTGGGAATGCAATGATAAGGAGGGTTTCCTTGTGTATTCATTTTTAACCTGTGGGCAGATCATGCAGGGCAATTCATATGCACTCATTTCACTCCGCACTTTTTAGGAGTTAGAAGATACATTTACCTTTCAAAAGGAAGTCTGTGCTAATTTGAGAATTCCACCTTAATAAGACTGTTAGGATACCTGTCATCCTCTGCCTTTTAGGCTATTTCATCCCCAGTAGAAAAGAACCTTCATGGTGTGGACAACTGAGGTGCTGTTCTGGCGACTCAGTAGGACCGCATGTGGCAGGCAGTGGTGGTTCTCATGTCTGGCTCACTGAAGGATCAAGGATCCTATTCTGGCAGCACTTTAAATAGATCAGTTAATGTATTTCCTTCTCCTCCAAGTGGTAAGATTTTCCAACTGGCATTTAGCCTCGTTGTTATGCCAAGTTTGCACAGTCAGAATTTCAGGTTTTGTGTAGCTGGGCGAAATTTGTCACTCTTCTCCATAGAAGACAATGTTTGCCAGTTGTGTGCAGTGGGAATGAAACTAAATTGAGGAGAAAAAAGATCTTGGCTCAGTTTGCCTGAGTTGTTCTTCCTCCCCCCTCACCTAAGTTATTAGCTTAATGAGTGTTATTAAAACAAAGCAAGTGAAAAAGCCCAGATACGGGCTGGTTCCATAAAAGAGCTCACTGAGTTCATATGGTGCTATTTTTTCTTCACAGTTGCTTTAGAAAGGGGACAAGCAAAACCCATTTTAGTGTTAACTTCCAAGACAGGTAGCAACAAGTGCAGTTTTCTTCTAGAAGTAGCAAATTAAGACTATGTGAGAATACACGTGACTTGCAGGCCAAGTCCAATATGAATTTTTGCAGATAGAAATGCCTTTGAAACAAGTGAAAGAGTATGTGTGTCTCAGTTCCATTACATGAACAATCATGAATAAAGTAAAATTGCAGGATTCTATTTGCTACTAGAATATTTTTTAACAATACCGATAATTTGTTTTGCATGAGTGTAGAAAGATATCAAGTACTTCTAATTAATGACTTTGGTTACCATAAGTGCGAGTGCCTGAAGCAATGAGCTGCAAGGTCAGCTGCTCTCAGTTCTGCACGATGAGTTAAGCCGGAGGAAACATTTGTCTGTTAGACAGAATTAGTGTAGTCCTTAAAACTACCTTGTGCTATGAGCACTTCGTCTGGAAACCTTTCCTGTAGTTAATAAAACACTTCCTAAAACATTATCCTGGACTCGTTTTTTTTGGCTAGTAAATAACACAGCATTTTCAAATATGAGGAGCTTGAATATAAAAGTTGCTCCTACTCATATACTCATAAAAGAGGATATACCTCTTTTCCTTGTAGAGGAAAAAGGTCAGCGCTGCGAAGGGTTGTAACCTACAGAGTCTTAGGTATGATTTGGACTGCCATCTGGGATGAGGCAGTAATATGCATCACAAGTTATTCTGGGAAATGAGTGGAAATGAGTCTGATGCTAAAAGCTAACTTCTAGCACAGTCCTTGACAGTGAGAAGCAGAGGATTTAGAAGAACAAACTGCCGTTAAACAGAAGTTAAAGATAAAGCCCTGGCTGACTGTGACCTTCACTATGTAGAGTGTTGTATGTAGGAGTTCTTATCTTCAGAAAAGCCCTTCCATGAGGAGTAGAACCACAAGGAAACAAGCAGGCATCGAAGGTTAGAGTATTTTGCGTGGAAAAAGAGATTGTGAAACTGAGTTGGGAGAGCAAAGTTTTATCAGTTATCTGGTTGGCTCTTAGTTTTTAGAGCTTGTGCTGTTGGATATTGCTGCATTCTGTAAGTCACAGGCTTCCTTCAGTCTTCAACCCAGGAAGCTTTTGTGGTCACTCTAAGGATTTGTGAAAGGTAACAAAGATTAAGAAGTTTGTTTTTTAGTAAATGTTGCACCATTGTACATGGAAATGGAAGCAGCGCCTCCACTGCAGAGTTTTAGATGGTACAGAACTTGAAAATGATTGTAAAAATCTTCTAATATGACAGAGTTGCAAATTGTTTTGCACAGAAAGTTAAATATATAGGGACATACATTTTTAGTAATTATTTCTAAATATTTGAATATGATGATATAATATTTGAGGTTGGCAGCCCTGTATATGCCCATCTGAATTGTAACTAAATCCTGCGATGTGTATTTCTGTTTATAGATCATGTTTGTTTATATTCTAGCTGTTCTTGTTCTGAGTTTAAAAAAAGAAGTGTCTGCCTCACATCATAGAAATGCCCAGATTGCAGCAGAGAAAGCTCTACCTGATTTTATCACACAATTTAACATTGATTGTGTTCAAGACAAGAGCAGGCAGCACGGCTGGATGTGTGCTGCTTGTCAAGGAGCTAAATGTTAGACTGTGACATGGAAAGGGGATTGCATTCGGACAGTGTTCTGACTCTTGTTACAGGAAACAGTTAATGGGGAATTTGTGCACATCTGAAAAACTAGTCAGAGGAGAAAAGTTTGTTTTGTCTCGCCTGCCTGATTGTGGAATGGGCTTTTGCGTAGTCTGCTTTTAAGTATCAGAAGAAACACGTTCCCTTTATACAGGCAGAAGGTAAAGTTTCAACTCCTGTGAAGAAAGCTGCTCAACTGATAGTGAACTGCTCAACTGCTTGACTTGTTGTGGGTATTCTCTTAATGTTTGTGTTGTAGCGTAGACAATTTAAAACCACTTATCGTTTTAAGGAGCGGTACTTTTCTGTTAATTTGGTCTAGTTTTTGGTATCAAAAGAGATGGAGGGAAGAAAGTGAGATGATCAGCTGGAGTTGGAAAGCAAAAGCATAAATAGCTTCAGAAAGCAATTAGAGTTTCAAAAAAGCAAAGTTTAGCGAGAGTTTTAAACAGAAATTGCATTTTATGTATGGAGTTTGAGAGATTGTTTTTCTCTAAATTCTGTATTAATCTCAGTTGTGATTTCCAGAATTGATAGAATGTGCATGCATGTATTGTTATCCTGTGCTCTAATCTATGAAAGAAAAGAGCGTGTGTGTGTAGTGTATATACTTATGTATGTACATATAATTTTAATAGTCTTTTCAATATAATGTTCACACAGTATTAAAACAGTCTTTTATCTCGTTCTTATTGCTTATAGCTGAGAATTGTAGCTGTGGATCATGGTGTCTATATACTAGACACTATATTCATGTAGAACAAAAATAGGACACCAGGCTGCAGTGCATAGTTAAAAATCTTTTGGGGAAAGATAAATTGTATTACAAAAAATGCTTGGCATTTAGTAGAGAAGTGGGAGTTATCTAGGTCAAAACTGATGGGAAATAATAGGGGCCAGGTAAAGATTATTTTAAAATTAATATTGAAATAAGTAGATCTCTTTTTCAAAGTTTTGAACTATGCAGTAGAAGAAAAATGAACTACTCAGCAAAAATGGTTTAAGTGACTTAAAAATTTAAGAATGCCATATCCCATAAATCCTAAATACAAACAATCACTTTATGTTATACTTTCAAAAATAATTTGAAATTATTGTATTGAATTGAATACTAAAATACATCATGTTGGAAAAAGATTTTCTTTCTTATGTGAATAAGGCTTTTAGCTAGCTGCACATAGAATAAATAAATAATGTGTTCTGTAACCACAGGACATATGAAGCCTGGATGTAATCAGCATTAATGTTTACTCTATGTAGTGTGCAAATAAGTTCCACTCATAGTTTTGTGCCCATTTTGCAAAATGTGCATATAAAGAAGTTTCAGGAGGAAGAGAGCGGGGTTCCCTTTATATTCAAGGAAACAAAGTTCTTGGTGTTGTGTATACATGAAACACTATTAATTCAAATGCATTCAGGGATGGACTATTAGACTGTAAATTCCAGCTCTGTGTACGTGAGAAGTATCTGCTTCTGATGTAACCATAGCTTAAGCATAAAATTAATTGAATAATACTGCAGAACAGTCTTTTTTTAGACGACTGTAAAGAAGATACGAGTGCCTCACCAGCTCTTGTTGTGCTAATGTGTAGTACAGATTTGTTCTCTCTTGCCAGCTCCTCGTTTGTTCTGGCTCAAAGCTTTTTAACCATCATCTATAATCAGTAAAGACTAATTATGGATAGAGTTAATGTGGGTTTTTTTGTTGTTGTTGTTAGACTTTTTTTTCCGTCCCGCTTTTTTTTTTTTTTTCCAAATAACTTACTGCTGAAAAAATGTATCCAGATTTAACACACTGATTGCTAGATTTAGGAATGAAAAATACAAGATAATAATAACGAATCTTCCTTTTGGTTATACGAATATATACCAAATGAAAATGCTTCTGAAGTAGACTTTCTTTTTAAAATGTTGCAAAAAAATTTGAAAGCACTGTTGAAACAGTGTATTAACACATAAAGAAAGAACTATGGAGTACTAATGCAGCCTGTGTTTCTGGGTTTACTTAAAAATTGCATTAATAAAAGCTACAATAATAAAATGGAAAGGGTCACTGGAGTTCTTATATGCATCAAATACAAAGTTCAAGTGTGTTTACATTACACTATAGACCTGGTTTCTAAAGTTATTGTTATCATCTCATATCAGCCACGGTGAGGTAATAGCAGTAGAATAGACCATGAAGAAGAATCGACTTCTTTTTCGATTCCAGCAATGACTTCAGTAGTAATAAATGAGCTGTGAGCACCTCTGGCGGATTTGATAACATTCAAATCAAATATTTCATTTAACCATATCCAGTCAAGGAATATAGAGAGACACTTTTAACAGAGGGGTTGTTCAAAGCAGCAGATTTAGATGGCTTCAGTTACGCTCTGGAGAGGCTTGTCCCTTTTCTCTGGCCATCAAGGAAAACAAACAGTTTGACTATTTATAAATATGTGAGCTCTCTTCCCCTTTATTTGAATTTGAATATAATTTATTTCTCAAAACTGTGTATTTCACCTTCATATCAACCAGCTATTCAACCCTCATGTATGAAGAACACTTCGTCTCATCAAATAGCTATAAGGCCAGTTCACCTCATTCATGGTTATACAGACAGACTTTTGTTAGGGTTTGTCGTAACAATTAAAAGCATGTGATTTCAACAGTTTTTTTTCTGGTTATTTCAGCTTTATGACAAAATTAACACAAAATCTTCACCGCAAATCAGGAATCCTCCCAGTGATGCTGTACAGAGAGCCAAAGAGGTAATCATTTTAAAATATAGTTCTGACTTAGAAAGTTTTATTGTGGAACATTTACATCATCATTTGAAATACCAGATTGGTATTTTGACTTTTTATGCTAGTGAATCTCTGGACTGACTTCCAACATTGTTTACTGAAGTTACATAACATGTTGCATAAACTTGCAGAATTCCATTATATCTGCAAGGATTATATAGTTTCATCATTTAACCTTTGACATGACAATAGCAGTATTAAAAGGAATATTCCGTTTAGGCAAATGCAGTGTCTTTAATACTTAATATAATCCCATGAAGCAGAAGTTCGATATTTGTATTACTTTTTCCTAAAATACATATATAATTTTTTATAGATACTAGCTTTTACAGTTGAAAAAATAGCAGTATCAGTAATAGTCCTAGGAAAAGTGAATCTAGAGATGGAGTATATTCCAGAATTTCTTAATTCTTAAACCTGACAAGTGCAGGAAAAGTAATATATAAACAGCTGTATTATATAGCATCGATAAAAATAGTACTATTGTTCAGGATGATGTTATCTGAATATTTCATTTACAGTGCTGTTAGAATGAACAAGAAGACTGTAAAACAGTGTATAATAACTTGAGTCATAACAGTAAAAGTCCCGAAGTTTTATTTACATAAAATTTCCTAGCCACATATCCTTCAGAGGTACTTCCAAAAGCAGAACGCTTTGCTTTCATTGCCCAAGTAGTTGCATGTTGAAAATGCAGGGGGAAATACCATGTTGCAAGCAAATGAGCTGAACCATTTAATCCCTCCTCCTTCCCCAATAGTAAGCTGAAATACGGCCCAGATTTTATGAAATCTGGAGCTTGGTGGTGGTGCAGCAGATGTTACAAACATGATATGTAGATGGTCCAATTTAATTTGTAGAGAGTATTTTATGTGTATTTTTAATGTTACTTTCAAACATTGTTTTAGTAAGTTTGAGACTGTGTTGAGGGGGCGAAATGTCACCTGTGCGTAGTGCTTCATTTCGGTCTCAGTGGTACTTAACTGTTGGAGGAGTGTTGTTGGTTGGTTGGGGTGGAGGAAGACAACAACTATTTCCTTCAAATTTCTTTCATCTCCCAGAAAGCAAATTGAAGTGAGATATTTACATTTTATTTATATTGAAGTGTGGTGTTTTGATCAACCAGTGAGGGTTTCCATTTGTTTGTTTAATAGCGTTATTTATAGGAAAGTCACTGATATTTTTTTTCCTGCTTGCTTTGCAGGTATTGGAAGAAATTTCATGTTACCCAGAGAACAATGATGCAAAGGAGCTAAAGCGTATTTTAACACAACCTCATTTCATGGTAGGTTAATGATACTCATGTTGTTTTTAAATGTGTCCCTGACTATTAAAAGAAAAAAAAAA
Organism: Nothoprocta perdicaria; assembly: GCF_003342845.1. NCBI lineage: Eukaryota > Metazoa > Chordata > Aves > Tinamiformes > Tinamidae > Nothoprocta > Nothoprocta perdicaria. The sequence continues at coordinate 461,804 of NW_020455550.1, read as the reverse complement.
AAGTAAGTTATCCCTAAAACCTACAAATTATGAAACTTTATACAAATAAGGTACCTCTTCATAAATATTTCTAGTCTGCTAACTGACAAACAGCTACAGTTACCGTGAGACCAATATATTTGCAAGCAATTGCATAGCATGCAACTGTTACAAGGGTAAGCAACAGTTTTTTAGGAAACTTTTGTCCAAAGGAGAAGTGCTCATCAGATAGGACAGGTGTGTATGTTTGTTTTTTTTTGTTTCGTTTTGTTTTTGCTTTACTTTCTTTTGTTTCAAAAAGGAATTATAAGGGAAGATAGCATGAAAAGATGTGATGATCATGCTGATAACAGGTATTATGTTACATTGGCTGAATGCTCTTCAGTATTTTCACTAGCTCTCTATGGTTAGTGAAATGGTTAGACAACTAAAAATTCATTGGGCCAGCCCAAAGGCCTCTAGTTTAGTGCTTCAGTTTGAAGTAATATAAATTATGCTTACAGTTTTCATGGTCTTTTGGAGCTCGCTAGGAAGAATGCTCTTTGTGAAAAGAGCAAAGCAGCCTTTTGGATCTCCATAGCCAGAACTGGGATTCTTTATTCTTCTTTTCTTCCCCAAGGTCTCATAGGATAAAAATATGTGAATTTGTTCTGAAGTACATTCTTGCTTAACATTACATTTCAATAAATCAATAGTGTACATTGCCTAGTGAATTTATATGACAGATCAACGAGTGTTTTGCATACCCATTCTGTGGACAGTAATGGTCTTAAGATCGGGATGTGACCACTTAATAGCTTAATTCAAATCACTGACGTTCGCGATCTTTTGACATTAGCTGAAGGATTTCTTCTGTTCACACTGTGAATGAAGTTCACAAGCTTCAGAAATAAAACATTGTTTTCTTAAATCTGATATACATTATTGTCAGTTTAAAGTCATGTATTGTGACTCTCCCTAAACCAAGGATTATATGCTGTGGGCTGTGTGGAATTGCTCACCTGAAAGCTGAATTACTCTCTTGTAAAAAGCCTGAAGGATAAACCTAAGAAAGAGTGAGCTGAAACCACCCTCATGTTCAGGTATAAGATGAAATACGGATAGCTACATGACCCAGTATGTTCTTCTGATGATCAGAGTAGCTTTGGGTGCATCTGTTTTCATGCTAGCAGTGCTAAAGGAATTGACCCTTCTGATTTTCTCTGTACGGTGCTTTGGCTGGTATCACACACAGGTCTCTAAGCATGCAAGCTAGATTCCCATCAGATAAAATTAAACATGAAGGTGGACTCCAGAAGCTCCTGTGTAAGCAAGCTGCTAAGGGGCGTTCAGTTCACAGGGCAGAAGGAAACTGTCATGATTAAAAGCTCCCAAAACACATAAAGTGTGAAGGGCAGGTCCTCAGCACCCAGAGCTGTGTACCCCACTGACCACTCCTGGCATTTGAGTGGTATTTGAGGAATTTATTGTTTTCTACTAATGTTTATCAGGCATCTGCAACTGTGTTTGTGTTGGATCTGTGCTTTGAGAGGAGAGGGAATTAAGGCACTAATTGCTAATGTAGGTGTTAACAGTCATTTTGCTCTGTTCTCTGTAACAACCCCCCCACCATATGCCACTGCCTGGAGATAATCCCAATCCTGATTCTGTAGCAGATGTGGTTCAACATTTAACAGGGATAGATGCTTGAAATAGAGAAGAAAAAGAAAAAAACACAAGGTACAAAGGTATTCAGCCATGTTCTAAGAAAAATTTACAGAAAAAAAGAAGAAATCAGAAGCAGTACTAACTGAAACTTGGCTCCTTGTTTGGAATCTGATTTTTTTTTTTTTTTTTTTTTTTTTGTATAAGTGCTACACAGAATTGTACATATATATATTTTTATGTATACATATATATATGCACTCTGGAGAGAGGCCATTTTAAAAGAATAAATTATTTTCAAAGTAGGCATATGCAAAGTATGGCATATCAAAATTTAATATGCTAAATCAAACAACAAAAATGAGTGAAATCATCTTTTATAGGTAACTGTTTCCAACTGATTATCCTCATAAATTTAAAACCATTTGTCTTAGTTCTCTTCCATAAAAACATTTTTGATAAGGACTAAATAGTTTTGATAAATTTAGGAAGTTATCCGTTATAAAATGGTATAGTTTAGAAGTGCTATTATGGGAACAAATTCAGGATGGTAGTCTTTGAATACTGCTTTGTAAATGTTAACATTTTATCAAACTCATAAAAATGTGTTACATTTTTAATATTTGTATAGGCTTAATGTCATTGTCCTAGCTTAGCATGCTTACATAGTCAGTAGCTGTACTTATCAAAGAATATTTAAGCACATTTAATCAGTTGTGCGGTTCATTGCAGTAGGAAACAGTTAAAAAAAAATGAAGTGGTATTTGAGGAATTTATTGTTTTCTACTAATGTTTATCAGGCATTTGCAACTGTGTTTGCATTGGATCTGTGCTCTGAGAAGAGAGGGAGAATATGGAAGAGGTTATGTTAATAAAAATAAAACAGCATTTCATCTTTCAGTCCGTACTGTCTCATACTTTGTTATAATGAGCCGCCATGGGATCTGAATAGATTTGCATGTTACACGGTACTCATTATAGAACAGTTTGCCCTAAAATTAGTTTCCTAATCTCTATGTCTAGGCATGTAAATAGAGATCTGAGCTGAATTTGACCTTAACCATTGCCATTGCTTTCAGTACTCCTTGCAGGTGCTAAGAAGGTGAGTGAGAGGTAGGGCAGCGATGGTCTCCCTGGTGTGGCTGCACTAGGACGTTTCCCTCATGCACGTTGCCAAGGCTGGGCACGTGCATTCGTGGTCTGCTGAAGTTTATCTTAGGTTCTTTTACCTGTGTAGAAAGCGAGGCAGTAACCTCATGGATTTGCTCTGTGTTCTGGAAAAATCCAAAGGCACTTATAAAGAATGAGCATGGGCATCTGAGCTTATGGAAGCTGATGGAAGTCTCCTATTTTGTTATTGTGGTTTCCTCTAGGCCTTACTTCAAACTCATGATGTAGTGGCACATGAAGTTTACAGTGATGAAGCGCTGAGAGTTACACCTCCTCCCACCTCTCCTTACTTAAACGGAGATTCTCCAGAAAGCGCCAACGGCGACATGGATATGGAGAATGTAACACGGGTTCGACTGGTACAGTTCCAGAAGAACACAGATGAACCAATGGTATGGAAGGAACCATAGGTGTTTTTTTTTGTTTTTTTTTGTTTTTTTCTCTTTACAATTATTAGTAATAAAGACCAGTGCTATGTTGATTTCAAAGCAAACTTCTTCACTTTGAAGTAGAGCTGCCCGTATCACAGAATCATTAAGGTTGGAAGGAACCTCTAGAAATCATCTAGTCCAACCTCCCCTGCTCCAGCAGGGACAATATATTTGGAATATAGACAATATTCCAATAATATATTGGAATTTGTATATTTGGGATAATTTGGCGTCCAGTGTATATACTTATCCTCTTGTGTATATCCTCCTGGGAAGGAAGACAACTTAAAATGCCACTCATACATGCTAAAGACTGTATCACTATAGCTATTTTAAAATAACCTTGCAGTGGTTATACTAGATCAAGCTTTAAAATGTAAAACTGTGCTGAACTCTTTGGGCTTTAATGCAAAATTACATTTTTAACAAGTCAGAATCTTATATGATTGTATATTAAATTATTGCATCTTCATCTGCTAAATAGCATGTTTTCATTGCAAGATAAGCCATCTGTAAAATTAAATATAATACATATATAAATATATACCTTGTCAGTATTTAAATGCCATGTTTAAGCAAAAGTTTTTATGTTAAAACATGTACCCTATTTTCAGACTTTCAGCAAAAGTGACTGCTCTTAGCCACTGAAGAATTACAATACTGAATGTTTTACTGTTTTATCTTAATCAATTTCTTTCTCTAGGGAATCACTTTGAAAATGAATGAGCTGAACCATTGTATCGTAGCAAGAATTATGCACGGAGGAATGATTCACAGGCAAGGTAATCATGTGTCGTAAGTAGTTTTATTTTCAAATGTGATTATTAGGATTATTCTGTAAGAAGTATGTAGCAACACCTATTACTCTTTTTGATTGCTACTGTTATGTGGTAGTGGATCCCTGTCTGGATGGAGTCATGTTAGTGGCCTGGATCACCTTGCAGTTTTACAGGTCTGTTGGTGTTTTCAGCTGGGGGCCCATATGTTTCAGTTAGGCCTTAATTAAGGGAATGAGATTATAGCTGATCAAGAGATTGAAGTATCAATATATATTTTTAAACCATACTTATGTAATACTCTGCTTTAAAAAAATATTTAGGATAGTTACAGTATTCATCCTTGCAAAGTGGGAGAGCTTTATTGAGTAAAGAAAAACAGGCTTCTCCATATCTTTTCACAAAAATTCTGGTGATCTTTGTGCATTCAGTGTTGAAGATTATAAAAAGATTTAGGAAACAGAAATATTTTTTGTGCATACAGCTTGAATCTTTATTTTCAGTTTTCACTTCTATAGCTATACACATTGGATTAAATAGGGTATATACATTACTATATTTACTATATATATACACACACACACACACTAAATAGGGCATGTACAACTATATACTACTACAAATGGTCATAATTTGTCAGACTAAAGTTCCTTGGAGACCACTGTTCTTTTTCAAAAGAAGATAAGGTCAGACAATCAGGAAAACAAAAAACAAAATGTAGTGGTGCTTTCCGTGATACATTGATTGCAATACCTCAATCAAAATTTTGAAAAGGCATAGAAAATTATTTCCATCAAGCAAAGATGAGCGTTTACATAGATTTCTATATTCCTTTTAAAGGGTCATCTGAAATAAATTTAATTGGATTCTAAAAGTCACATTTGAAAGGAGATTGTTCTCTAAGACTTGTAGGAAGAAGGTTTTTTCTAACCATACTTAGCTAATGGTTATCCTCTGCAAAGTGTTTTCAAGTGACCATGTTCTGTTGCAGGATAGTAAAAACCTTTCAGAATTTACTAGAATATTCCAACTATACACCCATTAGCACTGGTTTGTTTTTTTTTTTTTTTCTTTTTAACAATATAGTACCTTTTATTTCAAAAACTTTCAACGAAAATTTAACTTATTCTATGATGTGCTTCATCTAATTAAGGTAGTTCTTAGGCATATAGGTTGAGATGGAAAATGAACCACACTTCAGTTTTTCTGTAGTACTGTCATCTTTTTGGTGGGGAGGGAGAGAGAGTAGGTTTGTTAGCACTCTGGATGCCCGTTACTTCACCACTTCGGTCAAAATGCCTCTATCTAGAATATTTCTACTGAACAGAAAAGCATAAATGTAAACTGATAGTGATCTCAGGCACACTGTGTCTTTTGAACCCCATTGACAGGTTCTGCGGCTTTTTGTTTTGTTTAGTTTTATTTTCAGAATGTTTCTGCTTTGCCTCATTTTGTAAGGTAGGCTGCCAGGCACTAGTGGCAATGATCCAGTAGGTATAGTGGGAGCATTCCAGTAACTGTATAAATTCACCTAATGCTATCAAGAGCAAAGTGTGAGATTCCGAATTACAAAATATAGTAGTAGTTGATGTGAAGTCTGCTGCTTATCTAAATGCCAGCTGCATCTGGTTCTGCTGATTAAAATTATGCTTTTTTTTATGAGGAAGTTAAAGTAGGAAGATAGGATTGTAAAGATACTATCTCATATTCTAGAGGGTGCAGCTCAATTAATATGAAATGCCAGTTTTAGTTGTTCAAATTTGTCAGTTCATTAACATGTCTGCTTTTAGAGGATAAGTATATGATTTGTATGTTAGGTTTAAGTACATCTTGGTTTTACTTTGGTTAAGCACTCTCACATCTGTGCTTTAAGTTAGCACAGGTGCCTGTCCATTGATTACTGATGTAATCCGTTTAGATTCCTTATGTTGTAAATATCCTTTCAGGGCATGTGCTACATATAGTCTGAGCTCTTGGCAGGTCTCATTGTCATAGGCCACAGGTATTTGGGCAGAGAGGAACCTCATGAGGTTCAATAAGGACAAGTGTAGGGTCCTGCACCTGAGGAGGAATAACCCCAGGCACCAGGACAGATTAGGGCTTGACCTGCTGGAGAGCAGCTCCACGGAGAGGGACCTGGGAGTCCTGGTTGACACTAAGTTAACCATGAGTCAGCAGTGTGTCCTCGTGGCCAAGAAGGCCAATGGGATCCTGGCTGCATCAGGAGGAGTGTTGCCAGCAGGTCAAGGGAGGGGATCCTGCCCCTCTACTCAGCTCTGGTGAGGCCGCACCTGGAGTATTGTGTGCAGTTCTGGGCTGCCCAGTATAAGAGGGACGTGGAGCTTCTCGAGAGGGTCCAGAGAAGGGGAACCAGGATGATTAAGGGAATGGAACATCTCTCGTATGAAGAGAGGCTGAGTGAGCTGGGCCTGTTTTCTCTGGAGAAGAGGGGATGGCTGAGAGGGGATCTGATTAACATGTGTAAGTTCATGAAGGGAGAATGCAGGGAAGAGGGGATAAGCTCTTTCTCATTGGTGACCAGTGATAGGACATGGGTTAATGGGCATAAGCTGAAACACAGGAGGTTCCATCTCCAGGTGAGGAGGAACTTCTTCACTGTTAGGGTGACGGAGCAGTGGAACAGGCTGCCCAGGGAGGTTGTGGAGTCTCCTTCTCTGGAGGTCTTCACCTCCAGAAGATGCCACCCTGTGCCACATGCTCTAGGTGTGCCTGCTTGAGTGGGAAGGTTGGACTAGATGATCTCTAGAGGTCCCTTCCAACCTTGAATATTCTGTGATTCTGTGATTTTTCCTCATAACTGACTGCTTGTGGGATGTGCATGCCAAAAGGTGAGTTAACTTGAAGGTTTGTTTTAGAAGAGGTCCCACTGCAGCATTTTTGAAAAAGTTCCCAAGGGAGAGGGAGGACTTGCTGATTGCCTCTTTAACCCGACAGTAAAAACAGTAGCTGTACGTTGTATGTACTACTTTCTCAAAATGACTTAATGTCAATCCCACCAAAATAAAATCATACTGACTTTTTAAGACACTGATACACATGGGTAAGGTTTATTCAATTCTAAGAAAATCCATTTGATGAAAGTATGATGTAATATCCACAGCCTTAGGCTCTCCAAGCTACAGAATTTTGCTTTGTCTACAAGAACATGTTTCTGAATAGAGACTGAGAATTTGTTCCTTCTTCTACCTAGTAGGATAGGAACTCAGAAAATTCTCGAGAGGGCATACACTTAACAAAAATGTCTTCACTGTGGCATGTAAAGAAGGATGGTTTACTCCAGAAATCCATCTGTCTTTTATTATTACATGAATAAATCACTAATAGCTTATATTAAAAGTTCTGAATAAACGTAGTATACACAAATACAAAGGAAGCTACGTTAGATGATTAAGTATATCTGTAACAGATCGTAGGAACAACAAAGGGGAATATTCATTATTTACAGATGTCAAGAATACTCTTTTTCAACAAGAATATATATAAAAAAATAATTTTGCAAATAGAAAAAAGCTCTTCCCTCAGTTTGGAACTTTCTTCATATATTCTACCAACCCATACACCCTTGATGACAAAATGACCATCTGTTGTAAAATGGCCATTCTCTGTTCCCAACTTCTATGAATGCTGCTGCATTTCTGTTAAATACCGAACAAAGTTCACTTCTGCCTGAGTAGAAGAAAAGGGAAATTCCAGAAGAGGGGATTTTGCTTAAGTGCACTATTGAAATTATTTGATACAAAGCTGTTAGAGTCTGATTCTCATCTAATATTTAACTATATTAGATTTATGTTTTGAAAAATGCTAAAAAGTCAATATACTTCTCCAGGGCATGTGTTCTTTATGATTCAATGTTATTGTTCCATAACAATTAAACTCATTTCAAATTCAATCTAGGTATGTTATGATACAATAAAAACAGGGCCACGTTTCTTTTAGAATATCTTTTGAAAATTGGGGAATTGGAGAATTGGATTTTTCTGAGAAAATCTGCCAAAACTACATTTTCAAAATGTTTCACTAGAGATCTGGTCATTAATATTCTGTATGTGAACTATATCCATTTGAAATTCAAATACAGGACTGTTGCATTCACACTCAATAAACTATTAATTGCAATAAATTATCTGCCAAAGAGTAGAATTGATGAGTCTTGTTATCACTATCAACAGATTAGCTTCTGTAGAATTGCTCAGAGCCCTTCTGAGCACATGTGACTGAAGAACTTAATCTTGAATGTACTCATTTTTTTTTGTAAACTTTGAATTATCTTCTGCAGTATTGCCATGTGAGGTTGGCACAGCAGCAAGGCAGTTCGGGGCAGTTCTCCTTCATTCAGGCTCTTTGGAGGGGGGATAGTTTGTCAAGCACAGATTTTGAACCCTCTGTGTGTGTGTGTGTCAAGTTGAATATTTTACTAGTGTGAGTGTCCTTTGGTAAAGTGACTATCTTAATACAGGATTAAAAAGAAAACTTGCAAAATTCTAGCTGATCTGCTTTTTTTCAGATGCTGGTCTATAGCTATGTTTTGGGAAAAAAATCATGAGCCGTTTCTTTTCCAAATAAAATCAATTGTATCAGGTACATTGTTTAGAAAAAGATAGTTGCATAAATTATTTAGGTCATACAGCAGAAAATAATATACATGAACATAATGCTGTGTCAGTGTGGAATGATGGTCTTGTCACGTTATTTCATTATAGAGGAAAAATGTTATCTGGCTAGCAATGTTGTGGAGTTTTCTTAAAGAACTACTAGAACATTAGATGGGCTTGAACTACTGTGGTCCAAAATTACAGTCCAAAAAGCCTCCTCAGTTGCTTCTAATCTAGAGGGCATATAATTCATTGGGGCATCTCTGCTGACCTTTTGTAGATTTTCTTAAGAGTCCTGTCATTCTACCTTGGGCCATGCCGTTCCCATTTCTGCTTCAGCAGATCCATTTATGACTCTTCTAAGACAAGCAGAAATTGGTTTCATGGTCTGAGTTTATAGGCAGTCACACCAGGCATCTGCATTCAAGTTGAAATCAAGTATGTGTATAGAAAATGCATTTCAAAATCACAGAAATAAAGAAATACAACAGCTGACAGATAAAATAGTGTGTGGCCAGAGACCAAACTGCATTAAGCAGTTGTTTGATAAAATACTTTTCTTCAGCATTTGATTTTGATGGTTTCAGATGGAAATCTCTGAACTTTCAGCTACTAGCTGCAGGTGGCTGTCTATTCAACAAGTAGGTTTTTGGAGTGTCCTTACAAGTGGGCTGATTCTTATTCCTTGTCCTGTATATGGTGCCAGAGCATCTTTATGTTGGTTTGTTGGCTTTCTTTCTGAAAGATGGACTCCTAATGCATAGCTGCCAATGTTTTTATCTGAATTTAGGCCAATTTTTTATTTCAGTCTTATTTCATAGTTATGGCTTTGTATGAATATTTGTATTATAATACAAATTTCTTATAACAGTATGTGGTGATAATCTGTTTTGTTAATTCTGCAGGTACACTACATGTAGGGGATGAAATCCGAGAAATAAATGGGATCAGTGTGGCAAATCAGACTGTAGAGCAACTACAAAAAATGCTTGTAAGTGACTGAAAACTTGCAGATGTTCTTTATAAAATGTTGTCCTTTGACAGAACTCTTCACTGCCGTGTGGCTTCTCCTTTTTCTTCCATTCTTGATAGCTGACATTGACCTGTAAGATTTGGGTTTACAGCATTTAGGGAACAGGCTCTTCCTTTTATTTTCTTAGTGTCTTTTTTGTACCTTATACAAGAAGACACCTCCAGATACTATTTTATTTATTCCGTCTAGTCCCAAGGAGAAGATCATAGTCACATAATCATCTCCAATAGATATATGTTTTACCTGCTCTGGAAAATTATTTGAATGATGGGAGGTTCCTCAAACCCTGGGCTGTTATATAATTGTCTTATATTGGGGGGGGGTTGTATGGGTTTTTTTTGTTTGTTTTTGTTTTGTTTTGTTTTTTTTCTAATGTCTACATCTTATTTGTTGCAATGCAGTATTTCTTTTTTCTCATGGATATGACAAATAATACTGTCTACTTCCTAGTACTTATAGTTAATCTCTGAAGATTTTGCTCTACTTCTTCAGTTCTTCAATCTGTACCAACTATGGTCAGGGTATACTCGGTGAGAAGAGAAATTCTGCCTGCCTTTTGGATTAATTGCTGTACAAACTCAAAGGCAATGAAAAAAAGCTAAGGAGGTCTCCAGTCCAATCTCCTGCTCCATGCAGGGTCAAGACTGAATTCAGCCTAGGTTTCTCAAGCCTTTGTCCAGCTGAGTCTTGAAAATCTCTTAAGGACAGAGATTTGACAGGACAAATGCCTCTTTGGGCAGCCTGTTCTAATATGGGTACCATCATAAGGGGAAAAGTTTTGTTTGTATCCAGCTGAAGCCTTCCCTATTTCAGTTTGTAGCTGTTGTAGCTCATTCTCTTGCCCTACCTCAGTGAAGAGTATGGCTGCATCTTCTTGGTAGCCTCTTCTTAGCTAGAGGCTCTCCTCATACCCTACGTGCTCCAGACCTCTGGGCATCTTGGTAGCCCTCTGCTGAATTTACTGAAGTTTATCAACATACTTGTATGGAGGACGAGGGTGGCATGGCGAAGAGGGTGATCACAAAACTGGGGGCACAGTATTTCAGTGGGGGGTTAGTGAATGTCAAAAAAGGGGGTAAAATCACTTCCCTCAGTCTTCTATCTGCTGTCTCCCTCAGTCCCAATCACACAGCACAGCGTGCAGTTAACATGCCTGCTGTGGAGCACCGCTGCTTTCCGTGTCGCTCACTGGCCACCACGCTCCCCCATCCTTTTCTGCAGAGCTGCTATCTAGCTGCTAGTGCAGTGAGTCTTATCACAGACGCAGGGTCGTTATCACAACAAATGTTTCTTCCTTGCCAGGTGCAGGATTTTGCATTTGGCCATGTTGAATATCTTGAGATTCCTGCTGCTTATTTCTCCAGCCTGCTTAGTTACCTCTGGCTGGGAATCCTGCCCTAAAGCAATGTGTGTGATAAATTATAAATTCACTTCTCTCACAGCACCTGTTGTAAAATGATTTTTTAAAGAAAGAGAAATAAGCAGACAGTGAAGTGGAATTAAACAGTAGAATGCATTTATATTTGTAGCCAAAGAAATTAAATTACGAGGCCATAAATTGTCATAGGAGCTGAGACTCACATCTGTATATGGCCTCATTATTCCTTCTTTAGTGCAAATGGATGTGCAAATACATTGTCACAATCATAGCCAATTCTGCAATTACTGCTTGTTATGAAACTAGCAAACTAGCAGGTCCCATCATCTGTCCTGAGGAGGGACTATCTTGATTCTACCATAGTGGAGTGATATGTGAACCTTTCAGAAAGTCTGAATATTATTTTAAAAGGGAAGAAAATGTCACTTTTGTAGTAACAACAGTGCAAATCACAGGAATATAGTTACAAAGAAAAAGTTAATATGGAGGAAGCCTACAAACGTGCATGTCTTCACTGAAAATTCCATTCTATTTTCTAGAGAAAATATTTTCTAGAGATTTTTTTTCTAAAAAAAAAATGAACAAACTGATAATGTATGTTTGACTTTTAGATTATTAAGAGCTGATCTAAAAGCTTCTTTCCAAGTGAAATTACAAATAGGCCACGATATTTCAGCTTTTCTGAGTGTTCACGTTAGGGAAAAGTACTTCTACTCTTAAAGCAGCAGTTTCAACTTTCAGTGATGGTTTCAATTCCTTTCCTTTCAAGGACTGTTTCCTTTCAAATGTTAGTGATTTTGGGGGTTTTATCTTCAATGTCCTAGTCATTAAAGAAGCACTCCTCTTCTTGCAGAGGGAAATGCGAGGGAGTATCACCTTCAAGATTGTGCCAAGTTACCGCACGCAGTCTTCATCATGTGAGGTAATGAATTTAATAAACCTTCCCATTTCTTCCTCAGTCCTGTAACTAACTGCCTGCTGATGGCTGAATGTTACTGCTTTCTGGGAAATTGTTTCTGCCTGTCCTGTTAGATCACGCACACCAATTTTACAACAAAGATAACGGAACATGAGTAGGTCCCACCTACCTACTCAGCCCTGCCTTCATATTCATCTCATCAGTACCTTAACTAACTCTTTACAGCCAATTTTTGAAAAGGAAGAGAAGGAGAAGATCCTCTAGAGTTCCTTCAACTCAAACATTTAGGAAGCTCCTTTGAAAATCACATTTTAAAGTGCATTCTTCAGGAAGTCTATTAGTATTCCTAAGCTGAGGAACATTCCTCCTTTTTTAAGCATAAAACACTATTTTATTGCTTTGGGCTGTTAAGGGTTAATTGAAGAATCTGTTTCTGTATAACCCTGTTCAGGTAAATTTGTGATGATTGTCTGTAACAGTTACATGTGGCTTAATATTATGTTTCCATGCAAAATTAATATTTTGTCATTGTGAAAGAAAAATAGGTTTGGAGTTCAATTCTCATCGAGCTAGAAACTGGATGTTGTGGGGGTTTTGCATAGTAAAATTGAGATTGTGAGAAAAAAAAAGAATCAAAGTTATGTTCCAGATTGCATTTGAAGGGAATTAAATTCTAGAAAATGGCTTCTTGAGAGATCCTGTTGCAGTATAAGCATACAGATGGCATATGCCCTATGTAGATGATGCCAGACCTTCTGTGCCACATACTGAGCTACGTAAATAGTCCCCAAATTAGAATATAAAAGCATGAAATCACAATTCCTGTTGAAGGAAAGCACCTTAGGTTAATTAGACCTGGATTTCATCTCAGTTGTTTGTGTCTCAGCAGATGCTAGAACGTATAGAAAGTACTATTTTGTTTCAAAGCAATCCTTTTGGGAAAAAGAATAGTCTTCCTTACTTTTAATAGAAGTTATCAAGAACTAAAAGGTTAGGATTTCAGAGACAGAAGGAATGTTTGACAGATTTTTCACCTGAGGTCTAATTTCTTTAAGAGGTATAAATATAAAAGCAAACAAATACTCTTGGGAGTGAGGTACTTTTTATATTATATTATTACTGTTTACAGAATAGGAGTCAATACATAAATTCCTCAACACATTCTATAATTTTTATTTGAAACTTTTTTACAAGACTATCTTTATTAGTATTAGTATTCAGCAATTGGCAAGACTACAAACTTCTGGGAAGATGATTATTTGGAGAAAAATAAGTCTAACCTATGAATTTAAATTAAAACCATTAACTGTCATTTTAATAATAATAATAGGTCATCTCTTTTCCTTAGTTTTCTGTCTTTAGGTTCTTTGCAATATTTATTCCACAGGAAAGAGGAACATGGACTATTATCTTCATGTGGACAAAACAGGGAAACTTATTTATTCCAACCTGTGGCTATTTGCATTCTTTCAATCAGAGGCACCTAAGTCTATTCCAACTGCTCTATTGCAGCTATGACTTTGAGTAGCTTTACAAATGCTAAGAGTAGCTTTACAAGTGCTACATAAAAAGTTAACATTTCAGATTCATCCTATTAAATGATCTCTAGTCCTTTGTTACAAATAGAAATTTTCCTTTTCAGAATTTTTCAGGATTGTGATTCAGATGAGGAATCAAGATTTTAGTATCAAGTTCTTAGCCATTCATAGAGGCCAAAAATGGATGTTGAATGTCATTAGTAACCCCCCAAAATCATTCCTTCTACTGCTCTCTGGCAAGATGTATATAGAGATAACTGGTCTTCACTAGTGGGTTGCTGCTCTACTACTTGGGCTAATTTTGACAGCACTTTACACATTTCCTGAACTCTCTTGGGTGTTTATTTCCTGCCTTCCTTCATAGACAGTTGCTAATGTAATGTACTTTTATACCCACATTGGAATATAGAATAGAATCAGCATCTCCTACTGTGATCGTATAGGATTGCAAAATATCTTGTTGATCTTAAATATTCGGAAATAAATATCAGAGTATCAAATAAGAATCAGAGATAGTCTGCCTACATGCTATTTTATACAGAATCTGCCTATATACCACTGTATACAGAGTAATGGGGAAGGGTTGAAAGGAACCTATTTTGACACAACTGAGATTTGCATGTCACTTGTCATTTTTTTTCTCTTTTGTGGACATTTCAGAGAAGTGTTGAGGGATGATTCCTTTCTGAATATGAAGCCACTTTTGCAGATATAGAGAAGTCTGGTCCTTACACATGTATAAATACTTGAGTATTGTTCCCAGTTTTCACTGGGAAGCTTTCAAAATCTCAAGCAAAAAAAAAATCAATCTTTTTGGTATTCATGCAGCCATGCCTTCCATTCAGTGATCAGGGTTTTCAAGGCATTCTTAAGGGTTTTTTGAAGGAGTTGGGAGGTTTTATGGTGCTCTTTTTATTACTTTTTAGCTTTCATATTAACATATATCGCAATTATACTTCATTTTAAATTTATTTTTTCTTAATATTTGTTAATTTTTAAGAGAAGCAGTTCAGATATTCTTAAAAAGATAACTTAGTTATCAAATCTCCGATGCCAAGTAGGAGTTACCAATTAAGATAAACTATTCATTGAAGCACTAATACTCTTGTAGATTATTTAGGAACACTTTTGTGCTTCAAAAAGGTTCTTTGACATATTTGCTCTGTACTTTTTCAAACTAGTCATGACAATTATTTTCTCCACAAAATTTGAAAACATGTCCCTAGTCTAATTTCTGCAAAGAAAGTAGAAACTGGCGCAAGAAACTGGTTTTAAGGTCAGGTTTGGATTTATAGTCTGTCATCTTGACAGTCAGTTTAAGACCTAGAAGCTTTCAATCACTAACACACACTCCTGATTTTGTAGAGTAGACTATGCTTGAAAAACTATTACTTGTGAATTCCCATAGAGTCTTGATCTGTTGATCTGTTTGAACATCTGTTATTTAGTGGTCAGCACAGTACATACCTTTTAGTTTTTCATGCATCTAGGTAGCATATTTAGCCTAGATGTTCTTTTCTGCTTCACGTCTCAAGGAAATGGCAGGCTCATGCATGCATGTAAACATAAGTAATTATTACAGCACAAATTTCTCATGTATGATAGCTATATGCTATTCAAACATTTCACCTAATCCTATATGCAGATGAGTATACCTATCTACATGTATGTTCTTACTTTCCACTGAACAAAACTGACTAACTCTTTATAGTTTTAAATATGTAAAAATGCCAAGGGAAGTACACTTGTTTTACAAGGAGCTTTCCATATAAAAAACAGCTCATGATTTAGAGTGTTTCTGTGAAACATTTCCATTCCTTCAATAAGAAGAAAAGCCTTTATACACATATATGTAAGATTTTAAAAATCCAGTGGTAATCATCATGGATTTAAGAATAATATTTATATAGCTTTTATGTAGCCTTGCAATGTTTGCATTAGCACTGAGACTGTAAGCCTTTTACAGTTGTATTATAAATACTTCCAGGAAGATTCCTCGAGTAAATCAGGGACTGAAGAATACTTGCAGATTCTGGAGATCTGGTGACTGTGTCATTGATCTGGTTGTTCCTGTCAAGCCACATTCAATAGATGTAATTGATGTCTATAGGATTACATGTTCAATTACATGTCTTAACTTTTTAATTGATCATTCATATTCAGCACATAAGAACAAGGCATCAATCCCGGGCAAGTAGTTTTCACTGTGTTTGTTCCCTTTAAGGATTTATATGTGGTGCTTGAACTGAAGAAGGATCCAAAACTCTGCTTCTTTCTTATTTGGCCTAGGGTTACTCAAATTCGAGAATTCCAGATATTTAAGTAATACTGAAACAAGTTGGTATCTCTTCTGCATGACTCAGAATCATCTGAGCTTCCAAATGTTTTTTGGCTCTTATCCCCAGGGTAACTAAGACTCATTTCTTGGAGAAATAAACTCAAGAGGCAAGCTGAGGTTTTCCACTTGAGTTCTAAGCAGTCCTAGCATTCTGCAAGGAAGTCTCTACTCATTCCATTCTGTTCTTACTAGACTGTGCATAAGATACAGTTTTCCTCTTATCTTATCTATTTTCACAAAGAAAAGCCAGGTTTAGTGGAAATAAGAATATAAGTGCTTTTGAAAATTTGGCTAAAGTGACTTTATATTTAAAAGCTGTATAGATGCTTCTTGATTTGATTTATTTATTTATTTCTTGGAGTTAGTCCTGAAGTCGCCAATAGTAGTGAAAATGTAGATTTTTCCCCCCATTTGTCATGATGAAAATATGCCATAAATAATACGCTGTTTCTGAGAGTTGTGTGAGGAATATCAATCAACGTGTTCTCAAACCAAGAAAATTTCCTTCAAAGGGATAAACCATCAACAGAGTTCAGAAATACGTAATATATTTTCAACTTATTTTTCTCCAAATTTCTTGGGTGCTTGCAGCACTTTCAAAGCCTTCCCATGCCAAACCAACTCTTGACTAGATCACAGCATGTAGATCCTAACAAACTAGATTTCAAAAGTAAATTTTAAAAATCCCACTGAAGTAAAATTGATCCTTCACCTCTCTTGAAAGTGAGAGAAATGGGCAAAAGTGGAATTATTAAGCCAAAAGTTCAGCTACTTTCTGAAGAGGATAGGTATAAGTGAAAGATTTATTTATGAGAGAAAAACTACTCTCAGCCATTACTTGATGTTAAAGGTTCAGATGATACATCATATGGAAAAAAAATACAAACAGTCCTTTTAGGCATATATAATCTTTTTCTGCAATAAAAAGTAGTTCATGTGGTCTCATTTGAATGTGTGAAATTCTTATCCGAGAATGATTTTGTTATTAGAACTAGGACAGATTTTCCCTCCAAGCTGTTAATATATCACAAATAACTGGGAGATCTAAATGAGCATCCCTTTTGCTCTTAGATATGTAGCAGAAGGATGCAGACCTACCTACTTAGAACCACAAATACTTTACAGTCATAATATTATTAAAACTGTAGTTAGCTGTATTAACAGCGAAGCATGCTTCTAGATAGCTAGGTATGAAACTCCATATGAAGTCAGATCTAATTAGTCTAACAAAAAGTCCAGAAGCTCTAAATTAGTTTGTTACACTTCAAATATATGGGCAGCAAAAGTGATAAAGTATTGCTTTTTATTTTAATTGTTTATCAGTGCCTTAAAATAGCT
The DNA here is from genome assembly GCF_003342845.1 of Nothoprocta perdicaria. Lineage (NCBI taxonomy): Eukaryota > Metazoa > Chordata > Aves > Tinamiformes > Tinamidae > Nothoprocta > Nothoprocta perdicaria. The sequence goes on along the minus strand of NW_020455550.1, from coordinate 444,647 downwards.
GTGAGTTCTGTCACATAATTGCTAAAAGTTAGTGAATGTTAATGGAGGAACTTAACTGGAATGTTTTCACTTGAATAATTTATCTGCTATTTTGATATTTAATTTGATCACTAAGGGCACTTGTGTCGATAAAATGTAGCAGGGATAGCCTTTCATTTGGAAACTCAGTCCTTCATTAGCAAACACTCTTCAATGGAACTTTAATGCAGAATGTTTTATTCCAAAATTCTTTTGGAGGATAGGAGATTTTTTTTAACAATGTGTAGTTAAGTATTTGATTTCCTGAAGATGTGGCTAATTAAATTCAATTTTCTGATCTTCCAGGAATTAAGTTTTGCTATACTTTTAAAAAATGGGGAAAAGTTTGCTCAACAAGCGGCTTTTTTGCCTTTGTAAGATCCAGTCACAGATTTCTATTACCCTTTCCATAACCTTTTCTAGGATGCATTCTCTGCATCTAGTCTGTTCTCACTGAAGTGCAGAGCTATGCCAGTAGTAGTCTGAGGCAAGAAAGGTGCCTTTTTTTATTTGATATGTTTTACAAAGTTTAATATTAACACTCGTAACATAATTGGAGGAAAATTACAGATTGCAAATTAGAATGGACGAGGAGTGGGAAGAAGAGAGTATCCAACTTTCTTCTCCTATGGCAGCTTCAGCTTTTTCTGCTGTCTTTCAGACACTGCATGTAGGTCCATCTGACAGAGTAGAAGCTGAGCAACATTAACCTCAGCATATGTGAAGAAAAAACAGATAAAAGCTCATTTAAAATGCAATGTGTGTCTCATTCTGCTCAAATTACTCAGTGTGTAATGTTTTGGTAACTACCTTTAGCAAAGACTCCAATGTGGCCAATCACCTTCAGCCTTGTCAACTGCTTGAGAATTAAGAGCTCCAGGACATTCAGTAATTAAAAAGTTGTTTGATTGCTAAGGCAAATAGAAAAGTAGTTACTCTGTAGGATAGATCAAACTGTCAAACATGGATCTCCAACTACAAAAAAAAAATGTTCAGATTTCTGGAGTTTGTTGTGTGGAAACTTTCGCAGATGAACCAGCTAAGTAGATGGTTATAAGGCTGTGGATGTAACTGTTCATTTAAATATATCTATGTTCCTGTGATAGTGTTGTGTTGTTAATGAACCTTGTGTCTTATTTCAGAGAGATTCCCCCTCTACATCCAGACAGTCCCCAGCTAATGGTCATAGCAGCACTAACAATTCTGTTTCGGTAAGATTTCCAGTTCCACACAGAGCAAGTGTGAAAGTTTTGTTGGTGCTCATCTGCCATTACTGTTCTACTTCTCGTGTGCTCAGTGGAAAATTATGTTCTGCTGATGGAACCAAGGTTATTACGTACTGGTCTCCCCGTTTTCTTTTTCAAGGGTTCTTTTTCCGACATAGTCGTCTCATTAAAAACCATGTAGTAAGTTAAATGTTAATGACTGTGAAGTGCCACCTCAGTCATCCTTAAAACATTTGTTAGCCGTTTCCAGAAAGCTAAGTAAAGAGGAAGCCTGATTTCCACCCTAAACTTTGGAAGCAGCGTTTGAAGCAAGAATACTTGTGCAGTTGGTACTCGGAGACATTTTTAAGTTTTGTGTGAGACCTCTGGAATGTGTCCTGGTTTCCGCTATCTGAGTTAATGAATTGGTGTGCCCTCTGCTCTTGTGGTACGTGCACATACTGTGTGACAACATGAGCCTTGCCTGGATATGAAAAGCAAAAGGAAGTGGCTTTAAACTGCACTACGAACCGAGCTACTCTCATAACATCTTTAACACAAAGTACTTCCTATCTCATGTGTATTCAGGTAGAAAGGTGCTCTCGATCTCCTGGATTGGGAAAGCGTAGTGGATGTTAAAATTTGTGTTGTGCATCATTTGTCGTTGTTCTGACCGATGTGGTAACTGTACATGCAAGTTCCTTCAGTCAGTGCTGTCAATACTGTGAGTTCTTGGGACTGGCTAAAAAAAAACACAACTAAGCCTTTTAACTAATGAGAAAATTACAATTTAGAAATGATTGCCACAAGGTAAAGTACTTTATTCCAATGAAAAGGAGATGTATGGGTGAAAAAAAATACAAAATTTTGGTAAATTCTTTTGAATTCATAACATGATTCGTGGTAGTTATTCTGTGGAACAATTTATCACATGATATATTTCCTATCATAAATTTTCAATATTTCTTATAGCATCATTCTGATAAAAATCAAGCTTAAGCATTAAGTGGAAAAAGGCATTCACATGAAAAGCCTCTTTCCCTTACAGGTGCTTTTGTGTTGAAGATGCTGCATTGTTTATTAAAAAGCACATTTTCTACCTGCTTAAACTTTTTACCTGCTTTCTTCAGCTTGCTGCTAAACAGCCTGGGTTTGAGTTTTCTTTAAGAAAAAAGTATTTCTAAAAATGGGTCAATGCTTTATACTTTTGTCTGACTTGCAATTTTATTGTTATATAATGTGAATCACTAACAAATGATGCTGTGTACCCTTAAAAAGTAAAATGAAAATTTCTTTTCCTGGGTTGACTTTATTCTGCAGGACTTGCCATCGACAACACAACCAAAAGGACGACAGGTGAATAGAAAATCCTCCACGGGAATTTTTATAAACTTAGCTGCTAGTGAACACCCCTGCTTATCTTTTCCCCTTCCATATCCTGTATGTGCTGGACTAAAACATTTGAGCTTGGAATTTTTATTCCATTTTCCCATTTTTCTTTTTAACTCATTTGTATGTGGCTAATCCAAAACACCATTTGTTCATGTGTCCATAAATGTGACAGTTGACTGACACTAAAAGGGAAAGTTTATAATAATTTAAAACACGTATAGACAACTTCTGAAGCCTCGGTAGTTCATATTTAACTACTTCTACAAAGTTTTTCAAAGAATATATTCAAAATAGTTTCTATTTAGAGCTGATAACCCTGAATATAATCTCGCATGTTTTCAGTTCTGAGGACCAGAGTCATGAAGATCCCTAAGTGGTGTAACCTTCACCTGAATATTTGTTGTACATGTCATTTGAAACAAAAGATCTTCCCTCTCCAGAGAATTCCAGGAGATCCCTTTTAGGGTTCTGCAGATGATTCCTAGTTATTCACTGAACAATTTTAAGGTTTTTTTTTATTGCACGCTCTAAATGAGCACACAGCATGTGATTCATCTTCAATAACTACTCATTTTATAAGTAGCATTTCCAGAACCTGCTTCTAAATCTTTAACCATGGAGACAAGCCCTTACTCTTCCAAGGGTTTTAATAATATTTGTGACATTTTTTCTTCATGCAAAAGAGTGGACTCCATGATCTGTAGTCTTTGAAAATCTTTCTGTACTGTTAGCTCAGTTGTGATATCACATTTTTAAATCTACAGCTACACGGTTCCTTTGGGTTTCTGAGTCCTCTAAGCTTTTCAAGGCTGCCTGAACACAGTCCTTGGAAGGCTACCCACTCCCTCTCCACACACACAGCCCTGCATTTTTCCTAGGAGACAAGAGTTACTTAAAGACAATATCAAAATTATGTTTCTCCTCAGACTTAAACCATCTATACCTTTTTATTTATTTAAAAGAATTCTTCTTATCCCTGAGACCACAAGGGATACACTGGTGTATGTAAGGTGTTACAGGCTTGTAACACTCCATGAACAGACAATATTATCCCTGGAGCAGGATTAAATAGATAAGTAGGGCTCAAAATGGAGCAAGCAGTTTAACGATATAACAGTAACGATAGTAAACGTATATAAAACAATTTTATGAAAATAAGTCTAGTCAGTTTTTAGTTAGAAGATCATCAGAGTGCACGTGGCTGTTTGAGTCTCTGTAGGGTAATGTGTGACATTCATAAACTGTATAAATTACCCAAACCCTTGCATCTGATCTTATAGCTAACATAATTATTGAAAAGGGCATCTGATTTTTCCCCTTCATTCTATATCATGGTGTTTGTGACATTTAACTCTGATTTTTAAGACCCTTAGACACACCAAAACTGTATTTAGCAATCAAAACTGGATTTCAGTGTTATTTTTATTTCCTAGGGTTGTTTATTTCCTAGTGTCAAGGACCTCACTAATACACAAAGCAAGGTTTGCTATATTATTAAAATTGTGAAGTCAAAGTCCCCAGTCTTACTGTTTATGTCCCTTAGAGAATAATATACTCAAACCATTAGTTTTAATTTTTATGGGAGTAGAATTTTATTGTAAAAACTCTGCAGAGATTTTCTACATTCCCCCTAAACAACTATATATTTTAGGCACAAACCTGTCACTAAATCCTATTTAACCTAAAAAAATACAGTATTAAATTTTAAAACTAAATATTAATGATTCATAATGTAGCACAAGTTCGTTGGACTGTTCAGTAATATTTTGGGTCGTGATTTTTTTTAATTTATTTTGCTACTTTAGTTGGAAAAAAACTACAGCTCAAATTATAGGATACTAGATTTGAATCTGTAATGATTTATTACAAGTAATATTGTTCTGAGGGACTCTACCTGTTTATATTAGATCCACACAGAGTCTTCAAAAGTGAAAATGTATTTATTGCTGTTCAGATTTTGCAGTGTGTAGAAGATATGAGTATTTAAAATAACACCACGTCTCCATTGTTCACCATTTTTTCCCTCTCATTTTGAACTATTGCATATGCTCTTGCCACTCAGTTTCCTCCTCTGCTTGTTTGCAAACAGTGTGTGTGGCTGTGTGTACATATCAAAGTTTCACCTGTTATTTTGTAATAGTAATGTGCATACCATTAATAATATGGCAGTGTCTTTTAAAAATTCTTCTTTATAGATATATGTAAGAGCACAATTTGAATATGACCCAGCAAAGGATGACCTCATCCCCTGCAAAGAAGCTGGCATCAGATTCCGAGTTGGTGATATTATCCAGATCATTAGTAAAGACGATCACAACTGGTGGCAGGGTAAACTGGAGAACTCCAAAAATGGTACTGCAGGTCTTATTCCTTCTCCTGAACTTCAGGAATGGTATGACTTAGATTTTATACAGAAACAAATTTACCTTTGCTTGTATTTCTGTCCTTCATATTTTTCCACTGATGTACAGCTAGTTTTTATGTAATTTTTTTTACTTTTTTTTTAAAGAGTATTTTTCCTCATATTCTATGGCATTGATTATGTTTTCATATATACTAGCATGCAATATCAAGTGTATAGGTACATCAGAAAAATAAACACCTTTTTAATAAACTTTATTTGTGCATTCTGATATGCTTCGGGGAACTTTGGACTGAAGGCTAGGTGCAAATATTTATATGAAGGGATCTTTTTATTTTCTTTTTTAGATTCTAAGCATTGTTTTTACTACTATTACTGATTTGTGTGTACATGCTTAGGAATGAGGTGTTAAAATATTTATCAAGCAGAAAGGTCGTAGAGGGAGCTGAGTCTTTCCTCCCCTTCTCTTTATTCTTGTGAAAGTCAAGAAGTAGAAAGAAATCCTAGCACAGAGATTCATGAATGGTAGGTAGCCTGTTTAGTAAACATCCAAAGTGTTTGCTAGAGTTTGGACAAATCCCAAGTCCTTCACCGTAAGTGTTCTCGCCATACCTCAAGAGAATTTGTCAGTGTGGGTTGTCTAGCCCAAAATATTTCATATTGGGTTGTCCGTGTAAAAGAACTAGAACTCTTTAAGAGTATAAAAGCACCCGTGCTGGCTGAGAGAGATTTTGCTAGAAGAGAAGCCAGGGGTAGAGGGCATCTCCAGAGCTCCCTTGCAAGCCCTGCTGCAACAGGGACACTCGTATGCATCACAGCAGGGAGTGTCATGCAGTCCTTCATCTTCAAGGTCGTCGTGAAGAGGCTTCCACAGCTTGCCCTGAGATAATTCAGACCATTGTGGCCTTTCCAGACTTTGGACTCTCCAGTCCAGACTGTTGCAAAGGGGTCTGCAGCCATTTTAGTTTCCCTTCTTCCCATGGTCCCATGATCTGTGAGTTTTATGACCTACCACCATCTTTATAGCAAAATATCTCTGTAAATAAGTGCTTGTCATCAAAATGCAAGTTTTGAAAAGTTTAGTGTATTTTGTGCATTGAGTGGCCTTTCTCTAATTCTAATGTCTTTTTAAAATATGCTTATTGCAATAAACTATATTTTCTACTCCATGTCAGGCGCGTTGCTTGTATTGCCATGGAGAAGACCAAACAGGAGCAACAGGCCAGCTGTACTTGGTTTGGAAAGAAAAAAAAGCAGTACAAAGACAAATATTTGGCAAAGCACAATGCAGGTATGAAAAAAAAGGTGCAAGTATCTTTAATAGGTTAAGTGTTTAGCAGTCTGAGCCTTGCCTTAATTGTTCAGCTGGCACTGTTACAGAAACCTAATTAGTTACTTAGAAAAAAAAATATGTAAAATCCTATTTATGCCGACATTGTTTTGCCTGTTCTCTGCTATTTAAACATAGTGCTTAACCAGTGAGAGTGAATGCAGGCAAGCTGTGATAAAATAAATGAATCATAGCATAAAGTAACTCCATCATAACATTTGCTTAAATTGCTTTGGTTTCTGTATTTAAAGGAGAAATAGAAACAACAGGATATGAATTTTGCAGTTGGTATCATCTTTTTAGTATTGTACTGTGCACTACAGAAGACTGTCTGGAAGCATCGTTGTTAATAAGTGCATATAGTTATAGATTGTATATGTGAAAACATTGCTAAGGGCCATATTTCTTGGAGACTTACAGCTAGAAGCAGAAGTAAGAGGCACTGCGTATTCAGCATGGGTTTCCCCCCAAATGGGTCAAACTGGAAGCTTTTTCTCCTCACAGTGGTTTATGTCTGAGGTTTTAAATTCTCTCTAGAGTGCTGACAAAATGAATAGTTCAGTGGGAAAGAGGAAGAGCCCACTCTTCATGAGAAGATTTAGTTTGTCTTGTTTTGTAATATAAAATAATATGCAATCTGCTTTTACTGCTTTTTCATTAATCTTGGGCACTACATTGACAAGTATGTTGTGGTGGTGCCTTGAGCGAATGAGATTATCAAAATTAAAGGACAAGATTTGTCGAATTATAATGAAGGTATTTTTATATAGCATTAATTTGGAGACAGGGACACTGCAGTTATTTTCTTAAACACTGAGGAAGTACAGATATGTATTTTCACATTTCTTTTTATCTTAGAGCAGCATCAGAACTCGTAATATATCAGTACTACAACATTTAAAGTTGATTTGAAAGTGCAGTGTAAGAAAGTCAAGGAACAGTAATTGTCTCCTGTAATTCTTAATTCACAAGCACTTTTGCGAATTTTGTGAATTTGTGAATTCATAGTTCACAGTGGAATGTACAGTTGGCCGTTAGTTCAAAACCCATTTTGTGCCGTGTACGATTATGAGACAAATACAGATTGATAGTTTTAACTTATTTTCATTCTTTTTGTGCTCTATCATTCTGGATATTTTAGAGCTTTCATTTCACTGCAGTAATATTAAACCATCTTTTACCAGTTAATAACAAAAACTGTTGAGGATAAACTGGACTTTTATGACCTAGAGTCTTTGACAAAACTGTTTCTAAAGTATTGTCAGTTTTCCCAGTATACATTTGCTAAACAGGCTTCTCTGCTCAGTTGTGCCTATGTGACAGTTTGCAGGGCCATGCTATGAATTGGACTGAGGTTCTGAACTGGCCCCAAAATCAGCCCAATGAAAAATGTAGATTCTTTTTCTTTAGGGCAGATATATTTTTTTAATCCAGGTTACAGCGCAGCTACATGGTTAATAATATCAGTGGGACTGAGCATGGCATGCTGCAAAGGAATAAGCAAAGGAAAGGTTGGCCAGGAAAGGAGCAAGAAGTGGCGCTGAGCCAGGTTTGTCGTTTATGAAGACACTGATCAAAGTAAATCCCAGTTAGAGGAGAATAATTTGGACTTTTCTTGATTGGTGTAGGAGGGACATTTTAGAGTAGGTTGCTGGCCCTTTGACTCCACAGTTTGCCCGCCTCAGTGCTTACCACTATTAGTGCTGTTGGTCATTTTTCATTAGAACACAAAGTTTCCCAAGAATTGTAAATGTTAACATGAAAAATTGTCAGAGTTGTTGTTAAAGAAAATACCTGTTACTTGTAGAATGCCACTCGACACGTCTCCTTTCTCCTAAAACATCAAAAGTTTGACCAAAGCACTGGTTGGAACCAGAATTTCTTTTGAAGTGTGAATTCATCTCTAGGCTCCAGGAGATATAGTAATGCTCCAGAGAATGAAAAAAAGTGTAGGATATCAAGGGGTTTGCTGAAATGATCTAATGCTAATGTTAACAAGTTCATTAAGTGAGGTGGTACAGAATTCTATGTTTCATTTGTGGTATCATTAGCCACAAATACTACTACACTTTTTTTGCAGTCTTTCAGTGCATCTGTCTCAGAATTCAAAACTGATCTTTTCTTCTGTTGGATCCAAAATTTGGATTATTGATTTCTATTGAAAAGTGTAATCTAGATGTCATAATCTTGATCTCATAAGAAAGCTGATGTTTTTCTCTCCTAGACATTAGCATATAATTTATTAGTTTAGCGATGGGTAATCCTTTAGGAGTCCTCAGTTACTTCTCTGAAGGATGAGATTGTCCTGGGATACTGAGAAATGAGATAGTAAAACACTTTGCACTTAGTTAAGATTTCTATAGCCAGCTAATGATTTGAGAGCTAAAATTGTGGTATAGTTATGTCCGTCATGTTGCTAGAACTAAAAATGACATTATTCTACATCGAGATTTTTGATTTTGAAGCCGAGAGGAAAATACTGCAGTTACTTCTTATAAATAAATGTCAATATTTTCTCTTCTACAAAAAAAAAATCATCATAACACTTTTCATCTCTCCATATTTGGCCCTAGGGTATTGCATTATTTAAGAGGCAATTTCACAATTGTGTGTCTCAGCAATCTAAAGTTTGTTTTAAAACACAGCCCACAGGAAAAAAAATATCTTACACATTAGGTTCACTGACGTTTTTATAAATGCTCTAATAATGACATTTGCATGTTACTGCAGGATTTCCTAAAAGAACAGTGAAAGAAAACATACTAGAACTATGCTTCGTATTATGCTTATACTGATGTAAAAATTGCCAAGTTTATTTTGTAAAATATGTTTATCATTTCTTAATGTGATTTATTTGCCTTGTGTTTAGACTATTGCATGGTAAAGTTTATTTTGTGCATATACTTTTTATTTTACTAATATATTATGAGCCATATCTCAATGACCCCTGTACATTTTTCATGCTGTCTTACTCCCAATGGCCTCTGTGCATGTAAGTAACCTGTCAAGTGACAATGCCTCTTTATTTGCTTCTTACTGTTTCCTTTCAAGAACTTCTTTTCTTTATTAGCTAGTAACACAGAAGCATTAACAGATCAGGCTCTAAATGTGCCCTGTGCCCCTCCTCTCTTGTGTATAAGAAAAAAAAAATAATGTTCCCTTTGTGTTTGAAGACCCTGCAATCATTAGATAACTGCCTGTAGACCAAGACATTATCTTCTCCATGCTCCCAGTTTGTGATGAAGGCATTAATATGTCTCATTTTTGGTGTTTGTTCTTGTTTGCATCTAACATTAATGTGGTTTTGTCCAAGAGGAATATTAAGGTTTTTTTGTTTTGTCTTGTTTTTTTGTAACAGGGAGGGATACTTGCTGTGCTAGATGGTTAGAATGGTAGAGCTGTTGAACATCTGTAGATCTTTACCTCTTCCTAATATGAAATGAACTTACTGGTTAATTTAAGTACTGTGAAGGTACAAAAAGGGCAGTAGAAGGAATTGAAACTCTATGTTTGTAGTTGTGTGGAATGCAAGGAAAAAAAAGACCAAGTTTGCACTCCAGAATACAAGATTGAAAGACGTTTTCCTTCAAGTTGGAATTCAAAATGTTGCAAGTGGACAATTATGTCAGCTGTGGTGTAGTGGTAACAGTGTAGTAACAATGAAGTAGTTACACCTTTCTTGGGGATGAAAAGGCAGCAGTTGAATGCAAATACAAAAAAAAAAAAAAAGCCGCCCTCTAAAAAGGAATATATTGATTAAATCCTTTACCGTATTTTATTTCTTTAACTGGGAATATGCTGCAAAGAATGTGTGTTTCCTAGTAAGCTCGACACCCTTAATGTCCCTTGATCATGGTGAAGATTTCAGGGGCAAGCAAAGTGTCCCCACTGCCTTCCCAGAGGAGTTTTGAGGAGGGGGAAAGAAGGAAGGAGGAACCAAGTCTCTTCCTGGAACATGGACAGGATGTGGCTGAGACAAATACAGCAGCCCCGGGGCTGGAAGCCTTCGGAAATCCCATTGATTAGGTGCTGTCTCCCTCCTTACGGCTGCAACAAAGACAAAACTGGAAACTCATTAGTTGTTCTTTTCACACTTTCCAATTGCTCTGTTTTTTAAAAAATATAGTTAAAGGTCTTCAGCTTATTTTTTATTAAGAGTTCTGCAGAAATAGCCAAAAATGCTGTGTTATTGGGCACAAAGGGAAACATACTGATTTTAAGGAGCAAAACTTGATTTGAATACATTATATACCTTGGCAATTGACAGTGGGTTGATTTGATGGAGTGGATAGATATGGTGAAATTCATACATTGCAACTGAAATTATTTCTGAAGTAATGACTATTTTTACAACAGTGGCGATTCTTTTATGTAGAGTAACAGCACTTCTCATTAAAACTTTTCATTCTGTCACAAGTTTTAAAAGCATGTGAATTTAACTTGCACTTGTGTTTAAAGAGAACTCTAATTACAATTAATCTGGTAGTTGTTTTGAAGAAGAAATATTGTGAAGAATTAGCCGTCATCTTATTCGTTCGCATAAATCTTGTTTAAATACAATTGTGAAAGTAAGCGCTACCGTTAGTGTAAATAGATGTTCTCATACTGTATTCATGTTGGTCACTGTCTACTGATTTTTTTTTTTTAGTAGTATTGCTAGCCCTTAGGAATGCAAACGTGAATGGCATGCTTTTTTAGCTGATTTTTGTTGTCTGCTGAATACTGCATGAAAGGACATGCAAACTCTTCAGAGCATTTCAGTAGCTTTGTGACTGCTTTTTAACAGCTTTTAAATGAACATTTTTGTTAAAATTGCTTAATAAAGTGACTTTGTTTTCCTTAATGTATTACATTTTATTGTAAATCTAACACTGGTGAATTTGTTATTTCTTAGCACAATTAATTAATTATCTCCCTTAATATGCCTTTTTCTCTTACCCCGTGGGTTCTTTTTTTTGTGTGTTTTAGTGTTTGATCAATTAGATCTCGTCACATATGAAGAAGTAGTAAAACTACCAGCATTCAAAAGGAAAACACTAGTCTTACTAGGTAATTTTGAGTTATTATTCTGAACAGCTAGTCTTGAACCTCTTGTAGTGGCAGATACGTAATTCATTTTTGTGTTGTGGATTAGGTGCACATGGTGTTGGAAGAAGACACATAAAAAACACTCTCATCACAAAACACCCAGACAGATTTGCATACCCTATTCCTCGTAAGTAGCGATATTAAATGTTGTACAAATTTGTATATAGCACTTTTGACAGCAAACGCTTTGTAGTACTGCATATGTTCAGTTGTCTTGAGATGATGTTTATGCTAAGGATGAGTGAAATGTGGTAGTACTGGATATATTTCTGTTTTTCTTTTTGCAGAGGGAGGGGTAATTAATAACACAGCTTTTACATTGAATATGTCATAGTATTTACAAAGCTAATTAAAGCATATTTCTCTTTTCTCCAAATGTCTACTAATTTAGTATGAAGACTGAAACATCTTTTATGCACTTTTATTAATTGTACCATGCCTAAATGTTTTAAATTACTTTTTCAAAGTCCAGCCTTGAGGACTGGTAGTATATTAAAATAACTTCATGTTTCCAGACCTAACAATAAGGAAAAGGAAAGTGCAATTAGCTTGGCTGCTCACAAGCGAGTTGCTAATTTGCCTTTGATGACAGTCTCTGCTAATACCACTGCAGGAATTGCTTGTGCTAATAAACAATCTACTAGATATGTACCCATTTTCTAAAATGAAGTATTATGAAACAGGAGCATGTCATGCACATATATGAAACAGGAGCAACTAAATCTGTGCTCTCTGTTTCAAGCTGACTTCAGAACCACCATACCTTGCTCAGAAATGACATTGATGAGCACTGTACATTAGTACAAATATCTGTATACTTTGTTAGTGCTTCACTTTAAAATTGCAAACGAGTATTTTTCTAGGGATTTTGTTGTTGCAAAAAGTGTTGCTAAAAGATACTGCTCTTAAGAACATATCTGTAAACCTGTTTGGAGGAAGGAATATGGTTGGACACCACTGATTTAAGTTCCCTGGAGTCACTGAGGGGTCAGATACCCAATGGCAAGCAAAAGGAAAACATAAAAAGCTAGACTTTAAATCACCTTAGCATTTCACATTACTGTGAAACTACACTGAATGCCACTTTTCTGACTGCATCTCGATACTAGTATATGGAATTAGATGCTTAACAGTGCAGTGTTGGAAGGGTATGATGTACATTGCATCATGTCATCCTGTGTAGACAAGATTATATGGTTAGGAACCCAGCCCATCTGTCCTACAAAAGGAGGAGTAATACATGCTTTACATACATAATACATGCTGTACATACAGAGTGCCTTTCATCCAAAGCCCCTCAGGTTGCGCTGCCGTAGCGGGGTTACGTGAGGAACCTGTTCTTTAGTCTTCAAACCCCTATTAAATGGGCTCATCTATTCCTGCTTCTTAACTATTAGGTTAGTGCTTTACTTCAAAATTACCCATTTTTTTTAAACAATATTTATTGCAATTTTATGGAAAGACTAAGAAGATTTGGAGGAGATACAGCAAAACGGCCAACCAAATTGCCGTATTTAAGCTTAATAATGCTTTTGTATTCTGTGAAATTTCAGACACAACCCGACCTCCAAAGAAAGATGAAGAGAATGGAAAAAATTACTACTTCGTATCACATGACCAAATGATGCAGGATATATCCAACAATGAGTATTTGGAATATGGCAGCCACGAGGACGCAATGTATGGGACAAAACTGGAAACAATACGGAAGATCCATGAGCAGGGACTAATTGCAATACTTGATGTAGAACCTCAGGTAATTTATATAAAAAAATGGGACTTCTGCTAGTCTTCTGGTTAGAAAAATATAGAACAAACAAAAACTGCATAGGTTAGCTTGGTAGAAGACTGCTATTACTTGAAATGCTATTTCTTGTAGAATGACCAGGATGCAGTGTAGCTTCCTTATAGTTTTTTGTTTGTTATGGTATCACAGCTTTTTGAAGGAGAGAAGGAAGTGAAATTAGGAATTCAAGAAATGTCAATAGTTTGTTCATTCACTATACAAAATCTTCAGTGGAGTAGTCTGATATATTTTCCTTGAAGCACACATATGGTCATGGCTTTAATCCACGGGGATGTCTTTATGTATTTTGTTACTGAAATAGCTATGGTGCTTATTATAGCAGGTAGGAGAAAACAGGAAGAAAGACTGAAATACCTTGAAAGATGATTGTGAGAAAGAGGAATTTAGTCCATAAGGAAACTGTTTCCCGTAGTAACTGTTCTATCTTGACAACCACAAAACAGGTCTGCAGATTATCAAATGCTAATCAAAATTGAAATTGTCACTAGAGATGTCACAATTTGCTTTCTTCTTTCTTCTGAGCGAATGGATCCAAGAAATAAATATTCTTTAGTAAGAATTCCACAGCAGATGTAGGATGCATAAGTGATTTCACACCACTTGCCTGTTTTTAGTAAGGTCTTTTTAGTTATGTGAGTTTCCTTGACTTTCATAGAATCATGGAATCTTTATGTTTAGAGGAGCTTGCATTGGTGATATCTACAGGTGGCTTTCAAGCAGCAAAGATGAAAACCTTTTCAGCTTGGGAATAGGATGGATTTTTGAAAATTTAAAAAAAAATAAAGAAAGAAAGAAAGAAAGAAGAAGAAGGGGAGGGGTGCTTAGCAGTCTTCCTGTATATACTGCATATTATCCGGCTATTTGAGTTCAGCTGAGGCAGTTTTACTTGTTATCCTACCCTTCAGTCTGATCTGGAGAAAAGTTTCACTTGCAGTAGCATTTGTTAAATCATGACTGAGTCAACTTATAATAAGAGCTATCATTCCCTTTGCAGAGATGTGGTTCAGAGGAGCTCTGTTGTGCGTTTACTGCATTAATGCTATGCTCACTATCCTAATAATCACTTAATGATAAATGTACAATCAGCTCCCCTCAAATCAGGACAATAATAGAAGCAAAGTGTTTGCATTATGAAGTGCTTTACTCTGAATTAATTAAAAGCAAATGCTAGCTTTTACAAATCATAGGCTTTTCTAACCTTTTGCTCGTGTGACTAACCTTATTTCACATTGATCTTCTCAACTCTTCTAAACTTCTGGACTCTTCTGAAGTACCTGATTTTATTTCATTTAACCTAGGCGCTGAAGGTCCTGAGAACTGCGGAGTTTGCTCCTTTTGTTGTTTTTATTGCTGCACCTACAATTACCCCAGGCATTAATGAGGTAAGTCATGCTACAATGTAATGACTTAACCAGTGTCAGAATTAAGGATGGAATTCCACTATGCTGATTAGACTTTTCCATGTCTGTGAATTTCCTTGTCTGTGAACAGAAAGGCTGAAGGAAAGTTGCTATACAACAACTTTACTGAGATGTATTTAGCATTTAGAGACTGATTTTTCTAATTCAAAATAAGAGCTTCAAATTGGAGTATGTATGCTAAAATATGTATTGCTTTATTTCAGTCTCTCCTGTAGCCAAGATGACAGATAATTAACACAAGTTACTCAACTGTGAGTGCAGTGCTAGTACCAGATGGCAACTGTCCTGCGCTTAAGAATGGAGGTGCATGACAGTGCTGTCATTCCATTTTTATGTTGAAATTTGATTTCTATACGGCACATATCAGGAAGAAGCTTATTAATTTCAAAGACTATTCTCTAAGAATTATAAGTTTTGACCAAAGGGATAGTTCTTTATGGAATATTTTTAAGTATTCATGCCAGTGCACATCCCAAATTTATACAGGCTCACATTTCCTACTTTGTATTTATCCATTAATCTATCCATTGATTTCAAGTAATTCAGGATTTAAGTCACATCAATATGAATATTTGTCCAGAAACTTAACCTGCTTGAATTTGTTTGAACTCTCCTAATAAATTGTTAATTGTTTCATTTGTCAATGTTTAATTGAATTTGACCATAAACCTGTTCCAAATCTCCTTGATCTCTCATTGATCAAGACAGGAGAAAATGTCACAGTGATCTTTATCTGCAGAGCTGGTCTGTTCATGTAGAAGTTTATCGCAACATCACAAATACAAAACCATGACTTGACTGCAGAGGCTTGTGGGAAGATAAGGAACAGGATAGACTTCTAATGTATCTGTTCTAATAACTCTATCTATTCCAATAATTTGCTGTTGCTGGCAGGAGTGGGTCTTCTAGCTTGTATGCGTTGGCCATGGCACTTGCCAGATCCTCCAGGGAGCCACTTTGGCTCTAAAGTGATTTCTGAGAGTTTTCGAGCAGCTCACGGAGGATCTGACAAGCCCCAGTGTCACAGCAGGCTGCTAAAGTCACGGCCAGGAAGAGGTGGCAGAGGGGCAAGGGATCTTCTCACATCCATAGCAGTACCTTATGTCCTGTCACCATGTCCTAGGAACCATTCCCAACTCTATTTTAATTCCAAAACGTTGTATTCTAGAACCCAGCACTGAATTTGTCTCTGTGCAAGTAAATGACACAGCGTCACTTAAAAACATAATCACCCCTAGATTGCAGCAGACAGCTATTCTGCTTACAGCAGCACTAAGGAGGCCCAGGTTTTCTGTGGAATTATGTGATCACTTGTGTGTGTTAATCCATACCTGTGTTTCAGCTCCCAAACAGTCTTATCCTTGGCTTCACTCCTCTGCCCATGATATTTGCCTTTGAATCTTACAGCTGAATACGCTGAAATTGGGCATAGTCAATGTAAGGGAGAAAATGTTCTCCATCGTTCACTGAGAAGGGGAGAGCAATACACCTTTTTAAGAATGGTGGGGAGATATTAGCATATTAGCAAAAATTTTAGCAAAATATTAGCAAAATATATTAGCAAAATAAGGAAGTATTACCTTTTAAATATTGAGGTTCATGCATTAGGAGTATCTCTTTATAAAAAAAAAAAGTTCTAGTGATTAAAGTCTCTTTGCACACAAGGATTCTCTGAGGGATGTAGATTGCTGAACATGGACCACACTTATAAATTATCCTAAATTATGATAACTCGATTTAAGTTGAAAGAAAAGAAATAGTAGTAGCAAGAGTCCTTGCCCTAACCCAATGTCATGTTTTGGAAGATTTACTGTATTGCTTAAAGAGATAAGCAAATTCTGTCTGTATATTAGCCGTTTACAAGACAGCAACATAATGTTAGAGTGAATGCTTCATATTCCTCATTCATTCTTCCTTTTTGAAAGCTTCATGTGCATAAGTATCCCTTTCTGTTTACCCTCATACCCTACTTTATTTTACAAGCACCCTGTGAAGACACTTTCTATAAATTACTGTCCTTTCCCTTCCATGTTTTTTCTTGAATTTCATCTTTGCTTTTCTTTTCATTTTCCTG
This sequence comes from Nothoprocta perdicaria, assembly GCF_003342845.1. NCBI lineage: Eukaryota > Metazoa > Chordata > Aves > Tinamiformes > Tinamidae > Nothoprocta > Nothoprocta perdicaria. Next base: position 427,950 of record NW_020455550.1, on the reverse strand, counting down.
CACTCGTACTAATTGTACATAGCTGCCAAAGTGGTGCAGAAAATTGCCTGTAAGTACCAGCTAGGAGCTGATAAAGGTGTAGTCCTGATAATTTTAGTAGTTTTAGAATGTAGATATGCTTGTTCCCATTCAACTTTACTTTCGTTATTGAATACAAATTTAATATAATAAAAACTTTAGACATTTTTGCTAAAATACGTGTAATAAGGATTATTTGCTAGTAAAAATGAACTAGAGGGTAATATTTGTGCTCTTTTAACTGTGTATCTATGCTTCATGGTAACAGCAGTGCAAAGGCCTAACCTCAAAAATATCTGCTTGAGGAAATTTAGCCTGTTGTAAAACACACAGAGTATTCCAGTATACACACAGTAGGATCACGTGGTAGGAGTCAGGACACAAAATATTTTGCTCCCAAATTGAATATAGAAATGCTCTATGAGGAGTCCTGCAAAGGACATAACCAATTTAAGCCATATAGGAAATTTCCCATCTACCTGCCTATCTCATTGCAAAGGAACATGAAATCAGTCTGTCAGCGGGGTAAAGCAGGGAGAGGAGAGGGCACCTTGGGAAACAGGGGGTTATTCCGCTGCTCCAGGGTCACAGAGGATCTGACAGACACCACTTTCATGACCTAGATCTTTCTTCAGTCATCTGTAACAACTTCTCCCTTTTAGCTACACTTCCCCACTTCCTGTAGCCATAGAGTAGAAAGGATTTTTCTTGCAATGTTTGTAGTTCATCAGTTGTTCAAATCAAGGAGATTTTTGTGTTGCTGTTGAACAGAATAGGCAAAGGCCTGATGGCTTCTTAATGTTTGCTCATGGTCTTAGAAGGGGATATTAGTCCTTTGTGCCTTGGCTGTAACAAATGGCAGCTATTCAGCTATTGTTCAAGGCCAAAAAGAAAAAAAAAAGCCTATGGAAGGCAGAAGAGACCAAGGATTTCGCTGGTGGCCATTATACATACAGGGAGATTTCGTGTGTAAAAGGAATGTTTCGCTCCTTTCCATCTCAGATGTGGTGAAGAACGTAGTTCTAGTGATAGGCAAGAAAAGTCTATTCCCCATAATGACGCTCTGCAACTAAATACACATATAAAATTTATTACGTGAGAGCTGAGTGGAAGGGAAAAGACAGATATTCTCCTCCCAAATATGAAATATAAAAGTTGCCATTCATTTGTCTGTCTTCATTTATCTGAATATTTTGATAAATATCTTGTTTATTGACATGAATTGACATGAAGCATGAATTGTGGAGATGTGGAGAATGTTCACAGCAAGAGATTTGTTTTAACGAGAGAAGTTCATACTCATACCTGTTGCAGGACACCAGAAATCTGAACAACAGTTAGAGCTACATAGGAGTTTAGAGTTCCAGATCTGGTACTGAGCCATTTAAAATATTCCACAGAAATATTTAATATTAGTATTTACCATATTGTTCAACCTAAAAACAGTGTAGAAAAACTTTGCAAGCACTGATATGTTCTACAGAAGCCGCAAGCACTGCTGCAGCTGCGTGTTATTCCGTAAAAGTAACATCCCCTATGCACAAGTGCATGTGAAGAGTACCCGTGTGACTCTGTTTAGGTGGAGTTTTGAGTTCTTATCGAGAGCAGGTGACATTCCCTGCCCGTGTGGGGCTGCAGCTCCAGGAAACGAGCAGAACTGTAACTTTGCTACAGAACTTCTCAGGAAGTGGTCGGTTTCATCGCCTAGGGAAGGAGAACCAAGGAGAAGTATTTCAGCGCAGGTTATTCCCTTCAGAGGACCTGAAAGCCACTGGTTTGCATCTGCTTGTCGGTGCAGTTAACTTTCTGAGTATTTGCAGCAGGCGGGTTTCTTATTAAGCAGATAAAGGTCTGTTCCTAAAATAATTTCTTTTGTAAAGGGCTGTAGGCACAGCTTCTGTGCTTCCTGCAGCCTAATGCCCCTCTTCTAGTCAAAAAATGCATCCTTGTTGTTAGAACAAGTAGGATAACCACATAAATACTACAGAGCAGCAACTCTGGTCATATGAGTACTGTTCATCTGTAGCTTTGTCCCATATCCGCCCCAAACGATATGGGAAGGGAGAGAATTATTTATTCCTCTGGCTGTTTCAAAGTTCTTGGAAGCAGCAGTCTGTAGAATGTAACAAGTGATCTTTTGAATTTCTTAGGGTGTTTACAAGAGGAAAACTCAAATCCCTACTTCCTTACCACTCCAGAACCCCAGAAACAGGCTTCCCATGGTCCCTGGCCCGCTCAGAAAGCCAGGCCAGGGAGCCCAGCACCCTAGCACTGCTGGCAATAAGGAATCAGGCAGAGCACCAGAAAAGGGGGAGATTCACACAAGTCCACGAAGGATGGAGTTGATTGTCCCCCTTTCTTGACCTTAATGGCACAGTTAGTGTGCAGAACATCCCCCTCTGAGGTGCTGGAGAAGTGTATTCAGCAATAGGAACTGCCATGTAACACAAGAGAGAGAAGTTGCTTAACAGGAAACGACTTTAAAGGAATCGCCCCCCTGCAAGAAAACCCATATTGAAGAGTAAAACATTACCAAAACTGGGAACAGCTGCTGCCCGACAGTATCTCCCATCCTGTTTGTAGTGGTCCGGCCTGGACGTAGGCCGGGCGGCTTGTATCTGTGCTCTGTGTACACGTTGCTCTCACGTGGCCTCTCCTGCTCCGTGTCTGTGCCGCTTGCCTAAGCTTTCGTCCCATGCCTTGCCTCTGGAATCCTAGGCGAGTGCTTTGTCCCAATATTGCCAGCTAATGAACTGTGTTTGGATGTGAATTTCGAGACAGAAATTGTTCTGTTTCTTCCTTGTAACTTCCACAGAGTTATGAGGGCTTCTAAATCATCCGTGTGTATTTTTTTTTCCTCTTTTCCTCTCCGTAAGCAGCAGCTAGAAATCTGTAGCGCGGGAACGTGGAGGGATCCAACTTACCTCTTTCTTTTTCTGCTCGTTGAATAGGACGAATCGCTTCAGCGGCTGCAAAAGGAGTCTGAAATCTTACAGAGAACATATGCACACTACTTTGACCTAACAATTATCAACAATGAGATTGATGAAACAATCAGGCACCTGGAGGAAGCCATTGAGCTTGTTTGTACAGCATCCCAGTGGGTTCCCGTCTCCTGGGTCTATTAGGCCGAGCTCCAGATATTTGGGGGAAAACAAACAAAAACAAAACCTTGCCATTGCCGGGAACCACCTCATACATGGAGAAAAAAAAAAAAAAAAAAAACCTCTTCATTCTTGACCTTGTGTCAACAGGTCTTGGCCCCTAGAGACTACCTAGATGTAGTGTGACCTAAATTTATAATTATTGTCATGTCCTAATAGATAGGAGGAGGGAAAAAAAAGAAAAAAAGGAAAAAAAAAAGCGCTAATTTAAAGAGACAGTATCTTTTTTTTAATCATTTCTCCTAAACTTTAATAAAATGTATCTTTAAATGTATGTATTATTCAGTCTTTTGGAATGTTATATTTTTGGAAATCATAGCTTTTTATTTCAAAGGCCCCTAAAAACTGCACAAAATAGATGCTGCTTTCTATAATCTATTTTAATAGTAATAATAATATGATTCTGTTACCTTTACTTGGGGGTGGAACACTACATTCTTTTTAGAGTCTGATTTTATGGATTTGGAATACTTTGCTCTCCTTTATTTATTTGAAATAATTAGTCTAGAGGTTACAAAACAAATTCATAAATTTTCAAGGCCTTTCTTCGCTTTTTTTTTTTTTTAGAATAGTATTTTTAAGTATTTTTGTGTAACATCCAGGTAATGTGATACTGTCTCTTTGAAGAACTCTGTAAAACTTTTAGAAATTTGAAATTGGGTCTTGACTCTTAATGCATGTGGACAGTCGCAAGCGTTCATGCCGTTGGTGTATCTGTGTTGAAAAAACTGTAATCTACAGCAAAGTACATTCCGTTCATGGGGAAAAGTACCCAAGGGAATAAAGTAAAATATTATTCTGACTAAGTTGTAAACCTATGCACATCCCTTGCATTTTGGGCAACTTTATAAAAAAAAATGATTTTTATTAATAATAATCATGTAGTGAAATGTGTTTGTAATTTTGTCTCAATTTAATTTGTTGTAAGGTGGGAGGGGGCAATTACTGGTTTCACCATTTCAGATCTGTGTTGTCTGAGAGTATTAACGTTTTAATTAAGTTGAAGCAAAGAAATGCTGATTTTTAATATGTATGTAATTGTTTAAAAATGCACACATTTTAGAAGAAAATAATGTGCAATGAAGAAACCAGTTCAGGCATTGCGATAAACTGACTATTCCAAAAGACTCATCTACAACAGCCCTGTAAATTCCTTTAAAAAATGGTAATTGACTCTACAGTCTGACCAATTTTTTTTTTTATTATTATTATTTTAAATATACTTCCTTTTATGTGTTCAACAATTAAATGCTTTTGGGTCCTTCATTTCATCACAGATTTATTGAGGGAGTTTGAAGAACAAATCAGTGACTCTTGTAAGTGAGAAAACTCTTAAAGGGCCCTGGTAGTGATGTGGTCTACAGCGTTTTCCAGGGAATCTGCTTACGAGCGCAGTTTGAGCTAATTTAGAGTTAGAGCAGAGGCAAGTAAGAAAATTTAACCATGTAATAATCTTATGTTATGTTTTGTTTCCCTTCTTCATGCCCTCCCAGCCCAAATGGTTTGTATTTCTCCTGCAAATGGTTGACAGCAATGGTTGACAAGCATTCCCATGTCTTTTCAGGTGTCAGAAATAGGATTCTCCTTAAAACAGTTTATCTTCAGAGCTCAGTTGACTGCTCAGTTGCATAGCATGAAGTCATAGCGTCTGTGTTGAAATTGCACAGTGCCCTTGAAGGGTTTATCCTTCAAGTTGTACTGTCAGCTGTAATTGATCTACAGACTGTTTGTTGTTTGCAATCACTGCATATAGTCAGAAAATGTTCTCCCTGTTAGGCCTTTATCATAGGCTGCTGCTTCTGTCCCTCCTCCTCTTCCTCCTCCTGCAGATGAGGTGGCCTACCCTCTCTCTTCTTGACAAATCCATAGGAAAAATGTAGGTCCAGCTACGCCTCCAGGACAGCCCAATGAGACAACGTGTTTATTATTATTTATGAGCCAAATGGCTGGAGCCAAAGTTGTGCCCTAAGAACAGAACTCACTGATGCTACAAGGGGAATCACTGTGTGACCGAGTCCCAGAGCAAGGATCTTCCCCCACCCCTGTGACTTTATAGTTTGTAGAGAACTGGCAACTAAATGAATGAGAAAGTATCTTGTATAGACCAAGCATAAACAAGCCTGTGAATAAGAAGGCACCTATCACATTAATAGTAGCTGCTCATCTGTTCTGGATTTAGCCCCTTTAAAGGGGGTAGATATAAACTGTGAACTATATAGTGAGTAACAGGTATTTTTTCAAGTACTAGTATGTCTTTTTAGTTTGGGATGAATCTTAGCAGGTGTACTTGTAGATCAGCCGTTGCAATGGTAGTATTAAACACTAGCTGAGCTCATCAAGTAAAAGGTCAATTCACTCTCAAAACTACCTCTTTTCCCAGTAAAGCACAAAGACGAGAAGACCTGCTGAAAATCAAGCAGTGGAGTGTTTCTGATGTTAGAAATACAAACTTCTCTGGTAAGCGTTGGTATCTGATTTCAGTGACACATTGTGCATCTCAAATGTTTATGGCATTAAACAGGTAAAGCAGTTTTGGTAATTAGGGTATAGTCCACCATAAATGGCTTGACTACACACTTTTGACTCTGTTAATGTGAATTTCTTGAAGATTCTGTGTATTCAAGCTAAAAGGAAAGAAAACTCATAGACCTATGAGGGTGCTTCTGCCTTATGTAGATGAAAATAAGTAGTGATTTAATATAACTGATATGCTTTTCTTCTCTAAATGGAGTTTCTCATTCTGTTAATATTACACAGTAAAAGCTCTGACTTGGAGAGCTTTGGTTCTTATATTTTCACTGCATAACATTTTACCAGGAGACAAAAACATGAAGCATATCAGTTAGTGTATTGTCCTGCCTTCTCTTTACCATGGACTGTTCTCCTTGTAATAACCTTAAGTAGCAAAAGAAGTTTAAAAAAAAATGTACTTAGAATCAACCTAGGCTTTAAATACAACCAAACCATACAACCCAGTTTACTTTGTGAAGCAGTTGCAGCACAGTTCCGTAATCTGTAGAGCAAACCCAGAATTCCTTAGCCTACCTGATCCATACCTCTTCTGACTCCTGCCCAAACACTTCTGATCCATCAATACTATTGGTATGGTGTGGAGAGGGCAAAAAGATGCCATAAATTGTACTGGAATTTTCCGTTGTGTGGGGAAGGCTTGTGCAGATGCAGAGCTAACATTACGATTCTTTTTCATAATTTCCAATTGGAAAAAGGACCTCCTAGTAGTATAAATACTACTGCATAATTTAGAGCATCTCTTAGACTTCTCTAAATTTATGCTGAATGTGACCTCAGAAGTGGCCCTGGGTTTGGGAAGAAACACATTTCTGTTTGCCCCTTTTATACTTTATTTTTGTACAGGGGCTAATAGATTTGTAAAGAAAACTTGATCTTATCAGTATGCTGCCTCTCAGTCTGACTGCCTGTGGTTTCAAGGTGTTAAATTGGTCCAATAAATGTTCATTAACCTCTGCTTCCATTTACTTAATAAAAGTACACTAGGTTATTCAATGTCTCAGAGTGATAAGATTATTGTATTGAACTGCTTACCTAGTTTAGACAATCCTGGCCACTGTCATGCAACTCACTTAAAAGTCACTTAAACTCAAAAGTTCACTCAGACTCACTTAAAAAAAGCATGCACATATTCAAAGTCCGAAGGATGTTTCTGATCTCATCTCCAAAATTGAACTTGGCCATATGTTTTAGCTTTTGCTTGTTTGTTTGCTTGTTTGTATCTGATTTGGGTCAAGAAGGATGATGTAGCACCATCCTCTAACCAAAATAATCACTACCTGCTTTAGTAACCAAGTTTAGTCACCAAAGTTACTCAATTGATTTTGAAGGGACATCTTAGGAGACAAGATGTAACAGCCTGAGCAGCGTTGAACTTGATTGTAAGTTTTAAGAATTGGGTTCTAGAGTCATTAGGAGAAGTTAATCTACAGACTAACTTCAGTATTTGTTCATTTTTATTCTTTGCTGAAAGGAAATTATTTTAGAATATTAGTGCTATTTGTATGAATATTTGGAAATATCAGTAAAGATACATTACTTTTTATGAGTCTAGATAGAAATATTTGATACTAGCAGTTCTGGTCCTGTTCTGTTGCACTGATTGGTTCTTGATATCTTTAACAAAGGCATTTGGAATTCACTTTAGGTCTTGAAAAACTCAGTAGAATAAAAAGCACAAGAAAATTACATTTCTAGATTGATTCATATGACAAATTAAAGGAACAGTCCTAGCTAAAGGACTAAAGTAAACATTTTTAGAGTCTTTTTCAAACTCAATCCTTTTTCCCTAAATTCACCAATTTAGATGTCTAAACATATGCTCACTGTGTCCTATACACATTTCTGTTTATCAAATAAATATAACAAGAGCTCTGTGTCAATTTAATATGTCATTGAAGACTTCTAAGGCTATCCAGTGGGCAAAAGAGAATAAATTCCACAGTGTTATTTTATATCAATTATGAAAACCTTCAAAACAGATTTCTTTTTTCTTACTTACATTTAGAGAAAAAAATACACTGAGCTGTGTAAAGCATAAAAAGCAACAGCTCAAAAACTCACAAATAATACTGTCACCATAGGTTTCCTGAGGAAATATTTTGGTTTTCTCTCTTGGCTATGAAAGTAAGCATTTCAGTCCAGCCTTCAGAGTATTTGTGAAGTTTCATGAGAGAAACTGGAGAGAGATCCTGTTTCCTATCTCTGCTGCTTCCAGGAAAACATATCTGGTTTATTTTAGCAGCTTGGACAACTTGCCCTGCCTGGGGTCTGCAGCTGAAGGGTTTAGTGCTGCAGAGCATGGTTCTGCCTGGCAGTCTGAGGGTCCTGCTTTAGCTACGTTATGTTGTTATGACTTGTGATTTTAAATTAGGAAGACTTCAGGCAGAGCACAAAATCTTTCCGCATTCTTGTGTGTTACTTGATTCGGTGTTTTTCTACTGCCTGTTGTTTGGCAAACTCCTTCAGTGCGAAATTAATCCATTCAGAGCCCAGTGATGCCCAATAATTCCAAGCAGCTTTGATTTTTGTTCAAGCTTTGTGTTTTCACTGCTGTGTTTTCAACATCCTTAGCTATTTTTGATCCTTAAAGCAATTAATTTGCAAGTAATTGGTGAGGGTGTTGCTGTTTAGGTACCCATTCCTGCCCTCCATCTCATTTTGGCAGCGGATGGGTTCCTTGGAAAGCTCTGGTGCTGTGTAGAGTGTTGTCTAATACTGACTCTCAAACTAGAAAGGATCTTTTAAGACAGCGATCAGATCCTCTCTGCCTCAGTCTCTCAAACTGTATTCTTGATTGCGGGAAGAAATGAAGCATGAGGGAAGGATACCATAGCTTCCATATAATTTTATATATGAAGAAATCTTACAGACTCTTGGGGTTGGGATTCAGTGTCTGCTGCCTCCTGAAAGACAGTCTGGCTTTGTCCAGGCCAAACAAATGGTAACAGCTTTTGCATGGGGAAATTTCCATTCCTGGGAGATACGTTTGGGGAAACACAGCTGACGGAGCAGAGTCCCCTGGAGACACTGGTCAGAAGATCGTGGGAGCAGAGAAGAGCTGTGAGGATTTGGGCCTCCATCTCCAGCAAGCAGCAAATTGTTACGGTTAGCACTGTATCCTGACAAAAGCCCCCAAAATGGCGAGTGCTACAGAAAATGCTCTGCTAAAATAACACTAAGCATCTGTATCGATACTAATGATAATGATGAGAAAAAAGGTGATTGTAAGTTACGGGTTCAATCTACAGAGCAAGGCAGAGTTTAGATCAAGACTTCTCTCTTTTTTTTTTTTTTTTTTTTTTTTGTTTTGTACTATTTAACAATCCCTGAACTTTACTTAAATAATCTCCTTGCTTTCTTGGAGAGCTCATACCCAGCCAGACTTTGCTTCCTATTGTATCTGTTGATAGAAATTATACAGTACGGTTAAACCAACAAAGAGAAAGGTAGGCTGCCTGCAGAGAAAGTGAAGTACAGTGATTCAGTGGAGCTGCAGACCTGGGACACATGAGAACCGTCATCTGTGTTTGACGCCCATATTCGTCTGCTGAGCACATGGGTAAGTCACTTCATCCCTGTCTGCCCACGTTTTCTCTTCTGCCGTGTTATTTGTTACTGTTTAGGTTGTAAGCTCTGAGCATAAGGAGCTGACAGCCGCTGTGCTTGTAGTCTCAAGCATAGGAGAGGCTGCTAGGCAGTAATAATAATTCTTCTGGTACTTAAAACTGACCATTAGGCTGAACAATTGTGGTTAGAGACAGTTGCAGGTGTTCTCCAAATACTTAGGGTATGGTAGGAATTGGGTAGGTAGGACTTACTTGGTAGGAACCCAATAACATTCCCTGTTCTCTCCAATATGGATTTAAGGAGGTGCTGCGAAGACAGGCATGGGGCTGCAGCCTGCCCAGAAGACGGGTGCAATTCCACCATGGCATGGATGAAAGAGTGAAGTATTCCAGTCCGCACAAGCTCCTGGCTCTATTCAAGGTGTTTCACAAACCACCTTTTTTTTTCAATATACACCTGCCCTGGCAGTATATTTCTTAAGGTCCTTCATGGACTGAAGGCAGAAAACCAAGAAATGCCTTAAGCTAGCGACAGGGAGGAGGATTCCCCTGGTGCTCTCTAGGGGAGATTCCCTTTTGCCCAAACAGCAGCCAACACAGCTGAAAATTCTGGACTATTTGCAAGACATTTTATAGTAGTAGTAACTTTATAGCCATTTGCTTGCAGCAATTCATGCTTTACTTTATTTGAGCTCTATTTCAGGAGCAGACATTTCATGTTGTGGTAACTGGCTGAAAATAGTTGGTCAGTTACTTCCCCCAAGAGGATTAGAACACTATTAGGCAAATTAATTAGATCTAAAGAAATCAATAGATAAATATTGCCATCCTGATGGATAGGGCAATGACACAGATCCTTAGGAGTGGGATGCAAAATTGCTGTCTGTGCTCCACTGACCTTAGGGACAAACATGTCCTGAGCTGGACCTTGAGTATCACAATTTCTGAAATTGAGAGTCAATGAAAACGGTTCTCCTCAGTGTCTGGAATACTTGCCAACAGACCAAGCTTAAGCAGAGAACAGGGAAGCTCTGCAAGGAAGGAAGTGCAAGAGCCCTGTGAGCCAAAGCAGACCTCCAGGTCTGCTGGTCCCTATGGGTGCACCCTATGCAGCCCTGTGGCACCCTGTGTGGCCCGGTGCCGTGGCCAGGGCAGCATTGGTTAATGGGCTTGACACCATTCAAATGACACCAAGTTCTGCAGCTCTGCTAGATTTACCATCTCCAAAGTCTCTACTAACCTAAGCCAGTCCTCTCAGCCTCAGCTAATAACAAATCTTTGTCCTGTAACAAATCTTACCTACTTCTACCACGGAGCTTTTTCTGCTGTGTCTTTTCCTAGGCACCAATATCCCAGATGAACATGTTCTAGATGAGGATGTACTACTAAGAGGCATGATGGTTTATTGCATTGCAATTTGTTTTTATTACTGAGTGTTTTGTTTGGCTTATGGCAGTTGTTCTCGCAGCTCGTTACAACAGTTCTCAGATCTTTCTTCCTCAAGAGCCCAGCTCTTCCCATAATAGTTTGTGTTGTGTCTTCCCAGATGCATTACCTTACATTTGTCAACATCTATTTTATCTGCCATAGTGCCCCAAATTAACTTGGCTTCCGGGATGAATTTGGAATTCATCCAAGCCTACTTCTGGCCTTGCTGTCCTAAAGGCAGATATTTCACTGTTACCTTTTGCCTGTCAAAAGAATCAACAGTTTCAGCACAGGTATTCTCAACAAGCTTTATCTCCCTGCAAGTTTGTCATGTATTTCTACTTTCTTTTCTGACCTCTGCCAGTCCCGACATCAAGAAAGAGCCTGTGCACACAGTTACTGATACATACCCTTTTGTGATGTTGAGGCCCAGTCATTCAGTGTGGTGAGGAATTGCTACTCCTTCCAAATTTGTAGACACGCAGCTAGTTGTCTTTTGTCAGTGATTTATCACATTTGCCCATTTATTTACTCCTTGCCCAGCTTTATTTCCATTCTCAGAAGGAAAACCCTACAGAGCTGCATCTCTGCGCAAGTTTGCTGCACGTTCACCCCACTCGGCACTCAGTGCTCCCTCTGCTGAATACAACAGAGACTTGGCACCAGGGTGGTTGCTGTAAATGGCATTTTCTTGTGTATTAACAGGCATCCTCGTTATTTGCCTCCTTTAGAAGCACATCTCACTTGCTGAGTCCGCTGAGTCACCGAGCAGCTGCCGAACCTGGAGTGTCACCAAGAACCATGGAAGTGTCTCAAAATGCCTTTCGTGTTCTTGCCAGCCTGAAAGACCAGCACCACACTGGAGGAAGCAGCACGTGAACCCAGGGTAAGTGTAGTTCTGGCTTCCTGCCCTCTTGAGTGCAAGATTATATCATAAACCATGCCAGGCCAAGAGTCCTTCACGAGTTATGAGCCCATTTTTCTCATAGCCACAAAAAAAATCAATGTCTGTGCAGGACTACGGTATACGTGTCCTTTCTGTAGCTAATACATTACATTTCATAGGAAGACACCTTAGAAAGTTTCATGTGGCTGAGGCAAATGCAACTTCCTTGTCATCTTCCCAAGAGGGATTGTGTGTCCCTGGGCAAAACTTAATAACGTGCCCCTGCTCGGGCTGAAGTTGGTTAAACTCACGTAATACACAGCCAGATGTCATCTGTTGTTGGATTTTGACTCATTGATCCTCATTTTAATTAAAAGCAGCTTGGAGACTGCCGAACTATTGTTTCAAGGAACATACAGGAAAAAAATAGAAGAGCTACAAAAATGTAATTTCCTAAAAATAAAACTGTGTTTGCACTAAGGAGAGCTAATAAGAAAAACCCCTTAACAGCAGTATTTTTATATTGTGGCTGTTAAATACGGCCTGTTCTACAGCTGTGTTTCTTAAATCATTCAGTTGTTAATATTCAGTTTCTGAAAAAAGAGAATATCAGTCTTGCACTTTGGCACCAGACCGTGCTATCTTGAGTAAAGAATAGTATATAATAGTATAGTACAAACCAGTAACTGAATGCAGTCTTTTGAACTGAGATTGCCCCAACCTCAAATTGAACAATTACTATTTTTTAATCTCCATTTTAAGCCATTTATGTCCTCCTTAACTCATAAAAAATTAGGAAAGTCATTGGGCTTCCATTGTCAAAAAGGAGGTTTGTTTGTTTGTTTGTTTGGGGTTTTTTGGGGGGGTTGTTTTGTTGTTTTTAAGCTGGGACGTTTTAGTGGGTGAACTTGCATGCCTGGCTTCCTGTAAGCAGCGCACCGAGGGCAGTAGCCAGAGTCAGCTTGGAACAGGAAGGAGCTGTTGCTGTGGAGGAAAGATGTTTTATGAGGAGACTAGAGGAAAGACAGCTTGAAGTAGCTTCATCGCAGACCTACGGCCACGTCAGGAGGCCCTAGGCACAAGTCAAAGCCCCCTTGCCTTAAATGCTGAACAAGCACAAGGTAAAATTAGCTCTTAAGGCAAAAAGCAAATAGGATGAGCATGCGAAGCAAAATATGGAATGGGTGAGTGTAGCAAAGCTGCTGGCTGGTTGCAGACCTTTTTAAAGTGCCTCTGGATTCTTTGTAATGTAAGATTTACTTATTTATAAATTAAGACCTTACTGTAAGAAGTCAACCTTTTAAAAGAGAGATGAAGAGGGAAGTAAAAAAAAATCAAAGGATGTGGTGAAGGTCAAAGATGAGAAAAACTGCAGAAGTAATGAACATTTCACATTTGAGACTAAAACTAACCACAGAGTACAAGATCGGACTGGTTTACTAACTGCATAAAAGGGTCACAACATCAGGTTTGGGTAAGATCTGGTCTGACCAGAAAAATCTATTTTCTCATTCTCTACTGTTTTTTGTACTAGTGATTAGAGTATAAAAGAAAGACTTTGCCCAGGGCAAAAAAGTTACATACTATGTTAGATTCACTGAGTTTCTCATCTATAGGTGCTTCTTTGTAAAGTATAATCTAAAGCTTACACCATGCTCATCCAACAGCTGGATACTTGTTAGTGTCTCTTGACATAGCTTTGTCTTAGGCCTTATGTATTTTCAGTGTTATCTTGTTATGCTTAAGTAATTGATTACATGTGTTTTTCTTTAAAGTGATGTTTGTGCAGTATTTTTTAATGATCCTTTAATGACCTGATTTTTTATGACCTTCATTTTGTGTTTAAGATTTTCTATGAAACCCTTTTCAAAACAACCTTTTGGAGATTTCACTGTTTTTTGAACATCTCCTACCTACAGAGATGGCAAAGGGAGAGGGAATAAATACTATCAATGTTTGTGGAGCAAACCCTGTAGTGTAACCTTATCTTGACTCTCCAATAGTGGGCATTTAGAAAGGTGTGCTCAGTCTAACTTGAATGTATTTTTCATTTTCCAGATTGATGCTGCCTGACAAAGTCCAAAGTGGGTCAACAGTGACCATTACAGGCTATTTTCTCCCATGGGTCTGTATTTTCCAGAAGAGAGGAAGAGCAGTTTTCTGGAACAATAATTTTTTTCAGATTTGATCTGGTGTCTCTGGAATTTGTGATCATAAAGCAATCAAAGAAAGACTTCAGTTTCAATATCAATTTCAATATTTATTTTTAAGGGATAGCAGCCAGACATAGTAAAGACAAGAGTTAGCTACATACATAACTACCCATTTTCAAAATGACAATAAGTCCCAGGGTCCCAGCTGGCTAGCGTTTTCTGCCATCATAGTTGTCTTCATTCACAGTGATTTTTCCTGCACTGAACTTGACTTTTCTTCCCAAGTAGAAAGATCCCATAAGACTCCACAAGATATAAGCAAAATTGCTAATAGCTGTATTTCACAGGAAGCTACTGGCTATAGCTATAAACTTAAAGAAACAATACATGGGACATAAAGCCAATGTTAATGTTGACACCCTATCTCTAGGAATACAACATATAAAGAGACGCTATAGAGTTCTGAGTCCAAAAATGATGTATAAAATCAGGTTATTTCTTTTTTCTATCTAATCTGGCCCCTTCTTTCTTCTAATGTAGCAGCATTGATTAGTGAGTATATAGTAAATAAATAAATCACCTTGCATCAGTGAAGAGTGGGTATCATGTATAAGAAGAGCTTGCTTTCTTGCAGGACTTCAGACAGTCTGGGGACACAGCTCTCTGAATGCCCTTCCTACAAGAGGTCTATCCTACCACTGGGCTACTCGGATGAACATCCCACTGCCTAAGAAAATGCCCAGCATCTGCTGCTGGGGGCGGAACTGGAGAGGAAAGTTCCCTATGGGCAACCCCATAACCCTCCCGGCTGGGGCTCTGCTGAAGTTCGAGGTTAATCTAGATGCCAGTTTGGCAGATGTTTAATTCCATCCCTTGCAGATTATAGGCAGTAAAGGCAAACAAAATGAATCAATCCATCAAAAAAAAAAAAAAAAAAAAAAAGAATCTTCTAAGATTTCCTTCCAGCTCTGCCCCTATCTTCTGTCCAGGGGAAGTGTTTCTGTACCTGACCTGGGACAGGGGTTTACGTTTGGTGTAGAGCAGTGATTTTGCCAGCTGGGACACTGCTGGAAGGATATCATGGGTGAGAGGTAGGACAGTGTCCTCCCCCATACGCACAGAATTGCACCACTTCAGCTAAAAGGCCTTCAGATAAATGCCAATGAAATGCTCGCCCCAGGGCTGTTAGACCATCCGGGCTTTCCCCACACCCGCGTATGGAGCACAGGGCCCGGGAGCACCTCAGTGAATCCATGTCTTGTCCTTCATGCCCATGTGCTCCTGTGGGAATAGCAGCGGTGCGCATGGCATGGGATATGTCTTGGAGCAGGGATAAAGTGCTCCACGTGCCTCTGACGCCTCCCTTCCGCTCTTGATGTGGTTACAGACACCGCTGCCGTACAACCGCCCTGCTTGTCCTGCAGCAGCATCTTCATGTGGTGCCAAAGAACGAGCTGGCTGAGGCTTAAAGAACCTGAAGTCCTCTTTAGGCCTGGCTCATGTTTCCCCATGCCATGTTTCCCCATGCCATGCCTTCCCCACCTGTGTGGAAGGAGGTTGCTCTCAGTAAAGTTGGACTTGATCTGTAGTTCTGTGACATCTTGGAGGGTGGCTGCAGGCCAGAGACAGATTTTGCAGATAGTGTTGGTTTGTGAATGACTCTGAGCCCTGGACTCACTGCTAACAAGAGCAGCCTTAACCAGCTGAAGCAGTTTTGCAGCAGGACTCTAGCCCCAGCAAATAAAAAAGTTGAAGTATTTTTTCTAATTATTTATTTCCTAATCAAAAAACTCAAACCAAGAAAAAACTTGCAGTGATATGTTGGCATCTACCCACATAATTAAGTGCTGCAGTGCAACAAGCCCTTTGCTAAGACCTGGGAAGCAAGGATTGTGAAGAGCAAACTGGGCATTTCTAATCTAATCCAAGCTTCCCCAGCACTGAGACCCGTTTTTGCAGCAGCGTTTTTTTTGCTGTCCTTTCCAGAAAGCTACTGGAGCACATGGAGAGGAGAGATCTCCTTGCTCGGCCTGCTGTAAGGAGGCGTACAGGGAAGGCGAGCACAGAGCCCGGCGCGGCAGCGGCCGCGCAGCCTCTGGGCAGCCCCAGCTGCGTCAAAGCAGCGCAGGGAGAAGCTTCGGGGCAAACGCAGAGCATGGTGACCACGCGGGGCCTTCAAAGGACCCATGCCCAAGAGACACTGGCCCAGAATTAGACCGTTCTAGACCTGCCTGTCGTGTAAAGGGAAGGGTTAGGTGCAGTGCCCTTGTCTTTCAGCTCGCAGTGTGAGCTCTGCTAAAACCTGCATTTTGGGACACTTCATATTCACATCTAATCTGTAATAGAAAATTAAGGGGAAAAAAAACATATCTTTGAAGCAATAATTAACTTGAAAGGCATGTTAACACTAAGAAAATGTTCAGCTCTAATGTAATTGGGAGCAGAAACTGAAAGCAAGAGTTATAAAAACAAATCACTCGCTGGGCATCCATACCTTCAGTAAATGAAAAATAACCATTTGTGCCCAATATGCTGCTGTCTGTGTCAAACTTCTGTAGCTAAACCTTCCCTGACAGGATGAAATACTGCTTCTGTAAAGGCATCCTTAACCTAATGCGCCTCTACAGCATTTGGCTGGACCAGGTTTGAAAAACAGCCTTTTATAATACACAGATGTATTTAGCATTTAAGAAGATTAATGGATTCATAAATAGCCTGGAAATCCAAACTCATTGAATTTAGTGCATGGAGCAGGTCAAATAAGCATTTATCAAACCATCTGGCATCTTCCCTTGCCAGGGAAAAAATTGTGGTCTCCCCAGAGCCCTCACCACAAGCCCTGGGTGTGTTTCCTGTATTTAACTTTCCCTAAAACTTGTGGGGTGCTAAATACAGAGCAATAAACCTCCACCTCCTTGGGCAGAGCGCCGCAAAGCAAACCAGGCGACCTGAAAGAACGTGGGGTGAAGCCGCTGGAGACGCTGCTGCAGGCTCCTAACAGCAGCAGGCTGTTGCGGGCTGGCCGAGGGGAGAAAAAGGCTCTGGCTTCTCACGAGCCCCAGCTCTAGAAGTCATGGACAAGCTTTTCGTTTTGTGGGAGGCCTGTTAGCCTCCAGAGCAGCTATTTATTGCGGGGGCTGCAGGAGCTTGTGTGGGGCTCACCTGGAACACTGGGGCATCGTGCACTGGAGGGCAGGAGTGGGGAGGGAAGAAGGGGCTTCAGAAGATGTTTGCAAGTCAATCCCTTTTTTAAATTGTTTCCTTTTTGACTTCTATTTCACATCATTTTAGCAGTAATAGAGGACTGCCTGTGTTATAGGGCTGTAGACCACATTATGTTAAGCCATGTAGTTTGATTTAGTGTAGCTGAAGTATCACCAAGTGTGTCTGTACATAAACACTGTTTACAGCAGTTGCTGCTTCCTGCAGATGCAAGCACTGTCTGGGGCTCCAAGTCAAAGTGTCTGTCCCGCAGGCTGCAGTGAGGCAGCTTGCCATTTGCTCTGGAATATAAAATCAGTATTCACATGTACCCACTTGAGTAGCCTACAGAGAGCAGAGAAATTCAAGGATCTTAAAATAAATGTTTTGTTTACCAGTGCACTAAGCAATTAATTTATTTTCAAATATTGTTTTAAAATATCAAATTGTTTTGTTAATGACATGCTCTGTTACAGAAAACGTGACTTTTTTTCTGCCTATATTAGCAGTATTCATTAAAGATTTCACAGATAAAATGTATTAGATGCCATTGAAGAAAACGATGGCATAGTTGGTTAATATGGCATAACATGGCATAGTATGTGGCATACATTGATAGCAGAAACACAAAATGACTTGGCACGTTTAGGCAGCTGCATCTGTCATCATCCTCTTCTGCTTCTGCTGTCCTGCCCTGAAATAATCTACAAATAACAACAGTATATTCTTCGAAAACTATATATTACTTGAAGAATAAAAGCATTTGAAGCAAGCTTTATTAAATAAACTGTTAGGTTTAAATAGCTTTCTGTTATAGAAGACTTTGACCAAAAAATGAGTCTGGTTTTATCGCACAGAACTGCGAGGAAAGATAGAAAATGCTGGCTGTGCTCCCAGCCCAAGCACGGTGCTCACCCGGACCCTCTGCCCGTAGCCACAGCCTCGGGCAGTGACCTCTCCCATGGCCCGTTCCCTGTTCCTGGGGCTGGTGCAGCAGCCCTGCATGGGGCCAGGAATGGGCCGGCTGCCCCCGACATGCGGGTGGAGATGGGAAGTAATTCGTAGCACCCAGAGGCCACCGAGCAGAGCCGCCCGGGAGTGGGTGCCGGGATATGAAAAGAGGTTGGATGTGGCTGCTTGTCTTGCTCCATTGGATTGTGGTCATGGACTGACAGGGAATTGGAAAGGAGAAACAGTGCTTTACGCTGACTTTCAGTACGGCAACCTTTTCAAGTCACTCCTGTGAGGAACAAAAACCACAGGCCTCTAAGGTAATTCAACCTTGCTGCTGTCCTCTCACTGCCGACCATCCACCAGGATCTGCTGGCGCCTCTGAGAGCCCGAGAACTCGTGGTGCAAGTTCCTGTCACCGAGAAGGTGGCGATGGAGCGGGGCCCAGCCTAGAGGCAGATCCAGCCAGCTCCCCGGAGCTCGGAGCCAGGTCCCCACCTGCGGGCCCCAGAGCCAGCTTTTCCCTAACCACTACCTGTACAGAGACTACAAAAGCCTGAGCAGGAGCCGTGCTCCAGGCAGCCTGTGGACTATTTACTCTGCAAAATAACCGCTGTAAAAATAATCATGTTAAGGGGCAAAGAGGCGACGACTTGGCTGCCGTGTTCCCCCGCGCCAGAAGAAACCCCGTCAGTCAGTCCGTCTGGCAGCGTGGTGTTGCTGAACAGCTCCGTGGTGTTTGCCACATCCTCGGAAAGGCCCACCTGGAGCAGGAGTTTCGAGATAAGGCTGTTGAACTTGCTCTCCGTGGTAGAGAGGGGCTCCCCGCTCGGCGCTGGGCTGTAGGACGTGACATTCAGCTCCACGGGGTCAAGACAGAAACCGTCTGGCGACCTGTCGTAGAGCACATCCATCAGATCGATGCCAGCCACCGAGGACGGGGAGGCACAGGGGATGTCCCGGACCAGCCGGTAGCTCTCCATCCACTCCTTGAGCCACTCGATGCGGCAGTCGCACTCCCAGGGGTTGCGGAAGAGGTACAGCCGGCCCAGGAAGTAGACGGGCTGGAAGACGGAGAAGGGCAAGGTCGTCAAGTTGTTGCTGTTCAAGTGCAAGACGACCAAGCTGGTGAGGTTCTCGAAAGCCCCTTCCTCGATGTAGCTGATCCTGTTTCGGTCCAGGTAGAGGACCTCCAGCTCCACCAGATCCCGGAACCAGGTGTTGGAAATGTTCCTGAGGAAGTTCCCCCCCAGGTTGAGCATTTTCAGGCACCTCAGGCCATCAAAGGAGTTTTCCGGCAGCTCTCCGAGCAAGTTGTCATTCAGGTACAGGTACTCCATCTTCTGGCAGCCCTGAAACGCTCGCTCGTGAATGACGTTTATCCTGTTGTCCTGCAGATTCAGGTATTTCAGTTTGGTCAGGCCCTGCAGAGAATTATAGGCCACCGCTTCGATCCTGTTTCTCTCCAGGTAAACGTGGGTCAGGTTCTCCATGCCCCTAATGGCACCCGGGATCCTTCGGAAATTGTTCTGGAAACAGAAGAGCTCCTGCAGAGCAGGCAGCTCGACGAAGATCCTGTCGGGGATATTGAACAGGTTGCAGTCGGCCAGGTCGAGCTTGGCGAGCCGCCGCAGCGCCGTGAAGGTCCTCATGTGCAGGTAGCGAATGTACTCGTTGTGGGCCATCCTGAGCTCCGTGAGGCCGGGCAGCCCCTTGAACGCGCCCGGCGTGATGAAGGAGATGTTGTTGTGGTTGAGCGAGAGCGAGCGGAGCGAGGGCAGCGTGCCGAAGGCCCTCTCCGAGAGGAACCTGATGTTGTTCTTGTCCAGGTTGATGGCGGCGGCCTCGCAGGGGAAGTCGGCGGGCACGTGGGCGAGGCCGGCGCGGTCGCAGAGCACGGAGCAGCGCCGCTCCGGCGTGCACACGCAGCCCGGCGGGCAGGAGCGCGCGCAGGCCCACGCCGCGCGCGCCTGGGGCACGCACAGCAGCACTGCCCCGCGCGAGGCGCCGGGAGGGAAGCGGCACACGTTAGAGACATGTTTGTTAGAGGCTGCCGTTCGTTGACTGGTAGTCGCGGCCGAAAAGAAACCTACCGGTATCTCTTGTGCGGCCTCTCTTCTACCCAGGGCAGTGGCTGTCACCCCGTACTCACACACATACACTGAGGGGGGAACACTCATGGAAGCTTCCGAGAAGCCCTCCAAGAAGACATCAGATCCCTCTTAACTTGGCCTCTTTGGAATTTCTCTCCATGGGGGCAGGAACCCCCCCCACCCTGGGTATTTCACAGCGTCTCCCTGACAGACGCCTGCTGGCGGGGACCGGGTTTGGCCAGCAGAGTAGTCAGAGATGCTCTGAAGGGCAGGAGCTGGGATGGGTTGTAGTATTTTCATAGAATCACAGAATCACAGAATGCTTAAGGTTGGAAGGGACCTCAGAGGTCATCTAGTCCAACCTCCCTGCTCCAGCAGGGACACCCGGAGCACGGGGCACAGGGCTGCATCCAAGTGGGTTTTAAAGATCTCCAAAGAAGGAGGAAAGGGTGGAGGAAAGGGCAGGGCAGGATATGCTGGCCTGGCAATGCAGAATACTTAGTTGCCTGGGGACAACCAATATCCATCTTCTTGCTTTTATTTTATTTTCCCTTTGTCCATTCAGTCTAACATTTCTGCAGCCAGAAGCTAGGGCAGCATTCTTGGGTGAACTACCAGCTGCTAAGGACACAGTACAGTGCTTAAAAACACATTGACACTATGTTTTGGGTAGAAATATGTGAGGAAGGACAAATTCAGGAACAATTTGGGGATGTTTTCTTCATGATCTCATCACGGATAAGACAATGTTATGCAGCAACATTTTGCTAATTCTCCAGGAAGTCATCGTGGTATTTTATACTAGATAGAAGATGTCCTGTAAGTGACTGGCTGCTGTGGTTTCCTGACAAGTTAACCCCAATCAGGTGGTGTGCCATGAGGAAGAGAAGGTATAAGCCCTTGGAGGCAAATCAAAGAACAAAAGAGATGGACATGAGCCTCCACAGGGAGATGTGTTTGTGGAGAAAAAAAAGAAAAAATGGAGGCAACCAGACATCTGAGAAATAAACTTGTAAACTTGTTAACGAGAGCGACCTGAGAACAGATTTAATTTGCCAGTTGCTCTCGAAGGTGCCTCCTGCCTGTCACCGTGTCACTCACTGAAACGGCAGCCCCAGCAGCAAGATCTCCTTGCTGCCATTAGAAGGAGATGGCGACGCTGCGCTCTCCTATTGCAGCTTTCTGATTCAGACTTCAGCAGGACGCGAGATGCCATCTTGGCCACCACGGCGAGCGAGGGCGGCTGCTCCTCTTGCGGGCTCTTCTTGCCAGAAGGGCAGGGTCAACCCCTCTGGGGAGCCCGGCCCTCCCGCTGTCTGCCCGGGCTCCCGGGCTCCCGGCTGCACCAGCTCTCCCGGGCATTCCCAGAGCAGGGATCGCCCTCGGCTGCGGTGCTGGGCGGCGCTTTGAAAGACACTGCACCACTTTGTGCATGTATATATATATATATACACACACGAGGGAGGTGATTTGCTAGGAAGCATCAGCTTCAGCTGATGTCAATCTTTTATTTTTGCAGCCCCTGAGAATTTAAGACGCAGACCGAGCTACAGTCTGAACCGCAAGTGCTCTGCCCATTCCCCATTCCTTTTAAAGGCGGCCCGCAGGGTATTTCTGACTTTGCACCGGCTGTGGCTTCCGCACTAGCTCAGCTTGCAAAACCAGCGGGCCCCCGCTGGCATCCTGCGAGCTCGAGAGCCTTTCAGCAGCGTTCGCTTTGAACCATCTTGGTCACCTTGAAAAAGGACTTAGATATGAGCGCAGGGAGCATCCCCAAAGGACTTCTAGTTGTGGTCTCCCTCTCAAAATTCAGGTCCCACTCTCTTGTGACTGGAGAATTAGCAAAACAGTGACGCCTCAAGAATAAACAATAGTGAAGCACTGTGAGAGGGCAGGGATTTTGTCAAGGTTATCATTTTTTTTGTTTGCATGCTCTTCTCTTTTCTATTTTTCCTGAGTCCCTGTTTGACAGCCACAGCTGAAGAAAAGTTCCCTGCGTTGTTTGGGGCCCCGGGCAGACAGAAGGTGAGGACCTTGAGGATGAAATGGGGGACAGTGCTCCAGCCCCAGGAGCTTTCAGGGAGGCTGCCTCATTTGCTGCCTCTCGCTGTTCCTCTTTGCCGCGTGCAAACATTGCTCTAGTTTTGCAGTTACATAAACTTAGGTCCAGACAGATCGAGGATTTGCCTGGCCTCAGGTCCAGAGGTCTCCCTGCAGGTGTCCATCTAGGAACAACAGATGGAAATACTACTGCTGGCTGGAGAACCTCTGCATGGGCCCAGGGTGACATCCAGAGGGGCTCACGCACATGGGCCCCGTGAGAGGGTCCCGAGGCAGGTCCACGTTTCGCTACCTCTGCCCCAAACCCTGCTGCCCGTCTGCCCTGCAGAGCAGCCTCCCCGTGGGGCTCGGGGCGGCAGGCTGGTGAGCAGGCTGCTCCCAGCCCCAGCCCTGTTTGCTCCCGAGGCGCTCAGTAATGCAACTTGATCCCAAGCCGTTTCCCAGCTCCTTCTCCTTAAACCCAGTTAAACTAAAAATATATAATTACATGATTTTTTTAGTGCTAGGCCTGGGTTTATGGCTAATGGCCTTCCACAGCACACGTCTAGCATTTCTAGCTACAGGGCTATCTCTTCCCCTTGCACTCTAATATTCAAGAACTAAAAAACATCCTCCAGGAGCAGGAGCCCCTCAGCCCCGGAGTTGTTGTGGTCTCTACCCTCTTCTCTCTTTCCTCCTCTTTCACCTGCAGAGGAAGCCCCCCCAAATCCTCCCTCTGGACACTCCCAGGCCCTTAGAAGTGCTGCTGTTGTCCAGCGGAAGGATGTTGGTCCAAAACAAACTGGGAGAAGGAGTGCAGAAGTTTTCAATGTATAAATCAGGTGAAAACAGCGGGAAGCATTCCCATGTGTCCTTCCTCATTCCCTCCCCTGCACAGAGAAGGATGCTCTTTTTGTGTTTAACACTGTGGCAGACAGGAGAGCAGCTGGAATGTGCTGCCGACTCACTAATGTAAAGGGCTGGTGCTCAAATTAAATGATTGTTTCTTATTTCTTTTAAAAAAATAATAGATGAAAACTCAGCAGTAAGATTAAAAAAAATGAGATGAGGAAATGAACAAAATTCCACCAGGCGTGGTTTCCTTTGCTCTTTCAAGTAACGCAATAATTCAATATTTGCAAGGAAAAGAACAATTAAATAAATAAGTAAATAAATAAAATTGTTTGCAATGTTTCTAGAAGGATAAAGAGGCAATGCCCACAATACATGCGTATTTAATCTACACCCTTCGGGACAGTCTGTCTAATCCACTACTGGGCAAGGCGGAGAGGTAGGAGTGCTACTCACCATTTAAAATGATGGCGAACATTACCTTGCTCATTCACTAGTGGCATTTCAGGTCTGGCAAGCGAGCTTGAGGGATCTGAAAGCAGACAGGAGGAGCTGAGACAGGTTTCACTCTCTGTCATTTGCCCGCATCGTCTTCCCATAGTGAGTTTAGAAAGGACGAGCGAAAAATAGAGACTCTCTCCCCATAGGGCTCCAGACTGACCAGGTCCCCATCCCCGTCCCCATCCTGCTGAATATCTGTCTTCCCACACTGACCTTCCCAGCGTATCCGGCAGCTTTCTGCTGTTCTCCATCAGCAGTTTGCCCGCACCTTTCCCATGAGGTGTTGGAGACTGGCCGATCCCTTGGGCAGAAGGCGGTGGGACAGAGCAGCATGACATGCGGATTAGCGCAGAGCAGCCAAAGGCAAAATTCCTGGTAGGAATCCTCCAGCTGCTCCGCTCACCTCGCCCGGCTGCAGCCGTGTCCTCCCTCCTGCCAGGACTCTGCCCGGAGCTGCACAAGTCTCTCTCCAGGGCGCTGGCATTTTTTTTTTCTCGCCAGCTATCATTTAATGGCAGGAAAATCCTCTGTATCAGGGGCGGATTAGCAGAAATGGAAGAATGTGCCTGTCCTCTAAAGCTCCCAAAGCGAAACACGGATTGCAGGCGGACCAGGCAGACTCTGCCTCCCCTCTGCCCATCTAAAACATGAAAAATGAAAGAGCAGCCAGGACCTGGACTCCTGCCACGCGGAGGGCATTACTGGAAGTCATTACCCAGCACCTATTATATAATGGCAGAGGAGGGCCACTATATCGCAGTTATCGAGTTATCACAACCTCCCATGCTTGAGTTCACTGCACACACCATGTGAGAGGGAAAACAGCTCTACTTCTCATTTCTGTATGAATTAAATTTTTTTTTTTTTTTTGCCTTTTTTTTTTTTTTCCTCCAGGAAATGAAACACTGGTTAATTTCTGCCCAAGGCAACAGGACAGATTTCACCAGGCTGCAGCCTCCTGCTGCTTGGCACTTCCTGCAAATCACAGCTGATCCCGTTCTGCTCCGCACCGCTTCCCGGCTGGCACCTCGGGAGCTGGTGCGGACGCCGGCTGGGGAGGAGGGTCTGACCCTCCCTCACGGAGCTGCACAAACGGCCCCTTCCCAGAGCCACGGGGGCACCGCGGAGTCCCCGTTATTCTGCACACAGGAAATCTGTTCAGAGGCCGTTCAGCTTGTGAGGAAAAAAAGACGAGTCGTGCAGGAGAGGCGCTCTGGCCTCCTTTTCCCACGCCGCTGGCCGTGTCACTACTAGTGGCATCAGCAACCTTCCCGCAGGTTCAGCACGAGGCCGCCAGGGCCGGGGAGAAAGTTATGTGGGGCTAAGGGACAAACTGGCTCGTGGTCAGTCAGCAGCTCCCCGGGGACTAGCCCTGCTGCTTGGTTTGCAAAGTTTCATATACAGAAAGGGACACTACATAGAAATATATACATAGTATAAACTATCCATACACACATATATATATGCACACATACATAAGTGTATATATATATTTTATATAAAGCTATGTATGTTTACAGGCATATAAAATATGCTTATCAAAAACAGGAAGGAAGGACTGTTTTGCACCAAGGCACAAGGTTTTTCCCGTGCCCCTCTGCGTTTCTTCCATGAGGGACAGGCCACGAAGGACCAGAGTGGACCAGAAAAGAGCTGGTGGGAGCAGCAAGAGAGCAGTTTTTCCCCTGATAGCCCCTGGCATCCTGAAGTAGCAGGACAGTGTGAGGGGCTGTCAGAAAGGGGCCTGAAAAGGAGTTTCTAGTCTTCTCTCTTATTTTTAAAAAACAGCTCAAATTTAAATGCCAGAAGGTAAATAAAAGAGGCTTCCATTTATTTTTAAGCGAAGCAATGCTGTTGCACCACAGCATTTTTCAGAGCGTGACTCATAACTGGTTAACACTTGGGCTGCAAACACGGCTGGTGCTGGGGGGGCCGCGGAGGCTGCCGGCTCGAGGCCGGCGCCGAAGCTGCATCCCGCGCTCCTGCAGCCCGGCACCGGGAATTCACCGGTATTTGTCCCCCGACCCGCTCTTCACGGTGACCCGCACGACCCTTTCAAACCCAGGGAAACTCGGGGGAGCCAGAGGGCTGTGACTTATCAGCAAGGCCACTGATAAAAAGAAAAAATAAGAAAAAAAAAGTAGTGGTTTTATATCCGAAAAACCCCGGAGCAGTTGGCCCCGGTGGGGAAGCCCTTGGCTGTGGCAGTGCCAGGAATGGCCAAGCCATTTTTGTCCTTAAAACAAAGGAAGAGTGCTCAGATCTGTGGGGCTATGGGCATTTTCATGCTCTCCACACAGCCCTGCATGTCCACTGTCCTCGATGTCCTCAGCTTCAGTGACAGCAGCTACAGCTGCTCCGGAGGCACTTCCCTGGCCGCAGGAGCAGCTCCTCTCTGTGCACATAAGCCCTGTGGTGACCTGCAAAGAACATTCCCGTGTTTTTGCCTCGGCATTTTTGTGTGGGTGCCCGGTGCTGGTGTGCGCACGCCGCGGCGCCGAGCAGGGGCTCCGAGGCGTTCGGGCTCTGGTGCTGAGGGCTGCTCTGCTCCAAGTGCACAGAAACACCCGTGCGGGAGGTTGGGGCGTTGCAGAACCAGGAGGATTTTATTTCATTTTTAGAAAGCCGTCAGTGCAGCCTCTCACCGGGCATTCTCACTGGAGAATGGGGCAGGCCCTGGCGCATCAGGCCAAGGCTGGGCTGGAGCGGGGCGTTTCGGGGCCAGGGTGTCCCCCAGTGCCTTGCTAGGAGCTGCCAGCGGAGCGGCTTCCTCGGCACCGCGCGGCTCCCACGTCCTCAGCCCTGCAGGCTCCAGCAGCGTCCTGAGCAACGTCGGGAACAGCCTTGGGGCAGCTGCCCTCACCTGCAACTCCCTAGGGCACAAAAGCTGTGACGGCAGCACAGCCTAAAAGCCTCCAAAACAACCACGTAGCAAAGGAGTGTGTTCAGCAGCAGCAGCTTCGCGTGTGCGTCTGTGCAGTCACACACACGCAAGCGGGATCCGAGGGTAGGCGGAGGCCCGGCTGCGGCTGCGAGCTAACGGAGGGAGGTGGCGACTTGCTGCTTGTTTATTGCTGCTGGGCCGGCCTTCCTGCGCCGGGGTGATTTCCCCGGCTGGGCTGGTCGCAGAGGGACAGCTCTGCCCTGGCAGCGCTGTGTAAGGGGTAACACGAGCGACCATCCTCACCCTCTCTCCCTCTCCTTCACCCGCTGTCCCCGGGGCAATGTCTCCTTTTGCCCTTTCTCCTTGGGTCACGCCAGGCTGCTGCCAAAGGCCCAGCTGAAGCTACAGGCAGGTGTTTCCTGGCTTGGCAAAAGAGGATCCTGCCTCCGCTCATCTCAGTAGAGCCACTTCCACATCTGCCTGCGGGCAATGCACATTTGGCGTGAGCACCGAGCACCGCAGGCAGCTTCTCAGAGCGTCTGTCTGCAGCAGGGACTGCACATGAGACCGCCGAGCCGGGCTCCATGCCTCAGCACGGAGGAGCCCGAGCCCCTGGCACCTTTGGACTGAGGGCTCTGTGGGGCCAGGGCTTCACGGCAGTGGATTTGTACCACACGCCACGGTAATTCCCCTGCCTGAGTGTTGCCACTGAAATCCGGGCAGCAGAGAGCACTCCCTAACACACAGCATGGGAGACAACCACCAAACCCTGAGTACATTTGAGTAATGTCATGATCAGCTCCCTAACTGGCAGGTTAGGGCAGTATGTGCTTCCAGGCCCTCTGGAAAAGTTATTCAATGAATTTCTCACACCTTCCTGACATACTCAACATGGAAACGCACTCACCGAATCCTCAAACCCAGGTCAGCTGAAAGCCTCGGCTGACAGCACAAGTCGGAGAACCTGCCGTACGAAACGGTGTTAACGTGAGGGTTGAGCCTGGTTCCAGCGAGCATGTGCTGGAGCACAAACCACCCTGTCCCCATGTCGCTCCGGGAGAGCCGCAACAGGAGCACGAGCGCCCAGGGAGGCCCAGCACCACTCCAGCTGTGACGGGAAACGGTGCAGCCCCCGGAGCCCTTCTCCCAAGGGCTGCGGTGCTTTTCCCAGGCCTCGGCAGGGTTGGCCTGCAACAGGTTTAGACGATGGGGCAGCTCCCGGAACGCTCTGGCAGCCACAGCCTCACGCATGCCCGGGTATTTTTGGTCTAAAGAAGAAGGTCAGCGCCTGGCGGAGAGAGCCTTTATCCCTGTGCAGGCCCGGCACGGCCGCAGCACTGCAGCGTGGCTCACGTTGCTGTTACCTTGCACTCGGGAATACGGTGCAGCCCTTAACACGAGCTCGTACCAACCCTCCTTGCCACTCTGCGATCTCCTGAGCCCACAGCAAATCCCTGCACAGGGGGCCGTGTCTGCATCCCACGCGAGTGCAGCCCACACGGAAAAGCTGCTTCCCGCCGCCTGCAGGAGACCGAGTCACCGCGGCGGGAGGAGGAGGCGCAAGAGCCGCCCCGTGACGGGGTGAGCGGCGGCCAGCGGGCAGGACTGCGAGGCAAGGGCTGCACTCACAGGATCACAGAGTGGCTGAGGTTGGAAGGGGCCTCTAGAGATCATCCAGTCCAACCCCCTGCTCCAGCAGGGACACCCAGAGCACGGGGCACAGGGCGGCATCCAGGTGGGTTTGGAAGATCTCCAGAGAAGGAGACTCCACAGCCTCCCTGGGCAGCCTGTGCCAGGGCTCTGGCACCCTCACAGGAAAGAAGTTCCTCCTCACATGGAGATGGAGCTGCCTGTGTTGCAACTTACACCCACTGCCCCTTGTCCTGTCACTGGCCACCACTGAGACCTCATTCCTGCATGGATGAGGGCAGAGGCAATTCCCAAGCGTAGGCACAGGCAGAGCTCCCCTCCCACCGCCTGCAGATCCCTGAACTGCTTGTGCGCCGGGATGCAGCTGCCGAAGGGAGGGAAATCCCCCCAGGCTGGTCCGTGGAGCCGCTGTGCCTGGTCCGGGTCATGACGGAGTGCGGGGGATGCGGCGGCCGAGGGGAAATAACCCAAGAGACGTGGTGGGTGCAGGAAGGGGCAATGCTGCTGAACTGCATCGAGCAAGCCGAGCTCTAGTACAAGCAAAGCCACGCAGCACTGAAAATAACAAACCACAGCAGAGCTCAGCAGACACCGCAGCCCTGAAAGAGAGAAAAGATTTCTCACGGTTACTGTTTTCTTTTGATTTGGGCAGAGCCTTCCAGCCCCTCCTCGGCGGCGTGTGCTCCATGACAGGGCGACAGCGGCTCAGAGCAGCGACCGCCATCCCCTGCAGCGGTGACTTACAGTGAGACACCCCCGCTTTGCTCAAGGCCCAGCAGGCAACTTTCCCTGTGGGATCATCCTGTGGGATCCAGGGGCTCCTCCTGGCCCAGGAGCAGGCCTCTAGCCCAAGGCCTTGCCGCACACGTTGCTTTTTTCCTTGCAGCAGGGGGAGATCTAAGCTCTGAATTCATTTAAGCACCAAAAGTGTTCACATTCCCATTAAAACCCTTCCTGGGCATTTCTCCCTGCCCCCTCACGCCTGTGCGCAGCCAACCAGCCTGGAGCAAACGCCGGTCGGGAGCCACTCCGACATCGCCCACGGAGCCGGCGCCTGAGCCCATCCAGACACACTCCGTCCGCTCTGCCGGCATGCAGAGCAGCCCCGCTCCCAGCGCTCCGGCCTTGCTCCCGGCCGAGGCGCCCGCCCACCCCGGAGCTCCTCAGGGACAGAGATGCTGCGGTGGGTGCTGGCGTCACCCGAGGTTTCCATAGTGGGTTTTCCGAGCACACAAACCTCCCGCAAGGAGCTGCCCTGACACCCTCAGCTGCGGCTGTGTGGATGGAAAGGGGACTATCCCCCCCTCCTGTTGAAACCGCGACACTGTGCAGCAAAATTAATAAACATCAGGAGGCGCCCGTGCGGCAGAAGCAGATACTGGTGGAGAAGGAGGAGGAGGCGGAGGAGGAGGAGGAGGAAGAGGAAGAGGAGGAGGTGGAAGAGGAGGAGGAAGAAGAAGAGGAGGAGGAGGAGGCCGGGTTTTGCAAGCGCATCCGGTGCGGGGAGGCATTGCCTTCTGTTTCCCGGGCAGCTTCTGCATTTTGCAGGCAACTGCTCCGAGGATAAAATGCAGAAGCGGAGCCCAGATGCTGAAAAACGCCTCCCGTGCTCCGCGAACGCCCTTGCAGCCCTCAGTGCCTGCAGCCCCTCTCGAGGCCCGCATGCTCGTGGCCATGTGCACGGCGAGAACTGAAGTAGATTAAAAATACATATATATGCCAAGGCCCACAGACCTCGGGCACCAGGGGATGGGAAGGTGCGAAGGCCAAAGTGCTCGAGTCCTAGTAGCTTGTGGTTTGGGTGCTCACGTCCCTCTCGCCTCTGGCCAAGGAGTCGGGAGCTCCCACAGCTCCCTCTGGCCCCCTGGGTTGTGGCCTTCCCTATAGGAGCACCTTTCTCCCCACGGATGGAATGGGGAGCTCAGCGTGGGCCCATTGCACTAATCTGACACAGGGCAGGAAAGCTTAACCGGGGCCTAGAAGGGCCCTCATTACCAAACTGAAAATTAAGAGGTCTCTAATTAAGGTCTAATAGCGCGAGCTATTCATTTCTAGAGGAGGAATAAATTAGACAGGGAATTAAATCATCAGGCATTCGCAAAGTGACCGGTTCTGCAGGGATTCAGCTAATTACCTATCTGCTAATCACGTCGGCTTCACTTTCTGCTCCTCCAGAGAGACCAAAGGAAAGCTGGAGAGCAGGAGCTTGGCACTCCCACCGCTCCCTGCCCGAAACTGCACCCAGAGGCCCCGACCCCCATTCCCAACCTTTTTCCTCGGCAAATCCTGACTAGATGAAAGACAAAAGCCTCAAGTAAAGCACTGATAAAGTGCAGCTGGGTTTCTCTGTGTGTGTGTGGTTTTTTGTTCTGTTTTGTTCTGTTTTAATTGGTAGGCAAGCGAGAAGGAAGTTTCCTCTACAGAAATGGCTCAGAGGGTGATGACTCACCTCCCTGCCCTCCCTCCACACCGAACAGCAGGAGCTCATAAAGGAACTGGAGCCAAAGGCTGGGGCCGATGCCAGCGCTCTTCAGCAAAGCCCTCTGCCACCAAGTCAAGGCAGCATAAAAACGCCCCTCAGGCCCACAAATACCTAGTTTTGGGGGAAAAAAGAAAAAAAAAAAAAAAAGGAGAAAGGAAGCCTCGTCTCTGTGAGATTTCAGTTCAGCTCACGCTGTCCGAGCCCGAGCTGTGGCCGAGCTGGTGAGACCGCCCCTCGCGCAGCCCTGCACAGAGCCCAGCAGCTGCGGCACCTTCCCGGCTGGATGGGGCCTCCTTTCCCTCCAGGGATGCAGGCAGCTAGCGCAGTGTGCATCACCAGCTTCACGGGTTCATGCTGTCAGGGTCAGCTCCGTGCCAGCTGCGGGACGGAAGGACATGACACCGGCTCGGCCGGGGCTGCGTGGGCAGCAGGCGCCTGACGCGCAGCGCTGGTGGCCAGCACAGAAATAGCTCCCCAGAAACACTGCAACCCGCCCGGACAAGGCGGGGGGGCTCCTGGAGCCGGGAAAACCTCCCGCAGCAGCCGGGGGCACGCGGGGGCAGAGGCCAAGCGGTGGCTCCCGCACCCAGCCCAGTGCTGCAGGTGAAATCCCAGGGCCGGGAATGGGTGGAACCAGCACTGAAGTCGCCTTGGAGGCGACACGCGGGCTGGGTTTTTCCAGGGAAATAGCAAGCTGGTTGCTCCCTCGGTAAATGAAACTGGCGCTTCCTGGTTTGGGAAGTGGCTTTCCAAGCTTTGTGTTTTTGTCCCCTGACACTGCGTGCAGCCCGAGGGCTCTGCGGGAGCTTGCGGCTCAGAGCTGAGGAATCATCATCGTGCCCATCCTAAGGGAGCGGGGGGGGGCGGTGAAAGGTGTCAGGCTGCGTTCATGAGCTCACGTTACAGAACAAGATATTCTCCCTCCCTCCTGGAACACGCTGGGCCTTATGCAGATTCAACCTCTACGGCTGACGCAAATGCTGTAAAAACAACCGTGAGTCATAGAATAAAATCACATAATTCCCTGAAGCCAAATAAGGCCATAACGCAGCCCACACAGCTCTGCCTTCCCACTTTCTTAGCAATAATAATTCTTTCATCTTTCCCTCTGGAAGATACTGTTGCCTTCCTTCTCATGGCAGATCCCGTGTCTCCTGTCTCTGCGACTGGGAGCACGTGCCTCACCCGGGTAAACACTGAGGTCCCCTCCTTGTGTCTGTAAGGTCTAATGCAGACACTTGGCACTCTCTGTGCTAACTGGTACAAAATCCTCAGGAGAAATTGGGAAGACATCTCCCAGGCTGTCTGTGCTTCTGTTTTGCTATGCGATTTTTGTTTTGTTTTGTTTTATTTTACCAAAATTTCATTTACAACCAGAGACAAGCATGAGAATTTTGTCAACACAGCCTCTAAACAAAGAGCACATGATGCCCTAAGTCTTCAGAATGCTTTTTAACTTCGTGGCACAATCTAAACGCATTGCTTCGGAGCCAGCTTTCCCATGCCCCGGATTGGGAAAAGGCCTGTGCAAAGTCTTCGGGTATGTAAATAAACCCTTGAGCCTTCACCTACAGTTGCTGTGAATCACGAGCACTGTCTGGCAGTTGTTTTGCAACAGCATCTGCTGAGGCTTCTGCTTGGAAACCTGAGGAATATGGACTAATAGGATGGGAGAGGGAAGAGAGCATGCAAAAACCAGATGCACCTGCAGTGTGCATGAACGTAACATATACTTATTTTCATCTTTTTTTCCCTTCTCCCTGACTGGCAGCATCTGAAGAAGTAAGAGGCACATGACAGCTGAGTGGCTATGCTGGAAATACAGGTTGCAATATTTGCATCGTAATGAGGCGTAAGGCTGATGATTGAACCGTGAAGCAAAGGAGAGCTATCTGTGTCCTTGCCGGTGAGCAACAACCACGTCTCTTCGGGTCCTAGAGGATCTGGCAGCCTCTCCCCGCCTCCACGTTTTGCAAAGCAAAGCCTCTGTGAGCAGGTGGCAATGCCAGAAGCAGCTGCTTGCATAATGCCACCGCCCAGGGATTCAGCATTATACATATATGTATGTATGTATGTATATATATGTGTGTGCCCAAGTCAGAGCCACACACACTCCTGCAGACCGGAACCATCCACACCATGAAGGAGAGGCACCTCAAGGGCAATATCCAGCAAACAGGAATGAGCTGTGTCAGGGTCTGCCAGCCCTCTAAGCTGCACAGCTTGGTGCATGTAGCAGCTCCAACCTGTGCTGCTGTGCAGCCTTCCCTCCTCCTCCTCCTCTTTCTCCTCCTCCTCCACCTCCTCCTCCTCCTCCTCCCCCTTCTCCTCCTTCTCCTTCTCTTCCTCCTCTTCCTGCCCCTACCCAGTGTCTCCCAAGCTACTGCTAGAAACCAAACGTACTTAATGAGCATACCTGAGGTCTCCAAGAAAAGGAGTGACCTCATGCACATTTTATGGTTTTATGTTTGATGGTGACGTTTGTGTGCATGAGGAGTATTTTCCTCATCTGTTTTATAAACACAGTAAATTCAGGCCAGTTTTAATCCTGTTTCTCCTGAAAAAAAAAAAAAAAAAAAAAAAACCAGATTTCTGAGCAAGATGGTATCAGCTGTTTGTTACTTGAGTAACGGGAAAAAGAAAAAAAAGCCATTTATCTAGCCCCTTTAAAACTCTTTTATAATAAGTTGTACGTAATGTAAATGTTTGAGAAATGAAGAGAAGAAAACATGTCTTTATTAAAGCACCAAGGCTCTTGTCTTTTTGATTAAAGAAAAGCAATTTTATACCTCCCATCTGAGACTTCCCACTCCAAATTCTTAAGAGAGATGAAAAAGGCAGAAAATAGTCTATCTGATGTTCCTCACTAGGAGATGAAGAGAAATTTGTCAGTGTTTCTTTATATATCACTCACAAGCTAGCTAAAAAGAAATGACTGGATTTCCTACTTCCTTGCCAATTTAATCCTTTGATGAGCCTGGACAACTCAGTGCTTTCACCTGAGGTACAAGTGCACATGCAAATAATAAGTGAAAATTGCACGTAAACATCTTTAAACAACAGAAGAGGCATCATGTGAGTGTTTGTATATATATATATATACGTATAAAAATGCATATATATATATGTATAAATGCATATATATGTGCATGTGTGGCTGCCTGCAGTAACCACCAAGAGCTTTCAGAAAACCCCTTCAAACACTTTTCTCCGTCTCCCTAGCCCGTACAGTCACGCAGCCACGGAGCTGTCGTCAGTGCTGGCTGTCCTCATGGCTTCTCTTTTCCATTAAGAGCAAACTTCTGCACTGAGATATTTCATGAATGGCTTTCGCAACAAATTGCTAACGTGCCTTTGCAGCCAAATACTTGTGAACAGCCAACACAATCAAATCTGAAAGCCAGAACCCAAGAAGGTCACTGGGGCGCTTTGTCCCTGTAAATCTACACCCAGGAGTGCTCTGTTTTACCCCCGCACATAAAGCCTGCAGTGCAAACACAAGCACACTCCCAGGCTGCCAACGCATTTTATGACCCCTGCATTTTGCCTCCCGTCTCCCCCTTCTCTCAGCAACAGCAGGAGCTGCAATTCCTGTTGTCAGGAGCGAGGGGAAGTCCACGGGCTGCGCGGATGCTCCCCCGTCGCCGGTGCTGCTGCAGCACTTGCCAGTCCCCGGCTCACTCACCAGGCCGGTTTCACAGCTGTCATGGCAAAATATTTTAAATGACTTGGCTTTTTTTTGCCAAGTCCAAACACATCCACCAACTGCGAGAGCATTTCAGGACAAAGCCTGTTTCTATTTTGGCACTGCAGCTTGGAGCGAGAGCGTACAGATCCCGGGATTGTCACAGCTGGATCCTGTTTATGGAGGGAGGTTAAAGTGCAGATTTAGCAAATCTCCGAATTTCCTAAAGCGAAACATGCTACAAGGCTTGTCCATCCCCCACACACCGGAATTTCAGCAGACAAGGGCTGGAGCATCTCAGAGCCTCAGCTAACCCTAGGTACTGTCACAGGGAGTCCTGTGTATCCCTGTGGCAGTTCAGACAGGACACTTCCCCGCTAGACACCATGTATACATGGAACAGAAAGATACGGGACACCAGCATTTCCCTGTAGGCCAAGCAGGATTCATGTTCAGATACAGGACACCAGCATTTCCTTGTAGGCCAAGCAGGATCCATGTTTTCTCATCCTTTCATGGCTACACTGGGCTGACACGTGGATTGACACCCCATGACACCAAAAGCAGAGCCACCCCCAAGTGTG
Source organism: Nothoprocta perdicaria (assembly GCF_003342845.1). Classification (NCBI taxonomy): domain Eukaryota; kingdom Metazoa; phylum Chordata; class Aves; order Tinamiformes; family Tinamidae; genus Nothoprocta; species Nothoprocta perdicaria. The sequence goes on along the minus strand of NW_020455550.1, from coordinate 393,280 downwards.
ATAAGGAAATAAATGTTGGAAAGGAGGCAGTCCCAACAGCTGGCAACAATCAAGATACTCCAGAAAGAGCTCACTTGGGGGTCCCATGGGCGTTAAATGGAGGTGCCTGGGTCCCTGCATGTGAGGTAGAGACAGTGCAGACAGTGACAGGATAGACGGTGAAGCAGCTGGAAGGTGTCCAGAGTTTGACAGAGCTCGGGAGGGTTGTGTAGGTCTCTGCCTCCTGGCCTTGTGTGCTGCAGGCTTCCTCGAGCTTGCCTCGTTAAAAACATAGAATATCTAGAGAATAAAAAATATATTTTTAAAATACGTGTGAGCACGTGAGCAGCTGTATCGCACATGTGTACTCAGATAGGGAGCACAGGAATATACACAAGCAAGCAAAGCTGGAAGAGCAGGGCGCAAGGTTATGTTTGCATGTATGAAGCCCTCGCCCAGGGCGAACCCGGTGTCGCCAATAAAAGAAGTGCCCCGCTCCAAAACCAACAGCACCCGCGCTGCTCGGCGCCCATTTCGCAGGGCCTCTCCCATCTGCAGGCCAGGGAAGAAGGAACAGGGCCGTGTGGGGGGCCAGCGGAAGCACCTCGGGGCTGGGGGACCCTCACAGCACCAGGAGCAGCTGCCGCCCCATGGACAGCCTGGGGGCCGAGGGAGGCCGAGTGGCACAGCCCAAACCTCCCGTGTGCGTGGGCCTGCCTCCCAAAGGTGGCCTGCTCCTTCCCAAAGGCAGCCTGCTCCTTCCCAAAGGCGGCCTCCTTCCCAAAGGCAGCCTGCTCCTTTCCAAAGGTGGCCTCCTTCCCAAAGGCGGCCTCCTTCCCAAAGGCAGCCTGCTCCTTTCCAAAGGTGGCCTGCTCCTTCCCAAAGGTGGCCTCCTTCCCAAAGGCGGCCTCCTTCCCAAAGGCAGCCTGCTCCTTTCCAGCCGCTGCCTTTACAAGCAGGGGTGCCCACACGAGTGAGCGCAGGCCCTATCTGCCCCCTTCCCCGCTGTTGGGGGTGACCCGCGCGCGGGCGCCGGGCGGCCGAGGCTGAACCGGCCACGCAGGGTGCAGAAGGTGCGTGTCACGACACGGCAGAGAGGCTGCTCTTGTGCAGGGATGGGGAATGAGGCTGCTGCCGGTCGGAATTGCTTCAACAAAATCGTTTTGTTGATGCCAAAAAAATGCTGATTCGTCAAAGGTGGTAAAATGGGGTCAATGTGGGAAAAAATGGTCCCGAGTCCTCAAAACTGGGCATTCTTCAAAAACAAACGCATGTTTGGGAATTGGGTCTAGAAATCAATTTGGAGTTCAATGACCTAGAGGGGATGTGCTTAAATAACCTGAACTAAATAGTATTTCTTCTGCTGAGGAAAATCTTATACAGCTGCCTTGCTGGGGCCCAGTTAAGGGCTCCCTTAGGCTGCCCTTCTGGAGTGGGCCTGAAACCTCTCCATCCATAGGCAAGGATTTGCGACCCTAAAGGGGCTGCAGGCTGCAATAGCACCTCTCCCTGTCCCTAAAAGGAGACCCTTGCCCTATGGAATAGCCTCCTGGGGGCAATATATATTGCATTGTAGAAACCGGCCTCCGGGAGCAGCAACTGCAGGGGAAACAACAGCAGGTGGTTTCTGAGTTGTGAGGATGGAGATGGATCCTCTGGATTTCAAAGCGTATTCCAAGCAGGATGTTGCAGGGTTGGAAAGCCTGGGAGAAAAGGAAGGCTTGCCCGGTTCAGAAAAACAAGGGCAGGTCTCTGGGAACCAAGGGAGGGCTCAGCAGGATGAGTCAGGGAAGATGGGAGGAGGATAAAACAGGCTCTAAGATGCAGTGGCGCAAACAACCCGCAGAAACTGGCCACTGGGCCCGGTTTCATGGCTGGCAAGATAACCCTCCATGTCAACCCTCACGGCAGTGAAGATGTGGCACAGAAATAACCCCTAGGTGAGAGCATCTTGTGAGCGCACAAGAAAAGCCACCCAGCAGCCAGGGTGATGAGGAAGCGCTGCGCCAGTCTGGGCACTCTCTCTCGCTTGGCCACTGGGCCCTTGCCCATCTGTGCCTCAGTTTCCCTGCCCGTGAAACAAAGCGGGCAGCGCTGACCTCCTCCTAATGCGTGGCCAGGCTCACTCGTGAGCGCTGCCTGAGCACGAGCGGCTGCAGGGAGGCGTCATTTGAGCTTAGGAAACACACGGGGACTTGAACAGCTTTGGCAGTTACTTTGTGTTGTCCCTAAAATAAATGGTGATGCCGAAGTGGTCTAATTGTTAGGACTTGTCAGCAGCAGGCAGAGAGCTGTCCGATACTGTCGGAGGACTGGGGTGAGCTTTCAGGTACGTGATGCCATTACATTATCTTCCCCATGCAACTGAAATAACACGATTATGTACATAGCAATTTACCCCTCAGACAGCCCTCAGCCTATCTTCTCCGTGCAGAGCTGAATGAGATCAGTAATGAAGCACCGTGTTTCCCTGGACTGGTGTCCAGATTTGAGATGCTTTTGCGTTTGCTCGGAGCATTTCCCATAACCTGAACCTAATCTCTGACTAAGGCCAGCGCGCAAGTGGTATTTAAACAAACAGCCTCACTTACGGCTCCCGGCCTGCTTGAGTTTCTGTCCCTTCCTCCTTTGCAAATACCCCTTCCTCAGCACCCTTTTCCCTAGCTCTGCATGAAATGCCCTCAAACACATGAACGTCCAAGACCTGGAGCACCAGAAGCATTTGTTAGAGGGAAAACAAGGCCAGTTTTGCTTAGAGTGCAAGAATAAACAAGTATTAAAAAAATTGGAAGTACCTGAAAGGTAGCAATTTGAGAAGTGTTAGCAGAAATCCCATTTACTGTCCTGCCGCACTAGAACAACCCAGGGACATAAGGAGCCATGTTGTGTAGAGCTTCCTAACGCGGGAGCGGTGCCCGGCCCAGCCTGGGGCGGCCCGTGCGGCAATTCCGCTGGGAAGAGGCCCCAGGGGGCCTGACCCTTTGCCGAGCCCCGGAATTGGCAGCGTTTCCTCCCCAGGGTTACGGCTACTCTCTGCCACCGAGCCCTGAACTGAGGGCACCCGTATCGGCACTTTGGCTGTGGAGAAACTGGGCTGCTCTTAGGAAGGCTGTTGCGTTTTCTGTGTTGAAGCTCCTGAATGACAAATGGCACCAGGTTCCTACCCATCTATTCTGGATTGTGCTTAAGCCTTCCCTGCAAAGTCTGCGTTCTCTGGGCTACAAGAACATTCCCCTTGTGAGAAATCTGTATTTCACTGTTACAAACCACCAGAGTGAGAACGGAGCTTTCATCACGCCACGTGTGTAGGAAGTTGGCACTGCCAGGGCGCCAAGATCTGCTTGGTCGCCAGACGGATCCAGCACCTTGTGCTGCGTACACGGCTCGAACAGCCTGTTCCTTCCAGAGCAGGGATCCCTGGTGCCAGCAGCTTCACGTGATCACGCACTGAGGAGGGGATTCCTGGTAAATCCAAATCCATTACAGCAGCTTCTAATCGCCTGCAAACCTCTCTGCACAGGCGCAGTGCCTGCGACATGGAATATACAGAAGAATTCCCTTCCACCTTAAATAAGGAGCCAGCTGGCTGGACATCCATAGGGCTCACAAGCTTGCATTCCTGGCCTTTCCCAAATAATGTTCCCTTCCCCCCAAAAAACAACAAACAAGCAAGCAAAAACAAAACCCTGAGGACAGAGAGCATCAGAAAAGGACGGCACTTTGGTAGAGGAAGGAGCAGGTACAAACTCTGCCACCACTTGCGCTTTCCTGGTCCTGGCTCCGGTCCAGCCTTGCTGTTAAGCACCACGAGGCCAGTGCAGCAGCATGAGTAACATCTCTGCAAGCTGCTCGTAGTTATGCTTGCTACCTCCTGGGGACTTCTTACGCCCGTGCTACCCACGGGCAGGGCTGTGTGCGTGGCAGGGAGCAGCCGAGCAAGCAAAGCCACCACGCAGAGGCGGCTCCAACGCCTGCACTAGGGCATTTCAGGAGAAAACGGACACGTCTCCAGCAACGTTTCACGGCCCTTGTGCAGCCTCAGCCCCCTCCTCCTGCCTGAGCACAACAGCGAGGCCCTGTGAGGGGCCTGTCTGGGCCTCTGCTCTGGGTCCGAGCGGAGCAGGGCAGACCCGCAGGCCGCTCCTGCGGCCCCACAAGCAAGGGCTGGTGCTCGATGGCCGCAGCCGAGCGCGGATCCCGGCCACGGGCTGCACGAAGCAGCCCAAGGAGCAGCAGCAAGGGCTGCACGAGCCGGGACGGCTCACGGGCTCTGAAGGCCACGGGCATGCAGCAAAACATGGGGCGAAGGTGCCTGACGCCAGCGCTCCCCCCTCGGCCTGAAAACCCCCTCAGGACACTGCCCTCGGAGCTGTTCCCAACTCGGCCACCAATGCATGCCAAATAAGTGACTATTTATTTTTACTTTCTTCCTCCAGCCCCAGGCCAGGTCAAGAGCGTGCTGGCATCTCCCCAAACATTGTGGCAGCACATGGCACCAAAACACTCCCTTGTCCTGCTGCGACTTGCTCTTCTCCCTACTCTAGGGCCATCTCATTTGTCTTTGCTTTCCAGAGAGCACCACACAAGCCCCACATCGCTCCTGTGGTTTCAGGTGCCGGATGACTCAGGTGCCACCCACACCTCTACCCCGGCACTGCCAGGTACAGAGCTGGTGCTCAGCTATAAATCCAGGCCTTGCTGCTTGAGCCTCGGCCTCCTGTCTCCACCAGGGCCACCTCCACCCTGCAGCTCCTGCTTCCTTGCACAATTCCAGCTGAAACATGGAACCATCTAGCAGGTTGGAGCACGTGGAAGCTACGCAAATGCATCTTGGACACACAGGGACATGGCACGAGAAGACAGAGCCCTGCAGGGCAGAGATGAGGACAAGGCTGAAGCATGGAAGGCGAGCGGGGCACTCTCAGCACAGCCCGGCAGAGCTGGCAGGTTCCTTCCCCTTGAAGGGCGTTCACCTTCACTGAGGGATTCAACAAGTGACACCACCTACTCCTCCAGCATCCAGCCTTGGAGCTCACTCGAGCCTGGCAACAGCTCCTGTTTACATGCTTGTCATTCTCGAGTCTGGCTTTAGAACCATTCTTAAGTGTTGAGGTCCTAACCACAGGTTTGGGAAGAGGAAAATGGAGAGAGAAGTAGCATCCCTTTCCCTCCAAGCTGGTGCATGCTCACTTACAGGGAAGCAAAGACATTGGGGAAGCAAAGACATTTACAGGGAAGCAAAGACTCTCCTGCAAGACATTCAGGCTAAACTCAGAGACTCAGACCTAAGACTTAGGACCTTTAAGAGGAGAGCGGCCATGGAATCAAGGTTGAGCTCAAGCTCAAAGCTCACTGAGGTACCAGCCTGGCTCCAGCAGTGGTAGCTGAACTGTGGTTCTGCCTCCACCCCTTCTCCCTGGTACCGCAGCCACAGGAAGGGTGAGGGATTTTGGGAGCCAAACCTGCACCACATAGGTAGCCCCTCAGCTTCGGTTCGGGCACCATGCAGCAGCCCTCGCTGCCAGCGCCTGCCTCCGAGCAGCAGGTGACCGAGTGCTTGAACCAGGGGAGTGGCGCCGAACAAACCAGCAGACTGTGCAGTTCAACTTTTTTATTTTAATAAAATCAAGAATATGCACAGCACATGCAGTGCTAGCATCTAAACTAATACAATAAGCAATTCTAAACCTACAGTGACTTGAAATTCAATTTTCACATTCAGCAAGTTTCAATCCATTCTTGCATATTGTGGTGAATCCTTATAACTGAACTGAAAATATTGCTGGCTGATAAAACTTGCTAAAATGCACAAGTCACTGATTATGCCAATACAACAAAGATAACCACATGTTTGAGGATTGCAATGTGCCAGACATTCACTGAAGAAAAAAAAAAAACCAAAAAAACCACACAACTAAACAAAACTCACGCAACAAACATCTGAGAATCTGGACACTTCACATCAGTGTTTAGAAGTGTTTCATTAATATCTTAAGACAAGTGTATCAAAACCTTGGCATGTTCAATTTTAAGTTGCCAATTTTTGTTTTACTATCAGAAAGTTATGGCTACACTGCCAATGCCGGGTCTGCTTAATTTGACTTAAGAGTTTAATATGACTTAAACATTAAAAGCTCACACTACCCCGAAATATATAATTTCACGCATACGGTGACATTCAACATTCAAGTGCCAGTGTTTTTGTACTGTCTTTTGGTCAAGTTTCTTTAAACTTTCAAAGAATCACTTTTAGGCTTACAAAAATAAATATTTGTCAAAAATGTTCAATAAATATTACACAAAACTAGCAGCAAAAAGTATCTAGAAATCTGTCGTGTGCAAATAGTTTTCTTCCCAGCTATCATTCCCATGGTCCCAAATAAGTTTTAGAATCTATTTCCTTCTCCTTAAACAAGCTGCGTTCAATCTCCAAGAGACAAAATAAGATTGGAAGTTAAGGACACGCACACAAGACATATATAAAATTCTCTGAATGTGCAATAAAAGAAGTATTTTGTAAAAAGTTATGGGCAAAATGTACAAGGGCCTAAACCTAGACTTGAAATAGCACCATAACAAATGACCTCAATACTGTCAAGTGCACCTACTTAATAAAAGTTTTAGAACAAGGCACAATACACTTGAAAAAATCTATTGCACTTTAGGAGATTTTTGCCATTTTCCTATGCCACTGTAGGTTGGAGTTGTTACCTGTCTGGCCACAAAGTTAGCACAGAAATTCCACGTGGCAGAGGCGATTTTCTGGTGGACAATACTCATCTTTGGCCAGATTTAGCATAAACAGACTATAAATACAATGGAAACCTATGCAACTAAAACTGACTAAAACTGCACTTTAATAGCAGAATTGAAACCTTGTGCAGTTTATGTACATTTCCAACCTCTGTGATCTCAGATTTGTTTGTTACTCTTCTGGAGCCATTTTACAAAGTCTACAGTAAGCCAGTTTAACATCTCCACGCAGCTTGAACAGAGTAATGTGAATCTGCATTAAAATAAAGCCTGCTGCATAATTCTTCCTGTTCATACCCTCTTGACCAAAAAACATCAACACTAGCATGCGTTATTAGACCAAAAATTCAGTCAGGCCCTTGCGGAGGACCGATCACTGTCATGGTCAGCCATTCTACCATTTCAATTTCATATGGCAGGCATTTTTAAAAAGTCTAAATAGATGAATTCTCCTAAAAACTATTTCAAGTTATCAGACCTTTAAACGTTCCCTGTAATATTCCGCCCACAGCCGGCTAGCTCACGTTAATGATCTGCCTAAATATTGAAAAAGGAATTGCTGTATTTACTTGCATTAACTTCAAAAACAGTGCTTTTAATGTATGCATGTATCCATACATCATCTCATCATGACTGGAATGGCTTATTAAAGGCTATCAGGTTCTAAGTACCTATCCAGGATAGAGTGAGCAAATCAGAACTTTAACTTAGTACAGTTTTGCCACATTAGAAACTAATCGCATTGATATGCTTCAAGATGTTTTATTTTTCAAATCTGCAAAGATCAAAAGCCCTAATGCAGGCTACCGCATAAGTTTTTTCTTTGTAATATTATGGATGAATCAGTGATTCCTGTTTAAGTTGTATCACACCTGTGTGCCAAGGTTTGATTTTAGCCCAAGTTCAGTAATTTTTTTTTATTTTGTCAAAACAATTGATATCTTGAGCATTACTGAGCCAACAGGACATCAAAATAAAAGTTGTCTAAAGTTAAAGGCACAGTACATTAACAAACAAATGATCCTCAGTCACAAAATCATAAATGCAGTTTCTGGGTGGGGATGGGTGGGAGGGGAGTTAATCCTGACTACAGCAATAGAGTCTTCAAAACCACCTTCAAAATAGGGCTACTTATTCCTTTGTTTCCATCTTGTGACCTTGAGCTCCCTTAAAAAAAATTTCAGTGGAGAATCACAGCTGGTAATGTACTGCGAGTTCTTGAAGCTACACAAGGTATAGTCTGGCTAAGTTACATGTGGTTTCCATATTAGCTTGTTTGGTAGGTATCTGCTACAAGCAGACTCAGTTGCCCCACCAGTCAACCCCCTGGGAGTTGTAGTTTCCTCCGTATCCATCGCTGTTGTAGAAGCCTCCATAGCCACCTACAAAAGGCAAGAAAAGCAGTGAGGCCCAGGTGCAGCAAGAAAGACCCCAGGGTGCAGACAGGGTCTTTCTTAAATGAACTCCTACATTGGGGCAAAACACTGCAGGCCTGGTTTTGCAGCTGCCCCCCAAAAACACACACAGCCTCTTACCTCCAAACCCTCTGCTGCTGCTTCCTCCGCTGCGGCTGCTGGGGGGCCGACTGCTGCTAAAGCTACTGCTGCTGGACCCGCTGCTCGTGCGGTAGTCTCTGGCGCCAAATCCGCCGCTGAACCTACTGCTGCAGAGGGGAAAACACAAAGCACTTCAGGACAGGCAGCCACGTTGCAGAGCGCAGCTCGAGTCAGAAGCACAAAGTTTAATCTTGGGTTACCAGCCTGTAAAGCGGACAGCTAAGGCTCCGCTCAGCTCTAAGCGCCCAGGAAGGGCAAACAAGCACATTCTCAGCAATAGAGTAAACTCTCCTGTGAGATGTTCAGCTCCTCACATTAAGAATTACTAATTACTCCCTCAGGGCTTAATGAAATCTGATCCCCTGAAGACTCTTTGCCATGGATCTCCCAAAACCAGAAAAGCTGTTTGGGTGATATATTTATCACCAGCTACCACACGACAGCAGAGGGCAGCCAATATATGTGTACACTTACAATGGATTTTTAAAGGATTTAGATAATGCAAGTTGACCAAGTAAGGTGAAACTTTAATAGCGAAACACAGCTTTATGCATCTCACTAGCTCACAGTAGCTGTATTAGCTAAAAAACACCATTTTTTGTAACAGAACTACTCTGTAAGTGGCCTCTTGCAAAAGAGAAGTTCCACTATAACCCATCAAACTTTAGTTCTATTTTAAACTAATACTACCTTCTTACCCCTAAAACCCACAGCATCTGTAGTCTAGCTCCCATACCTATTCTACTTTAGGTCAGAAACCATGCATCAGCTTAACATTAAAAATTGTTCTTAAAGGACACTCTTGCACATGCAGGTAAGGACTTCTGCAAGTGTTTCACAAACACTTAAGACTTGTTTCTCAAGCAGCAAGCTGTGCCTCTTATTTAGGACTGGATTAAATAAATCTAAACGAACACCCCGCTGTCCCCTCCCAACGTATCTAGTACTAGTTTACACTCATTTCCTCAAGAAAGCTAAGAAGCTCAGCTTATTTCTGAGACTCGGAGTGAAGGCAGGTCACAGCAGAGCATCACAACAGAAGCTTCAGTCACAGCTCTGGTCCTTACCTCTTGGACCGCCCTCGGCTGCCACCCCCTTTGTGATGCTGCTCGTAAGCCATGTTCTCCAGCCAAGACGGCACTTCCTGCTTAGCTTCCACAAGGAGATCAAGCAAGTCCTTGGTGATGTTGATATTCCTCTCATTGAAGAACGAGGTGGCAAGGCCTAAAAGAAAGAGTCAGTTTTAACAGGATGTAACAGACTCACTGCACCAGCACTGTCTAACTCCCACACAAACTTCCTGCCCTTTACACGACAAAAGAGAAGCCAACTTAAGAAGGTGTCAGAACATGACACAGAACAGGTAAGAGTACTGACTATCACTAAAACACTAGTTACTTTCCACATTGACTGGAGAGAAGCAGAAGGAACACTTGTCAAATCAAGACTTGTGTCACAAAGACACTGAGCACTACTCATCTGAGGAGTATTCAGAGAACACTAGTTTTAGATATTGCTTTATTTTAACTGCATATCACAGGATGAGGAGAGTTTGAGTTCTACATATCCTGAGACTCCCCATAGAGGCTTGCTTATGCTCCCATGCTTAAGCTTAACAGCTACACAAAAAGCAATAAAAGGACAAATACATGGGGGTCTGCCATTTGGTCAAGACTTTAGTTCAGTACAATCCTGCAGCCATTTCCAGAAAGGCCTTCTAGTGTTCCAGCTAAAAACAGACCCTCCATTTTCTAGGCTCATTCAGTTTAAAAGCCTTGACTATTAAGCTCACTTCACACATTTTTCAAACTGTAACTAACAGCTTGAAAAAGACATTCAATCTGTCAGAAAGACAGATTTAATACTGTAGTTGAGAGCAATACTTTTTGGTCACATGAATGTATGCACGGACCTCTGACTTTTTAGTTAAAGACTACTTAAGCAAGCAGGATTTTTTCCTGTATGAAATCTGAGGTTTGACTTACCAAGGTTCCCTACACGGCCGGTACGACCAATACGATGTACATACTCTTCAATATCACTTGGCAAGTCAAAGTTTATGACATGCTTTACATTCGAGATATCCAGTCCTCTTGCTGCTACCTGGTGAAGAGATTTAGTCCCATCTTAGCAAAAAAAAGAATCCACAGCAGAATATATCCCCATCTCCCCCTGATTTTCCTGCATTCCACTTACGGCTGTGGCAACGAGAATGGGGCTCTTGCCCGAACGGAACTGGTGTAGCGCCTCCTCCCTGTCTCTCTGGGAGCGATCCCCATGGATGCTCGTACAGGCGTACCCTTCATGGTAGAGGAAATCCTCCAAAGCATCCGCACCCTTTTTGGTTTCCACAAACACCAGAGTCAAGGAATCTTTGCCTAACAAACAGTAATTAAACCACAGGTTAGCACCCAAAAGACTGCACAGCCCAGTACACCACCATAAACCCACTCTCCCCCCAAAACTTTCAGTTACCAGAGAAGCTTACATCCCCTTAAAACACTGTGCAAAACATTCACTGTGCAAGAAAATAGCTTCTTCCTTCACTTAATAGAAGCTGTTATATCTCACTCAGGCATTAGATCCGCCTCGAAATTCTCTGGAAGCTTTTACCTGTAGCATTGAGCAGATCAAGCAGGAACGACCGTTTGTCTGACTCTTCCACCCACACCACTTTCTGTGTGATGTTCTCAGACGTAGAGCCCACTCGGCCCACGGCCAGGAAGATGTATTCATCAAGGAAGTCACGAGCAAGCATCTAAAAAAAATGATAAAGTGAGTTCCCTACCCCCACCTCCTTTCTAGGGAGGAAAGTCAAGGCTAAACTGCCGAAATACTAAACCAAACTACAAGAGAGATACCTGGATTTCCTTGGGGAAAGTAGCACTGAACATCATGGTATGACGGACCCCTTTGGGTGGCATAGTATCTTGTTCAACAATTCGACGAATTTGAGGCTCAAACCCCATATCAAGCATTCTGTCAGCTTCATCTAGCACTAGGTACCTAAGAAATTATTAGAACAAGTTAGTCTTAACAACTTTAAAACTTTACCCAACACAGATGGGCTAAAGTGTTCTCTCAACTTGTTTAAAAACTGAGAGTCAGACCTGAAGTGTTATTTATGTCACTTACAGGTAGTTTGAAACCATCAGCATGTAGATATGAGCAGTTGCACTTACTTGCAGAAGTCCAGGCCAATCTTCCCCCTCTCCATCATATCAACCAGTCGTCCTGGAGTTGCTACAAGCAGGTGACACCCACGTTCCAAGTCACGTATCTGCTGCCCGATGTCGGCGCCGCCATACACGACACAGGGACGAACTCTGGAACGGTACGCGAACTGCAAAACAAAGGAAGTTAATCTTCAGAACAAAAAAAACACTCGAGATGTTCTGAAGTACTTAGCACCTGAACATACCTTCCTGGCTTCCTCATAGATCTGCACAGCCAGTTCTCTAGTTGGAGCCAAGACCAGTGAGATTGGATATTGCTTACGACGTCCATACCTCCCATTCTCCTGAAGAAAAAGGACACACGCTTGGATTGAGTGCAAGCGGCAAGTAGAAACAGGCCCCTGAGCATCACTTAATTGGTAGGAAAAGCAAGCTGCCTCTGAGGCATGCTTTTGAGAACTGCTACTCTCAGATTTGCCATATTGCAGCACTCAGGATTCAAGTCCTGATTCATATTAACAATGAGTGCACATGTTTGTTCTCCCCAGTCAGCACTGTCATCTAACCTTGCCACAAAATACCACCATGTCTGTTATTTCCTATCCTAGAGCCACTGTAACATGCAGCTATTGGTAGGTAGCTTGCTTATTTTACGACAAGTGAAGCAATCCAAGCAAGCTTACACAGCTAAGCACCACTCAAAGGAAGTAACTGGCTGTTCCACAGCGCTCTTTCAGGGAAAAGTTGAAGGCTTCCAGAAGTTCAAACAAGGTTCCCTACTGCCCACCCCAGATAATGGGACAATCTAGCTGGGGAAGTAACAGTGAGACCTAGTTGTTGTGCTCAGTGGCCAGAAGTCATCATACAGGACAGAACTTGTTAATGAAGTACTTGCCTTCATAGCTCTCAAGGCATCACCAGGGCCATCTGCATAGATCTGGCTCAGTATTGGTAGAAGAAATGCAGCTGTTTTCCCAGAACCTATTAGAAAAGCACAATTAAATGTTATTAATTCAAGCTTTCTTCAGAGTAGTTCTGTTAGCTCTCGAACCAAAAAAATCTATGTAACTGACATATTTCCAACAATATCCATACTAATACATTGACAGTATGGCATCAGAGCACTTGTTAGCTCAAAAATGCTTCCAATGACAAAAGGAAACACCTCAGCACAACATCCCCAAAGTTAATGTGTTTTCAGTCGTGAGCTTCTCCCCTCCAAGGGAGGAGCAGACACAGTAAATCCACTCAAGTCCCATCTACAACAGCAGCAAAAATTAAGCTATTAGTTTCCAATACTAAGCCTATTTATTTCAGTATATGCTTTAAGTACATCCTCAATCACCTTAACTGCAGCTTGAGGAGACAGAGAGCTACTTCTACTGAAAAGCTAAGTAGCTGCTTAGTTTACTTCTTGCTAAGTAGAAAGAGCAACCAACTTACCCGTCTGAGCACAGGCCATCAGGTCTCTCTTCTCCTTAATAATTGGTATCGCATGTTTCTGGACTGGAGTAGGGCGGGTGTATCGTGTGAGCTCAATATTTCCCATAATAATCTCTCCCATGTCAACATCGCTGAACTGCAAGATATTTGGCAAGTTAAAATAGCAATTATTTCCTTTCCACCAGGTCCCTCCTCTAACCAGCTAACAGATCATTCAGTTCAATAAATTGTCTGTGCTTGAAAAGCACTTCTACTTGTTTGTGTTTATGTGCTTTGTCTTGGAGATAAGAGTAACACTTGTAAGAGATATAACACTTGATAAGAGATCAAGTGTTACTGAATACATTTACACAACTTCTCCCATGTCTTAATTCATTCCATGCAACTCTATCCCCTGGCAAAACAGCTGAAACAACCTTGTGCCTCCTTCCCTCCCCAGGTTAGGAAGCATGACACCAAGTTTCACTTGGAAAATATGTTTAGGGTTTAGCTTTGATTAGTGTCTCTGTTCGAGAAACAGTTTACGGATACTTACGCTTTCAATATGTGGAGGACAGTTGCTGCCTGTTGCTTCAACAGGAATGTCATCGTATTTCTCAAAGTTAATGCCAGTATTGCTTCCTGAAAAGAGCTCTCTAAAAAGAGGAGAGAGGGCATTTTACTTGCTAGTCAAATCAATCGCATTAATTTTCATGTTACAACTCTATTACTTACTGTTCCAGACGTTCACTTGGGGGAAGAGGCTTTGACCAGTCATCTTCATCTGATTTGTCAGACCAGCGGCTGCTTCCTCCGCCACGATCAAATCTTCCAAAGCCACTCCTGTCATAGTCACCACCTCTTCCACGTTCTTCATACCTAAACAGAGCAAAACCATCAGACCACCACACAGAGGCAAGAGGCTTGTTGGATGTGCAAAGCGACAGCCTAGTCCCAAACCTTAAATCAGGGCATAGTGTAATTTTGTATTAAGGTCATAAAGTTTATTTTCTGGCATGAGTTGGCAGCTTGATGCAACTTAAAAATATAAAGCTAAATCCAAACAGATTAACAAAGTTTGAGTAAGTATATCTTAAGGTAGAAGAATATGCGCTCTGCCAGGAGGGCTGCATTCTTTCCTGGTTTTGCAAGGCTACTAAAACTCTTATGAGGACACTTGCACTTCCCCAGAGTTCCATATTAGGTACAATATCTCGAGACCCAAGCGTTGTGACATGTTCCTATTGTCCCCCCACCACCTACAACCCAACTAAATTATATAACCTCAATTATGCATCACACTTAAAAAACCACCAACAAAAACAACCACTTTTACAGACTGAGCTCACCTGTATTACTGACTTGCAAAGAAGGTGGAAAAAAATTCCTTACCTCAACTGTTTAGTTTTTGGCCTGGTAAACCATGTTTGAGAAAAGGCTGGACACAGGACTAGCGTCAGCTTTACTAGTCGATAAAGGTCATTCACCACACTTGTGCATATGCATGATGTGTGTAAGATTGATCAAGTAAGGCAGAGAACCTGCAAGAGTCTCACCCAGTTTTATTAACTACACTTTTTCAACATGGGGGGGAAAAAACTCAAAAAAAAAAAATCAGTTCCGATGTATTTTAAGTGTTGAAAAGTTTCCCAAGAAAGTTTCCCATCCTGGAAAGCCTGTAGTTTTAAAGCAAGGTTCTCACTCCAGTTTTCCCTCCCCAGATCCTCCTCCCTACTTTATCTTATTCTTCCCATTTAGGAGGGTCTTTTTTTAAAAAAAAAAAAAAAAACCTCAAGCGCTGAAGAATTAGCACACACTGTCCAAAGAAAGTACTTGCCTTCCTCCTCTCGACCCATTTCCACGGTCAAAGAAGCTGGATTTTGCTCCACGGTCAGATCGCGCACCAAAGCTGCTGTATGCATCCTTGTCTCTGCTAGAGCTCCAGCCACCACTGTCAAAACCTGGCAAGGAAAGTGTTTCCATGTGTTACATAGTTCATGCATTTGCAAGAAAAACTGTCCATTAGATCTGCCCTGTGAGGTGTATGCAACAGAAACAAGACAGGCAGTCCTCAAAACAAGGAAAAGTGTCCAAGTATAAAAGTTACAGGTTAAACTAGCTTCCTAGTAAAGTCAGATTGGCAAGGCAAATGGGGGGAACTTTTTTGGGGGGGACATTTAAAACACATAACACATGCCAACATTTAAGCTGTTTACTTTGGAGATATGGGTTCTAAGGGCAGCAGGTTCGGGGCCTTCAGAATAAAGCTGACACAACATGGCTGGGGGATTCTGGACAGCTAAGTCTTCATAAGCTTTAATGCCCTACAAATATAGGGCAAATTGAACAACATAGACACATTGTAAATCCTGCCAAATGTAGAATTCTTCCATTTGCACATTACCTACATTTACCTTACATTTACCTTTACATTACCTACATTCCATTTGCACTCTACCTACAACGGGTCTTGACATTTTAGAGGTTTTTTCTTTGGGTTTTTTTTTGGGGGGGGGGGCGCAGGGGGGAAGGAGGACACAGCAACAGTAGTAGGGGAGGCCTCTGATAAATACAGCTAGCCAGAGTCTGCATTAAATTCTGTGTACTTGTGGAGCTTTTAATTGTTCTGTGCAGACTAAATAGATATAAAAAGTCTTGCTTTTGTTCAGCTAATGGAGCAGTGAGGCAAGAAAATGCAGAACAGGAGACACTGCTTTGGTGTTAGAAATGAATTTATAAATAAAGTTTTGGTTCTGAGTTCAACCTTCAGAAGTTTGAAAATACTTAAGAGAAAAATCACCTCTGTATTTTTGCCGAAAGATGGCAGCTTTGTTCAAGTGCCCTTCCCTACGCCCACCTCTGTCAAATTCAGATGTTTCTCTAGTTGCAAACCCACTATGATCATTATCCACAGCCATTCAGTTTGTCACCACTGTCACAGCCATTCATACAGACATCACCTCCCCAAGGAGAGTTTCAGCTGGAAACTCTTTGGCATTTAGGTAAAATAAAGGGGGATGTCACTCGTACCAGCAAGTATGAGGTTTTCTGCAACCCCCACAGTACTAATTCAGCTGCTGCATTACACCAACTTGCCACACAAAACACAAGCAACAGATACCAATACAACATACAACACATATCAACACAATATCAATACAATAGTTTCAGAAAAAGGAGATCTAGACTGCATCCCTAATTGCAGCTCAGAGTAGCTACAACTACCCCTAGCTTGTTCAGTGTTCTTTGAAGAGTTCATATCCATGTAAAACCACCGAAGCCTCTGCTCTGAGGCTTCTTGTGGAAAGAGATTCACTCAACTACTTAAGGAAAAGCTAACCTTAAGCAAAGACTGCTGAGGAAAGTAAGAGTACCATGATAGTTACTCATTAATAAAAAAACCTATTCAAAAATCACCCAAAAAAGTATATTTTAGTATGATTAACTCTTGATAGCCAGCCACACACTGAACACTGGAAATGTTTTATCCTGCCCAGAAATAGCAGCAGCCATACCAATAGAGCAACTGTCAAACAGAGTCCAGAGAACCAGGCTGCTTCTGTACCACATCAAGAATTTCAATGACATCTGGACAATTCCAAACAGAAAGATTTAGACTTACAATGTGTTCTCATGTAGCTTGTTAGATTACTAGAGCTACATCAATTTAAGCTGCTGTCTTGGCATGTTTCTTTAGAACCTTGATCTTCATTTTGACATGCTATTTTGATTTTCATGTTTCTTTAGGGTAGAACAGGAGAGAGATCCAGGTAATAAAATTCATCCCTTAAGAGCAACCAAGAGAATGCCATAACCATGACTGAAAACAAACTATGATACATTAAAACCAATGGCAACAAAATTAGTGTCTAAAACAGATTTGGTAATGGATGTTTTGTTTACTTTGGAGAAGACAACCCAAGGATCTCATGAATACTGGAAAATTAGTCTTTAAAATTTTGTTTTTTAAAGAAAAACATATCAGAGATTTCTCAGTAAAGGCTTAAGTTTGATTTCAAGAACTTAATGCACTTCCAGCAATGTCGCAGTTCTTTCTTATAAACACAATTATCAAGCTGCTTCTCAATCTTTCATTGTCACATGTTTCCACAGAATAACCTGTAACTTCAATCACGCCCTGTAAAGCTCCTATCTCTGTCAGATGACTTGAAAAAACACCATGCAGCAGCAATTATCAGATCTGAAATGCAAGATTACATCTAGCATTTCTTCCTTGATCTACTACTACACAACAGGTTTTGCTATTCGAGAGTACCTTTCAGGAAGCTTAACAACTGATCTAATATCATGCTATATTGATAATCTGAAGTTCACAGTGCAAGAGAGGCTTCTGACCAGACAGCCCAGTATACTGAGCTCCCTAAACTACTGCTTATATTGTTCAAATGTAAAATTACCATTATGTCACCCACACATTTTTATGCATTTCCACATTTCTTGTAATTCTATACTTTCTCGTTCCCAAGAACAAAGCCAGCAGATTAGTGTTCAAGTAGGAGGCAGATCTGTATGTGCATGGAATTATGGAACCTGAAGCTACCTAAAATACTAGGGCAACACTGCAGGGTTTTTAAAAAGAAACTTCTCCTGCCAATAGCTCAGCTAGAAGCATGATCCTCACGTACAACAGAAAACCAGAACAGCTATTTTTAATTGCCCAAGTCATCTTCCTTAACCATTTCTTACTTAGTCACAAGTCCATTACACCATTTTAATAAGGCATCTGTGAATTACTGCACCACAATCACTTAGAAAACAGACAGCCCCAAGCTAGACATCATAGCCTTGCTCTTCTACAGTGGGTCTATGAAGACATCAGAAAAAAAAATCCTTTATTCCTTACAATTCCTTACCTTTTGAAGTGAGAGCTAAATTAAGAGCTGCAATATATACCCAATACTTGGAAAACCCATTGGGTCACAGAGTCACAGAATGGTTATGGTTGGAAATCATTACGATCAAGACCATTCCATTTGATTACTGAAGACCAACAGAAAAAAAACACAAAAGAACTCCACTACTGCACTTGGAGAACAGTAGTGAAAAGGAGACCTATATAGAAGCATTTAGTTTATGTTTAAACCGCAAGACTTCAAATGGCATTACAGAACAGTTCTGCATCACTGCACTGATGTCATTCAGCAACAGCTCTTCTTGGTGGGCGCCAAGTCACTTCCATATAGCTAATATGTTGTTCCTGTCACATAGAACCTTGAGAAGTACAGCAATGTAATACTCAGACAGAAATGAAAAGTACTAAATGTTTGGTTACTCAAAAAACGCATATACCAAACCTAGATTAAGATTTCATACATTGGAGATGCACCAACTGCTTAGCATAGCCATCAGAAGAAAAATGCCACGAAAGAACCCGGAATTAGTCTTTGCATAAATCATTTTATCTTCTGGTCACCAAGTAATAAAGGCAAGATTCAGCCAACCTTGGGATGAGCGAGCTTTAAAAATGGAATACCTATGCACTTTCTAATTTAAAAAGCTACTGAATTCATTGAGCAGGCACCTCAAATATCT
The DNA here is from genome assembly GCF_003342845.1 of Nothoprocta perdicaria. Lineage (NCBI taxonomy): Eukaryota > Metazoa > Chordata > Aves > Tinamiformes > Tinamidae > Nothoprocta > Nothoprocta perdicaria. The sequence goes on along the minus strand of NW_020455550.1, from coordinate 374,841 downwards.
TGCTCAAGTGAAGCAAGATGGCTGCCAACTCAGAAAAAGATTTGAGGACGGCTTTTAATATGGACACTTAAGGTAACTCTTAGGCAGAATCTAGGATAACAGGTACTTTTTCTGCTCTAAGTCACCCTTAGGTTCTGTCTTCATAATCGTAAGTGCACTGTGATGCTTCAACACAGCCTTCTACAGAAAGGTGAAAGACGAACATCCTACACCTACAAGCCATGCTGTGAATTGAAGAAAAACTCTGTGGTTGATATCCTCAAATATTAGCTTGAGAGTTGGTGCAAGTTACCATATAAGGAAAAAATATAAACAGCAAATGGCCACAAGTCAACTCACTCTGCTTTCCTCATATTCAAAAAAACAACATGTTCTGATCAGGCTCAGCTTACTGACTTTTTGGAAGTGTGCCCACATGGGAGTGAGGCAACTGGGAATTTTATGAGCACGGAGTTGCAGAGCAGTCACTAACTTTCCTCAATTCATTCAATCCTCCTAACAGGCTGTTCAGCATCCTTTTGTGCTGTACGCTAGGCTTTCATTAGGCAAAAGACTACTTGAGAAACATGTGAAAAAAGGCCACCACAGAAGTCAAAAAGTACAACTTTTTTCTTCAAGTGGCACAAAACAAGAGCAGAGCACAATTTTTAAACTAATCCCGAATTCCATATTCAGAAGTATTGTGTGAGAAAGTTGTTATCAGTATGTATTTCAACATCCCAACCTCCCTCCCCAGATCTACTCCTCTTTGGAATAGGAGCCTGCTGCACTCGAAAGTTTAGTTGCCATGCATAATCTGTAACTGGAACAAAACAGTAACCAAGTCCAGTGTTGCTTTAGAAACAGATGGGATTAAGCTCACTCATTACAGTAACAGGAAACATCAATCACTACTTTAAACTCTACCATAGGGCAAACTGTTTTAGTTTTTTCATTCCTGAAATTTAGTAGGTGTTGGACAAAGCACATCTTTCCTTGTATCCGCACAAGAGCATTATCACCATATGTAGCAATGTAACACCAGCATGTGACTCATCTTACAACTTGCAGTCACATTTTACTTCACTGAAGCATTGCACAAAACACTTCTACATCCTGTTTTGTTCTAGAACAATCAAATAAAGAGAGTAATCTTCCAGTAAAAACTCTACAAACACATGATCAACACTGGTCACGCATTTCACACTTCATGTGTCAGCATTCCACATCACACTCTGTAATTAGCATTTTCCCACTGAAAACTATAAAAATTAGGAAAAGGAAACATCTATACGTTCATGCATCTAGACTTAAGTGCAAGGGCAGCTAAATCTGTTTAAAAAGAGAACCTGTACTTACTGCACTGAGAAGCACATCAACTCTAAGATTAAGAACTAGTTACTGAAAGTTTTACATCGCTGTCGCTAACAACATAATTAGTACTGCCAGGAGTCATTCAAGCTGATGCACAAGAGTGCAAGACAGAAAAATTTAAATGCAGACCCCATCTTGATTCAAATCACGATTAACTGCTTGGCAAGATACAAGAGACAGACAGACAGGCCCAGATACCAAGCTCAAGATTTAACATGATGAAGGCATCAACTTTAGTAGTCTGCAAGCAAGATTAAATTACAAGGCTTTGCACAGAACAGTCAAGCAGTCCATATACAGTCACTTAACAGCTGTGCCAAAGCCCTTAAACAAGCAGTCTTTTAAGACAGGATTCAGAGGACAGAGAACCACAGCTGCTGCCACCATTTTTCTGATACATACCCTGTTTTGAAGCTTCCCTGTTCCGTAAGTGAGGAGGAATGTATCGGCCTTCTAAAGGAAGCAGGGGAAAAAAAAAGTGTTACAAAACTGCAGGGTTAAGGTACATTGAGAAGTAAATTTTTTAAACAGTTTTTAGTTAGCTGTCTTGCCCGAGTTGTAAGGCCATTCATGCTGTTTAAGTGCTGTATTAAAAGGGCTCCTTGCTCAATACACTTGACAATACAATTCAAAAGCTCTTCAAGATGTTCTCAGCAGGGAACAGAAAGGTCTCTGTATTTACAAAAATAGAGGGCAGCTATATAAATCAATAGTCCTGCAACTCTTCTGCCCAATCAAACACATCTTGTATTGACACAGCCACACGTTCAACAAAACCTGTCATGCTAAAACTCATTAAGGCTTAAACAGGTTCTAGATATTTGAAGATTTTGGGTCATTCAAATGACAACAGCAGTCCTGTAAGCATCCATACTTTTCCTTCCTACAACCAGTTCAGCTCATGGCTTCTGAACAGTGTCCTTCACCTACAACTCAAATCATTTGTCTGCTGAACAGTGCGAATTTAAACATACTAGAGGCAAGAGCAGAACTTAAATCCCTGGAAGGTCCCTTCTCAGTGTAGTTCTGTATTGTTTATCAGAGAAAGCTCACCACAAGCGATGCCGTGAGCTACTAGGACTTTATTCAGTTCTAGAACAATCTTTTGGGACGTCATTACGTTACTACTGCAATCAAACTCGGATTTCTGAGTAGAGAGGGCAGATAAAGTAGCAACAAATTGAAAGACTGAGCTCTTAGCAGATATAATGTAGGGAAGAGGAAAAACTAGCAACAAAAATCAAGACGCTGCAGTTCTCTCAGGCCAGTTAAACAGCCAAGACAAAATACCACTAAGGTTTTTCAATTAAGTTTAGAGATGCCATTCCACTGCTGAATAAAGTGTTCCTAACTAAGCCAGACAATTAACAACCTCAACACTTCTTCATCAACCCCTGCAAATCTTGGCTTGAGAATTCTTTACAGCTACAAGAGCTGTCCATTTTTAAAAACTATGTACTTGCAAACTTGCATATACTTACTGCTTGTAGAGCTTCCTTCGCTCTGGGAGTCTGAGGAGTTCAAGTCTAGACCAGAAAACTAGAAGAAACAGAACAGCCAAGTAAATATCTGACATGTTATATAAGTTTATACTAATACTAGAAATGAGGGAAAACAGCTTATTGATCATGAGGAAGTGTTCCAAAAAAAAAAAAAAAAAAAAACACTGTCATGAAGGAATTTGTTTCTATGGTATCATCAGTGGCAAACAACTATAATCCTTGGAATCAAACACAAACAGTACATCTTGTCCTCAAGTGTCCTCGTGGCCGCCATTACATGTGCACTGCGCAGTCACCTGAGCTTGCTGCCATATTACATTCATCAAATCAATACACACAGACTTCTTGCTTATAAGCAAGGTGAGCATCACTCTCAAGTGCCTTTCAGCTCACTCTGACTAAAGGCAAACGCACAGGTTTCAACTTGTAATGCCAACAGAGAAACTACAGGAGCTAAGTTGACAACAAGCTAAAATGGAAAAACTCATTTGAAAGTAGTAGTATTTAATTTTTCATTTTCACCAATAGCAAGTGCACAGGGGGTCTTCCAGCAGGACCTCCATCAGGCCAAAACCAGGATTCCAATTTATTACCCTTTAAAATGCCTGATCATATGCACTGCCCATCTGAGCCACTAGGGATTATCAAAAGGCCTCTGACGGGGCAAGCAGCTCTTGGGATCTTTTCCACACCCAAGACCCGCTTCGATTTGCGCATCTACGCAAGGCTGAAACACCCAGTCCATTCCACGCTCGGCCGTGTGAGTACCGGCTGCGGCCGGCTCTGGCCTGGGGTCCGGGCGGGGAGGGGAGCGGGGCGGCCGTGTCAGCGCGGCGGCGCAGCGGGGAGCAGCCGCGCACCGGGCAGCCGGCCCGCGTCACGTGCCGCCTCGCGGCGAGCGGGGGGGGGGGGAGGCGGGGGGTGCGGGCACCGGCGCCCTGACCTACTTCGCCCGGGACTGCGGGGCAGCAGCGGCGGGGGCCGGCGCTGCGCGCCCTGCGCCTCGCCAGGCCGCGGCTCCTCCCCCTCCCCCCCGGGATTAGATAACCATCCACCCCCTCCGCGCTGGGAAGCGGCCCGCGCCTCCTGACTCCGCCCCGCGCGGCGGGGGGAAGGGAGGGAAAGGAATGGGGGCGGACGCGGGGGAAGGGGGTGGGGGGGGAAGAATAATTAATTTAAAAACACAAGCAGCGAGCTGCGCGGTGCCGCGAGCCGCCCGGGCTCCACTGCGTCACGGGCCCCGCGGAGAGGGAAAGGAAAGCGGGAAGGAGAGCGGGAGAAGGAGGCGGGCGCCGCTGACGCAGCGGGAACAAAGGCGGCCGCGAGCGCCCCCTCCCCCAGCCCCGCGGCGGCACGGGAGGGGGGAGGGGGCGCCGACACAAAGCGCGCCGCCCCC
>NW_020455550.1:352908-370010 GCF_003342845.1 Nothoprocta perdicaria | reverse complement strand
CCGGGGGAACGTTCCGGACCCCCCCGCCCCTCACCTGCTGGTCTAGACTGAGGGCATTTTCCACCGCCACATGACTCATAACGAGAGCTCGTCTCGGGGGGCCCCGCTCCGCCTCGAGAAACTCAGACTCGCCGGGTTGCAGGGAGGGGGGAGGACGAGGAGACCGAGCTCGTTGCCGCCGCTGCTGCTGTGGCCGCCGCCCGCGCGCCTCGAGCCGCTTTTCTAACCGAAACCCCCCCGCGCCGCGGGCCCGGCCCTTATATAACGGCCCGCCCCTCCTCCCGCCTGCCCGGCGCGCGCGCTGACCTCAGCGCGCAGGCCCCGCCCAGCACTCCCCCCCCCCCTACTGCGGCGCTATCGCGAGAAGAAACAGCCGCGCAGCGCCGGGGGAGTAGGGGGGGACCCTAAGCTATCGCGAGATCTGCGCGGGCTCAGGGCTGCTCAGCCTGCGATGAACGGGACGCGGAGGGGAAAGGTGTCGCGAGACTTCATCGGCAAGGGGCCCCCAGCCGCGCTGGCTGCGTCTTTATGGGGCTCGCTCGGCAAATACCGCGAGGTTTCCTCCCTGTCTGCCTGGAAGTCTCGCGAGACCTCCCCCAGCCCTCCTTTTGTCCGGGGCTCTCGCGAGAGCGCCGTGCCGCGCGCCGCGGCGATGTCTCTAGAAGGAGCCTGGGTCACGTGGGCGGCCCTTGCCGGCGCTCGCCGCCATCTTGTGCTCTCTCTCCCCCTACCCCCCACGCACTGTGGCGCAGGTCCTAATGGAGGCGCAGCGGGCCGGCGGCGGGAGGCTTGCGCCTTCGGGGCGGCGGGAGCACGGCGCTAGGAGTCGTGTTCCGTGTGACCTGCCTGGCTTGAGTGCCATTAGGGGCGGGAGCCAGGGCAGAAGGCCAGCGCGGGAGGGGCAGGGGGCCACCTTACCCACAGTGGCCACCGGTCTCTCACCTAGGCCTGCCCAGCAGCCTTCCATGGAGGGTCCATTCACAGTGCCTCCACAGCTCCTGTGGGCCAGGGCAGGAGCCACTGCGTAGGCATCATCTGCCTTCCTTCACCTGCCCCACTGCACTGCCTTTCACCTCACACCCCACACCAGACACTCTGAACACATCAACACACAGCTAGGCAGCACACTCCATATCCAGCCCTTCTCACCCCGGCCTACCAGGGCTGGTACTTGGCCTTGGCCATTCTAAGTGCTAATCGTTCTCCCCACCCTCCCCAAGCTGCCTTTAGCCATCAAGTCTACTGAGGTTGCCAAAGGTTACTTGTGTTTCCCCAGCACTGGCTGCTTTATCAGGCTGTCCAATTACATCCACAAAAGGCAGCACCTTGGACTCATTAGGACTCAAATCTACCATTAGCCTGCAAAGTGCCAGTCAAACAATAAGCATTAGGCTACCTTTTACTGGTAAACAGAGGGAGACGCCTTTATACCCTTCAGCCAGCACAAGCAAGAGACCTGATAACACAGAAAGCACCAGAGCTGTTTCCTTGAATTTGGGTCAGTAAAAAAAAAAATAAAAGTACTAACACACAGGCTCAGAGCACCTTAGCAGCTCTTATGTAATAGGGGGAAAAAAGGAAGAAGAAGAAACAGGCTTTGTTTGCTTATCTGTGTTCCATATATAGCCATTACTCATCCACCACCATCCCCCTTGTTTTTTTGGCCTAGCGAGCCTGAGGAAGATTCCTACCGCAAAAAAAGCAACTAGATTTATCATGGAGCTTAAAGGCAAGACTTTTCCAGAGTGCTCACACACCAAAATCTCTCTTATTTTTTTTTCTCCCTCTTATCCTCAATTCTTCAACACAGTTTGCCTTAAAGGCTCTAGAACAAAAGCCCTTCCTCTCCACAAATTAAGCACCACAAAATTTAAACACATGTGAACAAACCCTTCAGTTGCACATGCCCCTCAGAGGGGAACCAGGTAGCTGTATACAGGATACTTGCTGCTTTAAACAAAATACTTACCATTCTTCTGCTTAGGTCTTCCATTGTGCTGCTTCAGCTAGCTTGCACCTCTAGACTTAAAGGTTTATACCTGTATTTCTTCCTCCAGATGCATCTGTTTATATCATTTAAACAGATGCAGGTGTGTTTGCAATCACCAAAATTCAGAACAGTTCAAAGTAAAGAGTATGCTATATTTTAAAGAAAATTACTATGAGGCCCAAATTGTATGTTTGCAATCTTTAGTAAAAGCACTGTTTGATGTAATTCATAGACTAACTAGAGAATGACATTTACCAAGCCTTCTGTGAAAAGTTTTAAAAGGATAGTGATAATTGAATCCCTAACCCTGCTGACAGGAGAGCAGGTGGGCCCTACGCTTCTGCAAAGCCTCCTAACGCGTGCTGGAGTGAGAGGTTAGTAGAAGGGACTGTGTGTTTCATGCTAGAACTGATTTGCTTCAACACAGTTCACCCAGCAGAGCAGATCACAAAGCTCAAGCCTTACGCTGCAGGCACACAAGTCATTCTGTTGCTCAGAGAAGTCAGTTTTCCTTTTAATTTGTCAGTCGGTCACCATGTGCATTAGACAGAACTGTGTGTTCTCAGTTTCACTTTTTATTCTCCTGAAGCTGACCTAGAGCCAGTTTGCCAGAGGAAGCTGAGTAACTAATGAGTACCTGAGTCAAGCGTTTAGCTCACCCTGGAGGCCTCGCAACCCCTGCTTGGCGTCTGTTGAACTCAGTAGACTTTTGCTGATGAGCTCAAGCAAAAGTGCTTAAAACCTGACACTGCTGGCTGCTTGGGCACTCAATTCTTAGCCAGGTCCTACCTGGATTTTCAGCTGTGATATTTGTCCAGCTGCAGAGCCTCATCTGTTGTATGTTCTCAAAAGCCACAACACTTAGCCTCAGAACAGCTAGGGGAACAACTTTCTGAGCACTGAGAAGATGTCCTTTGCTAGTAAAGTCCTGCACTAGTAAAGTGGTGCCCCCGATGGCCACTCGTGGGTTTGGGTTGGAAAGTCAACACTCTTTGTGGAGTGCCCTTCAGAATATTTCCATGCAGGGTTGATGTATCAGGTTTGAGACCATTCCCATGTCATGTGCACATCCCCTCCGCCCTCCACCACTTCAGCTTGTCTCCTCTGTCAGCTGGATGGAATATCTGTTGTGCGCTGTGCATCATCACAGATCTTCTACTCCAGCTCTTGTCGGCCAGTCTGACAGGATGCATCAGGCCAATATTCACCACATCTTTTTCCTAGCCAGAGATTTGTGAGTGGGACAGGATGCTCCACATAGGTCCTATTCATCTCAGTTGAGAACATCTCTTCAGTGAGATGTCTTCTTTCTCTTTTGCAAGCTCCCATCTCTTTCTGTTGGGCAATAGAAAAGTGATTATCTGTTTCATTGGGTGGTCCACTGATACCCGGCTGTGCTTTGAGCTTGTTCTACACTGTGAATGTATGTTCTCCTCACCAAGTCCCCACTGATCTATCAGAAAGGTGGGATTACTGCACATTTTGTCCAGTCACACAAATTAGCCAAGGAGTTGCGAACAGGTATTTTTAACTTAGTTGTTAAACTTGGTGTGAAGTGACGGTATTTAGTTTGTTGTTGCAGCTTGCTTGTTTTGTAGAAAAAATCAAGAACCAAATTCATGTAATAAATCAAGTATAATGATTAAAAATATATTTGCCATGATTTATTTTGCTAATGCTGCTTTGGTGCTGGCAATCAGCTGATACCAGAAAAGCAACAGGGTATTTCTGAGGAATATCCGAGATCTGCCTTTAACAGCCTCCGTCTGCATCCCATCAGTTCCCAGATTTCTGCAGACGTTTTTAGGCATCAAAGGGCAGGTTCCTGTTGATTTGGAGAGAGAGCATCAGCAGCAGAATACATGCAGCCTTTGAAATACTGTAAGTCAAGCCTTCAGCAGCTACAAAACTTCATGGACCAAAGGGTAATGTTTTAAATAATGCATATAAAGGCAATTTCCAAGGCTGAACATATTTAAAAGGAAAAAAAAAATCGTTTTAAAGCTGGCAACTTTAAAGCTGGCAAAAAAGCTGGCTCCCTCCAACTTCAAGACAAAAGCTGGCCTATTGGATTAATTGGCCTTCTCGGGATCCTGACATTTCCAAGGCTCTCCTTGTACAGACGCCTCTCCGGGCGTCAGTCCTGCCCACTTGCTCCTGCCCCCAAGGTGTCCCCTTGGCTGACCCTGCGGAGCTGCTCGTGGTGCCACTCGGTGAGGTGAATGAGGGAAGGAATTGATCCGAGTTAAAAATAACTTTGTTGGTAGGTGCAAAGGTTAAAAATAAATACGTGTTTAGGTCAGTTCTGCTGCCTGTGGAGCAGAGGCTCCAATACTGCTGCCTACTCGGTAGGTTTCTTCAATTTAGTGGGTATTTTCTACCATACCTGCTCTAACTCGGCATGCAGAGCAGAGCGGGTTCACTTCAACCAAGCACTTCTTCAAGCAGCATTGCTAATTTACACATTACCTTCCTCTCTGCACTCCCAACTCACTTCAGCCCCTCAAATAACATGGTGGTGGGGGTGAGGGTAAATAAAGTTATTTTCCACCCCCGTTAGCCCTTCAGCATGGTTGCGACGCCTGTGGAATAACGTAGCCTGTGGAATAACGTCGGAGATTTTTAGCCATTTTTGTTTTTCCTCTCATAGTTTCTAGTTGGAGTGCTTCCTTCTCTATTTTGATACAATATCTTACTCCAAGGAAGAAGCCACTACTATTAATAATATATATATATATGACTATTAAACTGTACCTGGCTGGAATTTGACAGCGTATTTACCCAGTCTCCCACATCATGCTGCAGTACTTGTTTCTGTCACGGCGTGCGCTCAGTACTAGCCACTACCCTAATTCCTATGGAGAACACAATGTGTTTAAGTCGCATGAAGACTTAGAAGCATCAGTCTGATTAACAGCTCCTCCCTGCCGTGATGAGCGTGTGGCCACCGAGGCCCTGCCAGCTCCCCTTGCCCATGTCTGTGCCCTCCCCGGCCAGCGGAGCCTGACAGAAAGGACGTGATTGACTGGGGAAGTGCTGATGAAGAGCAGTTTTATGAGGATTCACTGAAGAGGTGCCCAGAGCACGTTGGGGAGCTTCAAAGAGATTGATGTCTTGTCCTGAAAAGCCACAAAACACTCCACAGGAAGCAGAGACAGGGAAGTTTTAGAAGCTGTGACTGGAGACTAGGGATGCATGGCAGGGCTTTCGCTGTTTCAACCTTATGCTGGCCCTCAATTGATGCAGCACTTACTGCTGTTTTCCTTTTTTTTCTTTTTTTTATTTCTTTTTTTTTTAATGGAGACCTTTTCTGTAATAGTTTGGTGACAGTATCAAGTGTAGCAGGCAGTGTTTACTGGGGAAACAGGGGCAGTTCTGCCCTTATTTCTTCGCTGCGGTCAAAGATCTGACACCAGGAGAGAACGAGGCTGCGGATTTCTCCAAGCTTTTACCCAGGCCGTGCCACGGCGTTCCCTGGAGCACTGCTCCGAGAAGAGGTGCCCGGGCACAGGCCAGCAGCAGATGCCCCTCACTGCTGGCCCCGGCCCTCACTAAGGGGCCCTGCTGTACCAGGGCCTCTCTGATTCTGCCAAGCACCTTGTGGGGCTGCAGACTGACCCTGCCAAGAGCAGCCTTTCTAAGAGGCAGATTGAAAGGACTGAATGCTCGGCCTCTCCGAACGTGGAAAAGTTTTGTTTTCCATACCCCTGATTTCCTTGGTAAAAACCTTATTGTAAAAACTTTAATCTGTTTGAGCTCTCCGCATTCAGAGCCAGCATCCCCACTGGGCTCCAGTTTATATTGCCTCCCTGTCTCCTTCCCCAGCAGTGCTTTGCCTTCCCAAACGCTCGTCTCCATGTTCCAGTTCGACTAAGGGCTTGCCTGCACAGGAAGGCCTCACCACTACTAATTTGCAGTTTGCTTTAAAGGAATTATGTTAAACCTGGGCAAAAGGCCATGTGGATACACTGGTAGTGCTTTGCAGGAATCCGAGTGGCTTTGTTTTCAGGTTAGGTTAGGTTAATTAGGAACAGGAAGAACTTGCAAAGCAATAGATTTTTCTTACACTAGCACCAAGAGAGTCCAGCAGCTTCCATGGATTCTGTACTGCAGATGGGAACAAGAAATGTTTAGAGTGTGGTCCAGACCTCCGCAGGAGTTAGTCCCAGGAAAACAGCAACCTCTGCTACCATTAAGTTCTGGCATTTGCTGTGATACAAGGCAGCCCGTTCCACAGCACTGCCGGAGTAGCAGTAGGGATGGTCGCCCTCGTACCAGGTACCAGCTTCCACTGGTTCCTTTGCCAAAAAGAAAAAAGACAATCGTACCTAGCTGTTTGTTCCCCATTTCTGAGGACCACATGGATGACTGGAGCTAGCCATACTGGTTTACAAGCAGTTTCCAGTTTTACAAGTGCATCCTTCTCTTGGAGACATACTCAAAATAACAGGAGATAAAGACAAAAGAAGAGTGAATTAAAGCTGCAGGAAGAAGTGAGAGGTGTGCCAGTAGATCTTGGCTGTCCTGCATTCTTGTTTTTGAACTGATAAGTGAGAAAATACCTTAATCCAAACAGGCACCTAGTCAAGATGGCTTCTCTATTAAACAATATTAATAACATATGTTGAAGAAGGCATTGATGCTTCTCTGTTCAGTTTCCCTAAGCCCTTTTTTCTTCCACTTACCACTTTAAAATACTATAATGTAACTTTTGTGCCACACGAAAATCTTCTCTGAAAAGCACAGTCCTTCTGCAGTGGCCGCTGACCAGATACCAGAGCGATGGTAGCTCAAACTGCCTGCAGGTTCTTAGGGCACGGAGTGCACTGATGGGCCCTAATGACCATCCTCACCTGGGGCCCACACCCCTGCCCATGGGCCTAGAAGCCCGTTTAAGCTCAGCCCAGGGCCTGGAAGCCCATTTAAGCTCAGCCCAGGGCCTGGAAGCCCATTCAAGCTCAGCCCAGGCTCCTCAGTGCTAGCCCTGTTGCAGGAATTCTGGTCTCCAGGCTGTGCCTGACTTTAGACTGCAGATTCATATCCTGCCCTGCAGGCTGGCTCATCACGACGGAGAGAAGGTGAGGTAGAAAACCGTGCCAGAACTGTCATACTGGTGTGAACGGAGAAGGACTGAGAAGGAGCAGAGATGCAGGCAGGAGCATGCAGAGGCATGGAGCTCTCCATTTGACTTCCGTAAGGGTTCCTGGATCAAGACCCCAGGTTGTCTACCTGCCATGTCACAAGACACGCAGATCTGGAGACCTGGAATAGCGATTAGTCCTGATGACTGCCAGAGGTGGGACAGGACTGGATCCTGTCAGATGTCAGCCCCAAAAGGCATAGCTAACCCTTGCCTATGGCCACCATCCTCTGGGATTCACCCAGGATATGGAGGAGAGCTTGGTAGCCAACACCAGTCATCCTTCATGCCATAGCAGAGGATCGTGGATCTAACATTGGTCACAATGTTTGGTGGTGCCTGGTTTGGATGAATGACCTGCACACCTAGCAGCTGGATGGACGCCACACACTTGTGAGTGTGAGACTGTGAATGTAGGTGAGTGAGACCTGGTTTGTTTCTGATTTTATTTTAAATACAATTACCTTGTCTTCTTGCAAGGTCTCCCTGTGGATGTTTGCTGGGTAGCTGGTACAATGGTATTTCCTGGAGTGGAATGAGAAGAAAAGGAGTAATAAATATGAGCACCCAGCTGTATAATTTTTCTTCCAGTCTTGGGATGGCAGCAAAGAAGCAAAGGGAAAACACTCTTCTTACTGGATAGGTTCTTCGGGACCACCCTGTCTCTACTTCTAGAGTGCAGCTCAAAGCAGTTAAAACTGGAGCTGGACTTCCAGCAGCTCCATTTTAAGCGCATTAGTTCAGGCTTCTATTAGCACGTTTGCCCCTTCCCAGACAACAAATCATGTAAGGTAAAAAACGTTTTTGGAGACACCAGGTCTCTTGAGACACGGCCTTAAGACTAGCTGGCCTTAAGACTAGCTGTGCGCAGCCACCCTGCATGGCTGCTCCTCCGCGCGGGTGCCAGGGCCCTTCCCGCGAGGCTCCCGCTGCCGCCGGAGCCGCTGCCCTTCCGCTGCGAGCGGCGCCGCGGGCACCCGCCTCACCCCACAGCTCCTGTGGGGCAGCAGCTCCCCTGGGGCGCTCCGCAGGCCTCCCACGCGCCTCGTTTCGGCCGCTCTTGGGCAGGCGGCCGCGGGGAGCCCAGCACTTGGGCAGAGACGCCGGGAGCGGGAGCCGCCGCGCCGGGAGCGGCCGCTTTCGGCCGGAGCCGGGCGCTCCGAACGCTGCGCATGGAGGCGAGCGGCGTTGCGCGCTCGCTGAACGCTCCTTACCCGCCCTGTAAGCTCATTGCTTTCTATCCTGTTCATAGCAAGCAGGAAGAGCGGTTTGTTTCCTGCCTCTTGCAGCTGGCTTGTGTTTTTATGTGTCGGTGTAGTGCTCTCCTGCCTCTCCCCAGGCTTCCCAGCGCTGATTCCTTCCTGCTCTGCTGGTAACCTGCCGTAGAGCAGTGGTTAACGTGTAGATGAATATAGTGCTTTTAAACTGATGTAGTGCTCCTGAAAGGAGGTTGGCTAACAGGATGCGACAGTACTCTTGTGATACAGAAAAAAAAAAAAAAAAACAAGAAAAAATAATAGCAATGAGCAGCATTGGAGAGACCGCAGTAGTTAGCAGGCTGGTGGAGGACGAGCACGTTCACCTGGTACCTGCAGATGACTCCGTGGATGGCTCCATCCAAACTGGTACCTCGGGCACCCGTTACACCTTGGGGAGGAACAGACACTCTGAGGCCAGGAACTGCCTCATCTCTAGGTAGATGTCTGGAACAGATCAGGTAAGACATGCCTTTAAAGTGCCCATGGGACACCTAGCTTGCACGTAGAGATAAAAACGCTAGACATCTAAAATTAGGTGAGCTGACTCTCACCTGTTGGGTCCACTGAACGGGTGACACACAGAGGCAGAGCACATTTCTTGTGGCAAGGAGCAGTCTGAACTCACTGCCAGCTGTAAACAGCCAGAGGTGGTGACTGCTGACAAATGGCAGCCTTCCACCCAGTGACTCAATCTGCTCACTGATTTTCTACATATATATATATATATATATATATATATATATATTAGTGTAGTACTTTATTTTTTGGAGCAGGAATAGTTGCTTTTTTTTTCAGTTTTGCTTATGTTGGCATGTGTAGTTGGAGAAGCAAATGCTCTGTTTAGAAGGCAGTGGTGTTCATCACAGAATAGCGATACTTTGCAGACGCAGATTTTTAGGTGGGATTCATCTGGTACAACTCAACTACAAAGGCACATCTTGGCAGAACCTTTGGAAAAGATTTACCTCAAAGGTATGAGTCTCTGAACTGGGAATTTAAAAAGAAAGGTTCTCTTGATACCAGAGCACATCCCCACGCCAGTGGATGCACAAACACTTCTTTGCACTTTTACAGGTATTGGCCTTGTGCAGATATGGGCCATGGCTAAGGTTTCATAATGGAAAATCTGACAGGCCGTTAACTAATCCGTGAGCCATATTTCGTAAGAGCCTAAAGGTCTCCCGTGTTCGACCTTCACTTGATACCCTTGCCATGAGGCGGTTCTACATAACCCCTCCAGGAAACCTTCCTTATATAGATGGCTGCCTGCTGCCCTTTCCTACCTGCAGGAACGGGCACTGCCGTGACGGCCACCGGGACGTTTCCCCACCTGCAGGACTGCGCCCACGGGCTGCGGGAGGCTCCCTCGGGAATTGGCAACAGAGGGAATCTGTTCTCCGCTTCAGAGCTCTGTGGGGCTGAAGGTAAGTGCGGGAATGGGGGCTGTTTCCAGCCTCCATTCGCCCTGGCTGCTCACAAGGAATTTCTCAGCCGTGCAGCTCCAGTAACCAAAATGCCAGGGGAAGCTACAGGACCGATGGAGCTCCGGTGTTTTTACCTGCGTACAGCTTGCCTGCGCTTAGGGGAAATAAATCATGTCTGGGTGTTTGTCAGCCCGCTGAGGGAAGAGGAGACACGAGCACCTCCCGAAGGTGGCTGTGCCTGCTGGGCATCCACTATTAGACGTCCAGAGTTATGAGGTAGGAGCCTCTTGGGTTAAGTGGGAAAGATGCCTTGCGTGGGGGGCTGCATCGGGAGCTCCCTGGCACGAGCTCCCCATGGCCTGGACACTGGCTGTGGCTCCGGCGCTGCCCTGCTCCCAGGGAGCATCCCGTGTAAATACTCCTTATGCACACCGCTCTAGCTCGGCGCCTTCCTGCCTTGTCTTCGCGCCTCTCCCAGCTCCTTGAATCAATTCGAAGAAAGAGAAGGTTATTTTCATGTTATGCAAATAATCTTCCAGGCGAGTCATCAGCACGAGTCCGATAAGCACACGGTTATCCTTATCACGCTCCAAGTAAAACGCCGGTAGGACCAGGAGGCCAGAGCCTTCCCTCTGCAACCGTGCCTGGGTGACTGACACCGAGGCAGCTCCGCAGGAGCAGCCCAGCCTGAACCCTGGCAGCTCCAGCTCCTCCGTTGTCTCCAGCCACAACCTTGCAGCGTGATCCATATTGAGGGAATTTTGTTAATACCTTTTAGGGTCCCTGCAAGGAGAAGGGCCCAGCTAAACAGATCCCGCTGGCAGGACAGGACTGCTGAGACAAATATGATACAGTAAAAACGCGATAGAGTATATCATGGGATACAGATGTGACATAATAAAAGGCATTACAAATTTATTATTATTTACTTTGCATTGCAATCTTATCATTATTTACTCTGTTTATTGTGTGCTGACCTGAGCGAGCTTTCCCAGTTAGACTTTCAGGACCCGCTGAGCTCAGTGCTCCCGACTCCAGCAACTCATCCTGGTACTGGACCACGATGTTAATGAACCTTTTTTTTAAACTGCCAAGAGGACAACAGCACTGCACACTTCTGCTAGAGCAAGCTGCATTTGGGTTTGGCCCAGTTTTTGTCCTTTTAAAATGTTTTTGCTATTTTAAAGTCGTGACGTTCTAATCTCAGAAGAGAATTCTCTTCCTCTCTCTCCTCTTTTTATTGCAGTACTTGCTAAAATTAAATGCTAAATTACAGGGACTCCATTACCTAGCAATTTTCCCTCTTCCTAACAAACCCTGGAACTGAAAAAAAAATAAAATAAATAAAAGCTTTTTCAGTTCCCCTCCTCCCTCTCTGGCTTATTTTCAGCTTCAGACTGTGCTTTTCGGGCTGTCAGTTCCAGAGTTTCCTTCTCATTTCCCAGTTCCCGGGGTTTGCGTGGAGTGCTTAATGCTGTGACAAGGTGAAGTGGAGCACTGAAAAGTAGGCTCAAGCGCTGTGACAAAAGGACAAACACAGCCCTGGAGATTAATGTACTGAGATATGTTAAAATTGTTAAAAAAAACCAAACTTGTCATGATCCGACTGTATCCTTTTAGGAGCAGTTTATGGGAGGAGACCCTGGTTGGTCTTATGAGCAAGCTTTGGCTGAGCACAAGTGCTAATGACTTTTTGAAATGAAAAAAAAAAGCATTTCTGAACACAAAAACAGCTAGTACTGAAACATCTCCCAGTCATTATTTACAGTTTATATGAGATCCTTTGTCCAGATTTGTGATGAGTGCCTACATTGCCAGCACAACTTACAACTTTGGGCATTTGTTTTTAATGCTGCAGTTAAAAACAGGATGATGTTCATGGTCCCAGAATACGCTGAAATTCCTGTCAACGCGCCGTCTTTCAGGTGTCCCGTAATCTCCTTAGACCCACGTGTGCAGACACCGTTTGCCCCTGTCCTGGCCACCCGCCCCGAACCTGGGGCGGCTGCAGCGATGCCCTCGCACAGACCGGGGCCGCCTGCAGACCACAAGCTCCCCGCTCCCCTTAAATACGGGATCATGCTGAGGCACGACCCCTAAGACGTGAGACCTCACGAGATCTCTGCGTTTGCTGGAAGGGTAAATATTCCTCCTCATCATCATATAACAAACAGATCCGATGGGCATTACTTAAACACGCAGTAGGGTAGACACATTCTTATAGCAGGAGTGAGCAATGGGTGGTTACAAGGGGGTAGGCAGAGCATTAGCTCCTCAAATGGCAATTTGTCCCTGTTGGGACACTTAGCTATTTTTAAAGTCTAAAGTTTCACTAATATGATTCCTGCAGTGCAGGCAGACCTTTAGCTTGTCCTTAAAGCTTTTGTTCTTGGAATATTGCATGTAAAATAACTGCATCTGGAACCCGCTTGTGCCTGCTCGCGCTAATAACCTGCGGTGGGGAATGTTTATTTAATGCTGAGCACCATGACAGCACTTAGTAAATAATGAACTAAATCACAGGCTTTGTTTGCGTTTCAGTACAGTGCCCTCTGTGGATACGAATCTCCTGGATCCTGCTCAGCAACCTCATTTGGGTGAGACTGGATATTGCGACGATTTTACGCCAGCTCATTTACATGGCACCGGAGCAGACAACACATTGGCTACCAAAGAACTCGTAATCCCCCAGCTAAAGCTTTAGGAAAAGGTTTAAAATTCTGGAGCCTGCACTAAAAGTACATGTAAGAATTCTTATATACAAACACACAAAGAAGGTAGAAAGGGAAAGAGGCCAATACATCCAAACTGCACTACAGCATGCAGCAACCGTGCAGGTCCTGTGCCCCATTCCAGACTTCCGGCTGTGCCAGGCTGGGAAGTTACTGTGTCTTCCACAGCAGGGATGCCCAAACACAGACTGGACAACTGGGTGGTGAGAAACCTTATGAAGTTCAAAAGTTCAACAAGGGCAAGGGCAGGGTCCTGCACTTGGGAAGGAATAACCCTGGACACCAGTACAGATTAGGTGGACCTGCTGGAGAGCAGCCCCGCAGAGAGGGACCTGGGCGTCGTGTTGGACGACAAGTTGACCATGAGGCAGCAGTGTGCCCTGGTGGCCAAGAAGGCCAACGGGATCCTGGGGTGCATTAAGAAGAGCGTCTCCAGCAGGTCGAGGGAAGTGATCATCCCCCTCTACTCAGCCCTGGTGAGGCCACATCTGGAGTACTGCGTCCAGTTCTGGGCTCCCCAGTACAAAAGGGATGTGGAGCTGCTGGAGAGAGTCCAGCGCAGGGCTACCAGGATGATCAGNCTCCAGCAGGTCGAGGGAAGTGATCATCCCCCTCTACTCAGCCCTGGTGAGGCCACATCTGGAGTACTGCGTCCAGTTCTGGGCTCCCCAGTACAAAAGGGATGTGGAGCTGCTGGAGAGAGTCCAGCGCAGGGCTACCAGGATGATCAGAGGCCTGGAACATCTGCCCTATGAACAAAGGCTGAGAGAGCTGGGCCTGTTCAGCCTGGAGAAGAGGAGGCTGAGGGGGGACCTGATCAGTGTCTATAAATACCTCAAGGGAGGCACTGAGGAGGAGGGGCTGGCCTCTTTGCAGTGGTGGCCACTGACAGGACTACAGGAAACGGCCACAAGCTGAGGCACCAAAAGTGCCACAGGAACTTAAGGAAAAAAAAAATCTCGACAGTGAGGGTGCCAGAGCCCTGGCACAGGCTGCCCAGGGAGGTTGTGGAGTCTCCTTCTCTGAAGACCTTTAAAACCTGCGTGGACGCAGCCCTGTGCCACGTGCTCTGGGTGACTCTGCGTGTGCAGGGGGTTGGACTAGATGATCCCTGGAGGTCTCTTCCAATCTTAAGGATTCTGTGATTCTGTGAGACATAAAAGAGCCAGTGTAGAATTACAGATGTGAAGAAAATCCACAGTAGGTAACGCGCCGTGATGGTGTACATCCGAAGGGTCTGGGCTGCCTCCTGACCGCAGTTGCTGTCATTTCACTATGTGTAAAAGTCAGTGTCTGGATTCTTGTTTGCAAGAGGGAAAAAAAAAAACATGAGTGAAATAACAACAATCACAATTTTTATTTCCCAAGAAACACTGTAGAAATTGCTAATCAGATTTCTTAGCCACTTCTCTGTGGTGGAGGAAACGGGTGAGGAGCAGTTCTCGGTTTGGTTCTTCTCCTTCGGCAGCTGCCCCGGGGGGTCTCTGCCGTGGTGGCTGGGCAGCCCCCCTGGACAGCGGAGCCCCCGGCGGCAGCAGCTTGGGGGCAGGAAGCGGCGCGGGCTCCTCCGGAGCGCGGGCTCCTCCGGAGCACGGCTCCCTGTGCAGCACCTACGCAGAGCAGGGCACTACACAGGGTCTGCCCTTCACCTTACGCACGCGGACGGCTGCCGATCCTCACGGCTTTGAAACGCAGAGCGGGAGGAAACGCCGGTGCTAAATGTGGCTGCGTTATCTGAACCGGCCCCTCCAGCCCCACGTCCAGGGCATTCCCGTCAGCGGGGCAGGGATGTGTGGGCTGCAGAGGGCAACAGGGTCCCTCCAGAACAGAGCAGAGTGAAAGCTTTGCAGGCACGGAGCGCTTACTAGGATCAGTCTCAGAAAAATCAAAGGTGTTCCCTTAGTATGTAGCCTAATGTAGTGCCTTAACTGCAGTTACACAACATCTTTTTTTTTCTTTCTTTCTTTTTTTTTTTTTTTTTTTGAGACTGAAGCCTGAACGTGTTGATCTTTGAGGACAGAAGAGCAAGTGGAACCATACTGCAAAGCCTGACAGGATGCTCAAGGTGCAACATAATCCCTCGTACTTCCATATACTCAGTGCTATCCATGTCCTGTCCTACCCCCAGTCTTAAATTTGTAGGCAGTTACTAAAATTCCAGGGATTAAATTTCTTTTCTACCAGGGACTGGCAAAGTCAAGCAGATATTTTAAGGCTAAATTCACCTTATTTTATGTTGTGATCATGGCATTCCTCTATTTTGAAGAAGCAAAAGTAATCCCTATAGGCATCTAACCTCACCATGCATTTTGTGTGGAAGATTTTACCTACCTACCTGAAGCAAAAAGTATGTGACGTGCCCAGAGCCTCGTTAGTGCAGGATCAGTTACTCAGGAGAGCCTCATGCTAGTCCAGAACCTGGGAAGGGGCAAAACTCAGGCCCCAACAACCCGCAAATGAAGAGCTATGGTAGCGCCAACTGCAGGCTGGTGCCCTGGAGCAGCAGCAGCCGAGGGAAAACGAAACAGGAAAACAAAACGGGAGTGAGTCCAGAGTGACTCCAGGCCGTCAAGGTACGAGGAGCAGGTGCCCCGCTGGGCCCCGTCACTGCAGGGCTGCGGGCCCTTTGGTCTCCGTGGCCCAGCGCAGGCTGTCGGGTTGAGGGAGGCCTCCTTGCCCGCGGTGCTTTGCACGGAGCAGCCCGCGGAAGTGTTAGTGACGGGGGCGCGGAGGCGAGGAGAAGAATCTTTTGTGGAAAGAGAAACCCCGCAGAGCTGCTGCTGCTCCGCGTGCCCGGGCTCGTGCGAATTCGGCAGGCTCTGTGTTTGACCGGGAGCCAGGTGTCCTGCCCTGGCACCTCCTGCTTGCCTGACCTAAATCCCCGCTTTGCTGCGTCAGGCTTTGCGCTGCGCGCGCTCTGCGGCCAGGCTGTGCAGTCACGCTGGCCTGATGGGCTGCTGGCGCCCCAAGGGGGATGATCCAAGCAGGGAAGAATGAAGGGCACATTGTGCAACGTCGGGAGGAAGTGGGAACGGATAACCACGGATTTTCTGATGGCCAGAGGTTGGATTTTACGTTAGATAAAATATACGCATTCTAAAGGGCAAAGAGGCATAGATAAGTAATCCACTTCTCTGCTATCAGTGCTTTGGGGGATAAAATTTCCTGTTTGTTTATTTATAAATAGTATTTTTTCAGGATCTACAGATAGAAGAGCCCAGCTGTCCACCTCCACAGCCTCCCATTCCTTGGCAACAGTCTCCCCGGCAAGAACGCGCAGGCTGCACGAGTCCTGGAGCTGCTCCCCAGCTCCTGCCTGTCCCTTGGCCTCACCAACCAGGGAAAAGCAGCTGTGTTACACAAGGCCTCCTGGAGCGGTAAGAGAAACATCAGCAGTTTGAGGCCTCTCCCCTAAGCAATCACATTGCTAGGAACGAGCAAGCAGCCGAGGCCCGGGGCCAGGCATTGTCCCACATGGAAAGGCTGCCGGCTCCTCTGTGGGGGACACTGACCGAGGGAAGACCGAATCCCTCTCACCCGTGCGGCTGTGGCGGGGGGTGTCATGTGCTCAGATGCCGCCCGAGTCCTTTTCCCAGGAGAAGAGCAGCAGCAGAGCTCCGTGCTGAAGGGGCCGAGTGCGATCCGAGAGGCAACGGGCAGCGCGGGCTCTCGCGGCGCCGCTTCCCTCGCGCCTCAGGCCCGGGATGTGGAGCTGTTGCTGAGCGTGCTGCAGAGACCAGTATAGAAGGGCAAGGAGCCTGTCAGGGGGCACAAACAAAAAAGTCTTCCTTCTTTACTTCTTTCTTCTTTTGAATGAAAAACAAAAAATAAATTGGAAAAAAGCAAAATAACCACAAGCCAAAAAGGGGGGCCAACAAATAGCAGAAAAGGATAAAAAGCAGAAGATGATTAAAACAAACAAACAAACAAAGCAATTCTTTTGGCCTCATTTGGTGAAAGTTCCCGAGAAGCTGCTGCAGCATGGACTGAGCAAGCATCTCTGCGACTAGGCAAGAGGGGCTGGAGGGGAGCTGCCATGGGCCCAGTGCACGCCTCCCCTCGTGCGTTTGGCACCGATGGGGCTACCACGTATGCACAGTTCTGTGGCTGCCCCCCTGTGAAGGGGGAATGTAGGGAGGAAGGGGCCCAGCTCTTCTCAGTGGTGGCCAGTGACAGGACAAGGGGCAATGGGTGCAAGCTGCAACACAGGCAGCTCCATCTCCATGTGACGAGGAACTTCTTCACTGTGAGGGTGCCAGAGCCCTGGCACAGGCTGCCCAGGGAGGCTGCGGAGTCTCCTTCTCTGGAGATCATCCAAACCTGCCTGGATGCCGCCCTGTGCCCCGTGCTCTGGGTGTCCTTGCTGGAGTAGGGGGCTGGACTGGATGATCTCTAGAGGTCCCTTCCAACCTCAACCACTCTGGGATTCTGTGACTTTGCACACCTTAAGTGCCTGTCCCACTGCAGCACGAGGGCTTCAGAGCTGTCACTCAGGAGGAGAACGGGGAATTATTTATAAAATGGGAAGGAAGGAAGGAAGGAAGGAAGGAAGGAAGG